>NC_081428.1:66274863-66602720 GCF_949786415.1 Peromyscus eremicus
TCTTTACGTGGCTTATTTTTTTTATATTAGCTTGAGCCTATTGCTTTAAACTGCAGCCTTCTAAGCCTGAAATGGCGCTGGCGTTGTGGCTCCTGGCTCCGCCCACTTTAGCTTTCCAACATGGCGGTAGTACGTTTTCCACCAGCTCTGGGAGCCATCAACTCTCAGAAATAGTGGGTCTATGCTTCTATCAAAGCAGCGTGTAGCCCAGAAACCTCTCTCTCTCTTTTTTTTTTTTTTTTTTTTTTTGTACTAGCAAGGACTAAATCCATCATATAGCTTAATGTGCTACTTGTAGAGGCCTCATTCCCGCCATACCGCAGGTCGAGCATGCACGCCAGGAACCCGCCATAGTAGCTCAAACATTCAGGCTGCCGCTAGCTTGAAAGAGACAACTAGGAGCTGTTTTTAGCTCCGTTTTAGAATCTTTTTACTCAGGTTTTAGGTGGAAACTCTTGCCATCACGTTGGACGCCATTTGTTGCTAGAGTTTTCCTGCCTGGCCCACGGTCAGGGCAAATCTCTCTCACCCGCCAGTCCCACAGCCATTCAGACCCGATCAAGTAAACACAGAGACTTATATTAGTTACAAACTGTATGGCTGTGGCAGGCTTCTTGCTAACTATTCTTATATCTTAAATTAATCCATTTCCATTAATCTATACCTTGCCACATGGCTCGTGGCTTACCGGGATCTTCCCATGTGGCTTGTCATGGTGGCGGCTGGCAGTGTCTCCCTCTCTCAGCCTTCCACTTCCCAGAATTCTTCTCCTTGTCCCGCCTATACTTCCTGCCTAGCCAATGGCCAATCAATGATTTATTTACTGACCAATCAGCAACACACTTGACATACAGACCATCCCACAGCAGGGCTCATCAATTCTCATCTCAATGATGCTTTTATTTTTCTTTTCACTTCAGCTTCAATAACTTATCACCCCCTGAGCCAAATAGTAAGTCTAACACATCATCCCACTAACTACGGGGACCAGAGTCTGAAAAAATGACATTTCCTCCTTGAACTCTATGATACAAAATGGGAAGCAGTATGAAATTATTATGGATTTTTCAACTTAAGTCTGATCAAAGGGCGAAAAAGAAGGGAAACAATTTTCTAGAGAAGAACTATCAAAACAACATCCATGACTGGGAGAAAGGGAGGATGGTGAACAAAGAATTTTCCTTTTCTCAACAAGCAGTGCGTTTTATTTGTGCTTTAAAAAGTTGCAGCATCTATAATTCCCCAGGAATGTTTTATGCAAAATAACTTGCTCAATATAAATGCTTGCTAATAGGCCATAGCTCATAAAGCTATAACTTATCCAGATAAATCAACAAAGGGAGTATAAAATTATATAGCAAAACCTCCCGGTTGGATGAACTATCGAAGAATATTGTTTAGGACTGTGAAAATGGAAAATTAATTTACATTATGAAGTGTCAAAAGGTAAGTTTGTACTTGAATGTTTTCTGCACACCTGGTGCCATATTACTATTTGGGGTAAAAACATAGAATAAAGCTTAATATATATTATCAGATTCTGTCTTACTTGTATCAAAATTCAAATTACTATTGAGGCCTACCTGATTTCTGATTTGACAATTTTAGTAAAAAATATCCCACGGTTTACTTTTTTTCTGAAAGCGTATAGACAGCATCTTTTTATGTACCATGCAATCCTCTGTGGCCATTGGGAATTCAAACATGGCAACTTTCCTGATAGACTCACTGTGCATGGGAAAAATGCATACTGACTCTGACACGATGTTGACACAATGTGTGTTCTTTGAACTGTAGGCATAAACTCTTGTCTGTTCTGATAAAGGCAAAGGACAAAGAAAAGTAAAGACATGGCACTGAGGCAGGAAGTGAGCAGCATAGTCTTGGAAGGAATTTTGAAACAAGATGTTCAAATTAAGCTTGGAAACAGAAAAAGAAAATTCCCAAGGCTACAGAAGAGGTTACGATGGAGAGATAGATAGAATAAAGTAGGCATTTATGCATGTATGCTTTCATGTCCCTGTCAATAAGGTAAACTTGATGCATACTGATTCTGGAATGCCAGCCATAGCTGGCAGACAGGTCTTGTACCTTCTTAGCTGTTTCTTCTGTCATACTGAGGAAACAACTTAAAGGAAGAAGAGTGGGTGGGCTCATAGTTTCCAGTGTTTTATTCTATTATACTGTCCTGGCAGGAATCAAAGTCTTTGAAGGGACACTTTGTTCCCTCCTTAGATTATCACACTACTGATGAAGCAATGAGTCCCTAGAAAGAGGGATTCCCAGAGGAGTCTCTTCCTGGAAGACAGAAAAGTCTGAGATCTGGCAGACAGAGGGAAGTGTGGCTTTCACACACTGCTCTTAATGTCAGTCCGACCTTCTTGCAGGGGAGACTGGAGCTGAGATGAGGATGATCTGACTTCAGTTTAACAAGGATTGGGTGGCTATGCATACATACCTCCAGACTTCTCTTTAAACCTGAACCTTATGTTAAGGCCTCAAAAGTAGACTTGAGAGGTCACTGGATGTCTTTTTTTTTCTCTTCACAGGATGACAGCATTGAATAAACACCCTTTTGTTTTTCACTGTCACTCATCTGTTTGATTGGCTTATTGAAGATAGGTAGCCAATCCTAGCCTGTTAGGACTGCCAGTGCTGAGGCTTTTACACAAACAACTCTAGGAATACCACCGTCATTTGATTTTGTGGTGGTTTTGCCTTGTAGTGAGGAAGGTGTGGTGAAGGAAAAGATTCTCAGTATATCACAGGTAGGAGTAGGTGGGAGGGGAAAATAGAGAAAAGTGGCAATGGATTGGGAAGAGATGGGAATAGGGGAGGAGGGAAGGGGAGGGGAGAGAGCAGAACTAGAACAAGATATATCCTTCAAAGAAAGTCCCAGAGCCCTACCTTCCACGGCCTAGCCTCTCCCAATAGTCTATTTTGATTTTCAATTCAACAATGGATTAATCAATCAATGAAAGAAAAACCCTCATGATCCAAACAGTTACCCCAAACTCCACTTCTGAATATTGCCTTGATCATGGATCAAGCTGTTAATACTTTAGCTTTGTGGAGATGAGGTGTGCTGAGTGTGCCCCACAGGCAAACTATAAAAACCTGCAACTAGATATTGGAGCACAGAGCAAGCCTGTCCTTTATCTTGTAGCTGATCAGTCACAGAGATTCACTTATATCACAGGCCTGCTCTATGATGGCTCTCTCCCTTCCTCAGGCCATCGTAAACTCAACACGTCATAATTCCTAATTCTGCAAAATGAATTTCCATTTATTATATGGCCAGGTAGAGAGGAAGTTCTTCATTTTATCTTATATTATTCTGTTCACAAGCTAAATTTCACCAAAAATTCATTCATCTCTGCTCCCCATGTGCCCTTTACTACACAGCTGCTTATCTTCCTTCCTGGATCATGTCGGGAACTTTTGTGCAAGATTTTCTGACATCAGAGAGGGTGAATACATCTTTGGTGCATCCAACACTCTCAGAACATTCTGTGTCAGATCTCTATAATGTGTCTATTTAGGACAATTCAATAAGAAATTTGCTTAATAAGAAGGCCCATTTGAACAGGTTCCCTAAAACTTAGCCCCATAGAACAGTTTAATTAAAAAATTGGTTTTACTAAATTATGGAATATAACAAAATTAATGACTCATGGTGAGACCACAAAGAACAAAGTTCCACATGTCTCTTTCTGGGATCTTATTTAGACTAACTTGGCTCTGTATTGGCTAAATAGATGATTGTATAAAGGAGTCTTGGACCTGACTCTTTTTTGGCTTCATATTAAGTCTTAGAGACATTTTCTCCTCTAAAATACTCATTAAATTTCAACTTGGCATGTTAAAGCCTTCTGAGAAGACATTATCTAAAACATAATAAGAGTACAGATACTCTTGTATCTCTGTCCAGTTGGTATGAACAGTGATACCTATATGAGAACATTACATGTCGATAGGGGGTGCTATCTATGGCCACTAGTGTATTAGTCACTTCCCTTACAAATAAAACCAAAATTGCAGGAAGCCCCCAAACTGAGCTTTTGTATCAGACCTCAGTAGACCAAACTACAAGTTAGAATAGAGTCTTCTTTACTATAATTTTGTATCAGAGAGAACCTGATAATGGCCTGAATGATAAATGCTCTCTAGAAATTTAGGTGTTTGTACCCTTGGTCCCAGTTGGTGGTAATATTTGGGAATGTGTTGTTTTAAATGAGAATGTCTCACATAGGCTCATGTATTTGTATGCTTAGTCCCCAGTTGATTGAAAGTGCTTGAAATGATCAGGAGGTATGGCCTTGTTGGAGGAGATGTTGGAGGAAGTGTGTCTCTAGGGGTCAGATCTGAGGTTTCAAAAGCCCATGCCAGGCCCACTGTCTGTCTGTCCATCTCTGTCTCTATGTCTATCTCTCTCTTTCTACCTGCTGCCTGAAAATTAGCTATGTTAGACTTTTAGCTTCTTCTCCAGCAGCAAGCATGTCTGTTTCCAGACATGATGATAAGGAACTAAGGCTCTGAAACTGTAAGCAAGTGATAAATCAGCCTGCCTCCATCTTAGACTTAGACCTTATAATAAAAACAAACCAGATTCATTCCTTTTTATGATTAACTCTAGTTCTTAAGGATTGGGCCATGCTCCACCTGTAACCTTAACTACAAATGGTTCTGTATAACCTGTTCCAGGACACAGCAACCATGCCTTTGTTTGAAAATGTTATTATGACCAGCTTGTTATGACTACCTTGTTATGACCACCTTGCGACTACGTCTTTGTTTCAGGAGGTTGTCATGACCAACTTGTTATGCTTATATTCTGCTTCTATAACCCTGCCTATCTGCCTGCCAAATCCCCCATTTGGAAAACCCTCACTCCTAAACTATAAACACCCTTCTCTTACCCATGTCCAATGCTGGTCTCTTTAGCCCCGCTTTAGGGAGAGACAACCTATGTGCATGAATGAAAAGAATGAAAGCTATTAAAGCTTGCTTTAAATAGTTTGGCCATGATGATTTGGGTCAGTGGTCTTTGGGATTAACACAAGATAGAAGAATTGTCTTGGTCATGGCGTCTCTTCGCAGCAATAGAACAATAACTAAGACAGGGAGGTTATGGGAACATACAGCCTTGCTGAGGAAAGTACATTACTGGGGTAAGGAGTTGAGCTTTTGTAGTCCCACCTCACTTTCTGCTCATTTTCTCTCTCTTCTTCCTGCTGGGGGTGAGAATGTGAGCTCTCAGCTTTCTGCTTGGCCTCCATGCCTGCCACTTGGTGCCATACTTCCCTGCCAAAGCAGACTCTTATCCCTCTGGAAATGTAAGCCAAAAACATATTCTTCTATGAGTTGTTTTTGGTCCTGGTGGTTTATCACAGCAACAGAAAAGTAACTAATATAATCTGAGAAATTAGGATTAAAGAGGTACATTTCTCCAAAGGCCATTTTAACAGCATGATGAAGTTCTCTCTGTCTTATTCTCATTCAAACTAGGTATCAAAAAGCAGCATGATGTTTACCAATCTATTTTTCTTTTTATACCATCTCCCCAAAGTTAAAATCAACATGATATGCTCTAAACAAACTCATCTCTTCTGTTTGGCTCTTGGGAACATTTACTCTACTTGACAGAATCAAGTGTTGCTTGCTAATGCCAGCTGAGAACTTTATATTGTTGCAATTTTTTTTCTTTTGACATTTCTTATAATGGATGCTGCCTCGGCCCATTTAGGCAGGGATCCGATAGCTACCTCCTAGTTTCTGTTGCATTTTTTCTATACATTTTAATAGCGCTACAGGGCAAAAGGAAGAGAAGCTGAGAAATTTTCTTTTCCTAGTGCAGACCACAACTGTAAATAAACCCATTTCCTTTACCAATTCCTGTCTCTGGAATATTTCTGGAAAGCGTCTGGCAGCTGATCTCAATGTCTGGAACCGATATAGTTGAAGCTTTAGGTGAGAGATGGTTGAGCTCCCAGGCACACGTATCTACAGCTACCTTCTTTAGATGTTTTTCCTTGTTTCATCCGAATTCTTTTCTGCTGCCAAAGACGTCTTTCCTCTGTGCCATCTTTGTGAAAGATAACCAAGAATAAATGTTCTCTGCAGATGCAAGTCCTTAGCTTTCCCTGTTGCTCATTACTTTGATAAGCTATTCCTGTGCTCAATCCTTTAGGAAAATGAGTGAAGGGCTCTCTAACAGGCCCAAGCATTGCAAACATGGTGCCAACAGGTCTTGCCTTCTCCCCTTCCCTTCCCTTGCTAAAACATTAGATTGTATCCCTAAAGCTAGCCACCAAGGTTCATTCCCTTATTTGGCCACTTTCGTATGCCTAACTCATTCCTGAGGCTGATCATCAAGGTCCAACTATCAAAACATCAAAGTCCAGCAATCAAAATTCATTATTTGGCTCTACTGGCTGACATGTCCAATCAGGACTTTCCAACTCATTCTAGCACAGACTTCCCCCTTTTCTTCTTAAAAATTACTTCTGAAGAGGCACCTGCTCCTATCTGCCTGATCCAGGGGCAGCCCCCCCCCCTTCAATGAATATGTTAAGAAATAAAGTTGGAGAGCTCCTAAGGATCACACTGTGCATCACCTAGTAGATAAGGGAGAATTCCTTACCTATAAGCCTGTGTTCCCCTGAATATTTGACATTTTCCTGTTTTTTGGATTCTGATTTTTCATGGACTTCTGGGACCTCTACAGACAATCCATGCTAATCAGGCACCTCCCCAGGGCTCCTAAATAGTTTATGCTAAAGAAATGGTTCTGGATGAGGCTGGCCACAGCAGAATGCCCAGGCATTTTTCATATTGGGGCTTTCAGCTGTGATACCAGTTGAGGGAGAGGCAGAAGGATGTATGTAGATGTCATAGTGAAAGCAGGCTTCCTGAGATGGCAGTTTCTTCCTTCCAGAAGATACTATAAGGAGAAATGGAGGGGCTAAGAAGGCAGATATAGACATGGGACCAATAGGCGAGAAAGGAAGACTCAGGAGCACTGTAATACATCCCAATACAGAGTCTGTTTAGCAGACTCTCCGCCTTAGAACCCCTCCCATCCTGAAGGGATGCTGATAAAGCTGTTACTTTCACTTTCTTCATAGTTTGGCTATCTTCTAGATAACCACCAAGGTCCATTACAGTCTCTCTCACCTGATATCCCCAGGTGGATAAGGGGCTAGAGACAGCGTTCCCCTGTATGACCCATGATTGGTCAGCCATATGCAACTAATCTCACAGATGGTTGGGCACTGAGGTTAGAATGAGCATTTCAGGTTGTCAGTATATGTGTCTTCTTCCATCTGAGGATACTGTCTCTTAGCCTCTGGGAATTTCCTAGACCTTGAGGTGTATTGCCCTTTGACTCATACTGACTTGTATCCTCTTTGATACAACAAAACTGAGACCATCCAAATAGTGCTTTTCTGACTTCCAACAGTCAGTATATTACCAAACCTGGTCAATCCTAGAGACTCCTGATTTGTAGCCCGCTGGTCAGTGAGGATGCCCAGAGGTTCCTGAACCTATGCCTGGTGTCTGAGGTCAGGATAGTGTTAGGGCAGACTGAGCCATTAGCCTATGACATTTTACTTCATTGAGTGTTTGACGTCAGAGCTCACTGTACCTGTCTTGTTCTTCATGGGATGAATTATAACTCATTACAAAGCTTAGTGATTTCCCAGTGTCATCATGTGTAAGCAAAAACCTGGGCTATACTGGGTCTTATTTGCTTATCTCAGAGTTCTTCATAAGATGTCATACTGTGTATGGATACAGACTCTTATGCCTTCCCAGGCTAGGAATGTCACAGAGGGAAGATCATAGCAGCCAAAGGGATGTGGTGACCATAGGAGCAAATCCATAGCTGGCAGCTGTGGAAGGTTTACTGGGTGTTGGACCCTTTGCTGAGCACTTTAGAACCTTGATCACCATGGCAACACTTAAGTATTTTCATTTAGCACATGAAGAAGTCTGGTCTCTAGGGATCTAATGAATTTATTCCTTGAAGTGAGACTAAAAAAAGCCATAGGTCTAGGATGAACGAGAGACAACAGGGCTCCTAAAGGAAAGAGACTCTGTTGAGAGAGAAGGAGGGAGAGCGATAAGTGGGGGAAGGAGAGAAGGAGGGAGGAAGATGAAGGGGAGAAAAAAGAAAGCCAGAAAGCAAGCAGGCAGTTCTTAGGAACACACATAACCCAAGCACTTAGGAGGCAGAGGCAGGAGGGTTGGAAGTGTTTCTACAGTGGCCAAATTTGAATTGTGAAATAGTGTACAGTGTGTGTATTACTCTTTTCTATGGATAAATACCAAATTTTGAAGAAAAGATTACTTAGGGAGCTGAGGCTGTAGCTCAGATGGCAGCATCTATGCTTCCTAGCATCCATGGAGCCCCATGTTTAATTCCTAATACTGATAAGTGTGTATTTGGGTATCACTGAGAATAACTGAGACTTATCGGACCTTTCTTGGGGAGCTAGGGTCTCCCAAAACTCAATGATCACCTAAACTGCCTTGAACTATTGACTTTTGGATTCTTGTAAATTCAAAAAAATGAAATTCATGGTCTACAAAGGGTGAGTTTCAGAGAGATGTTTACTATAGATCCATAGGTGGAAGCAGAAAGGGGAAGGAAAGGAGAGGGGAGGAAGGGATGAAAAGGAGGGGCAAAGGGTTCGGTTGAGTTTTCTCAGAGCAGGGGGAATTCTGGGCATTAGGGACTGGAGGCTTTTTTAAGGATTTATATCAAAAAACTGGGGTGAGGTATGGGAGGAGGTACAAGAGGTTACTCTCCACCTGATTGGTTTAACCAGATGTCCAGATGCCGGCTCCCAGCTTCCTTCACTCTGAACAGACAGCCTTCAGGAGACAACAAAGAAAGCAGGAACCAAACTCTCTTGGTATTCTTGGCCTCCTGCAAGAATATTCCCAGAACAGGAGCTTTGGGATCCTTGTCCTACCCGGCCAGTTCCTCTCTCCCGTACCCTGGATGCCCAGCACTGGGAAGTGGGGGCAGGAGGATCAGAAGTTCATCCTCTTCCTAGGCTACACAATGAGTTCAAGGAGAGCCTGGAATACATGAGAACATGTCTCTAAAAATGACCTAAGAGAGGGGCTTATTTACACTGTGTACTCTATCTTCCCATATAGTTCCACCTTATTTTTAACACTTGTATTTAATACAGATTTAAAATATAATTAACATACAACTGATTATTTTTGCCAGTTGTTTGACACAATTTCCTTGGGGAGACCTGAGGCAATATCTACTTGCCTTAGAACAGGAACTCCAGACTAAAGGCAAAATCCCAGTGTCCAGCTCAGGGAACTAATGCATTCATGGAGCTTCCTTACATGAGTATGAGTGGGACACTGGTTACAAGAGTGTGGCTGACCCCCAAACAGGTGACTCACCAAAAACTTTCACATACAGCCTTACCTAGTCTTACCTTCTGTTAACTTCCCACCCCTTCTGTATGCTAGGACATTTCAAACCATGAGCTTCTGTGGCACAATTCCATACAGCTGGTGTGTAGTGAGTCTTTCTCTATCCCACCAGCCAACTCCCAAATACTGACACAGAGACTTCTTATGAATTATGAAAGTTTGGCCTTTATCTTAGGCTTGCCCCCAATTAGCTCTTATAACTTAAATTAACCTGCTTCTATTAATCTATGTTCTAGAGGTGTTTTTTTTTTTTTTTGTTTTTTGTTTTTCTTTTTAACCTCTTCTCCATTTCTGTACATTCGACTTGTTCTGTGTCTCCCAGCATCTCTGGTATAATCCCTGTGTCTAGATTCCTCCTCCTTTTTGTCTCTCTTCCCTGAAATCATGCCTATCTTTCCTGCCTAGCTATTGACCACTCAGCTCTTTATTAATCCAATCACAGTGACACATCTTCACACAGTGCACAAACATCCCACAACACTGGTGGCAGAGGTAGGACTGAGTTCTCAGGCAAGGGTCAGATTACCCTCCACAGCCAAACCTATGAGGGGCAGTCAGAAGGCTCCAATTTGTTCAGGGCCTCACGTAGGTAAATGTAGCTTCTCTGATTAGACGGCAATACCTATGAGGCTCAGAAAACATGTTAGCCGTCATGGAGAATTTTAAGAAAGAACAAAAATGACATACATTTGAAGAAGGGCTTGAATTGAAGGCTATGCAGCCTTGAGAAAATCCCTTCACTGTTTTCAGAGCTAGTTTTGTTTGTGTGTTAAGTTGATTGTATCTCCTTCTTGAGGTTACTGTGAACTGTCGCCCCTCAGCACACTGCACAGCTCATAACAAGTATTTAGGAGTAATTACCATTCCAGCTTGGGTATCAGTAATTATTATTGATTAATAGCACTCAAGTGATTCAACTATGTCTCTTTAGTAAAACACATATTTAGGGAATGAAATCAAGATACAGAGGAACCAAATGATAGAGGGCTGAGCATGATGCTAAGTGGCTTCAACATAGCTCTGTTTTCAAGGGGCAATTCTAAGTAAAAATGCTCAAATAAGGGTTATCTCCATGGAATCCTCTGAGCCAAATGCCTCACAGAACACAGTAATATTATTAAGGGGATAGAAGTAAGGAACACAGAATTTATCTTTAGGATTTGGAGGCAGAAATCATTCTATTAACTTCAGCATATGTAGTAAATTTGTGTATTGTGGTTACAAAGAAATATAAATTTGGATAGGAACAGAATGCAAATTGACCATTTGCGGCACTAAACACACACAAAAACATTTTTAAGATTTTTGGGAGAGTACATTCTACTGAAGTTACCAGGAACAATGCAGGAGCCACGATGCTCTCCCTACTGCTACATTACTCAATTCCCCCGGCATCTACAGTGTCACGATTAAATAGGATAAATGTTTCACACTGAGTTTTGGAGTGCACAGTAGAAAAACAAGGCTGCATTACTAGGAATAGCAAAGAGCCACTTTAAATTACTGTCTCAAGGACACAGTCTATGTGCAGAGGTGAGAAGCAGATACAAGAAAAACAGACTCTGGACACAGCAGCTGCAGCTGTGAAGATTACTTTCCTCACCTCACAGAGCACCAAAGACCCTTGCTATTAAGTAGCATGATGTCTTTCTTCTGATGAGAATACATGTGAGTGATGGGTCTTCACACTATTTGTAAAAAAACAACAACAACAAAAAAAAAAACATAAAGCTGTTAGGAGCATAAGCAAGAAGTAAGCTTTTTTTTTCTTTAATTAGTAGATACCCCATTAATTAGAACATTTATTAGACAGTGGAGTGGTTCATTAAATGAGTTCACGATTACTTCCAGGAAAATAATACTATCATCAAAAATATTAGTACATTTGATGGAAAACTAAAAAAAAAGAATGATCTGTATAATGGGACTCATTAATCATCAGAATTCTATGTGTGTGTGCCTGTGTGTGTGTGTGTGTGTGTGTGTGTGTGTGTGTGTGTGTATAGTGATAACATTTTCTCCACTGGAAACACATCATTAACCTTGAATTTAGTGTACTAGCACTTGTGCTATAATATCTAGAGAAATATGGCGTCTACGTTTGTTTAAACTTACATGGAAATGCTTATGAATTTTAAAAAATCAGTGAGTAAAACCAATAAAAACTACTTTGTAATTAAAAGGTGGACTCCTTAATGAAAGAAGTAAGCTAATCAGATGTTAGTTTTTGGTCTTTCTTGCTTTGTCTAAGAAGCATTGTTTCTCCAAATATAAATTAATTCATCTTTATCAAGGAGGAGGCTCCGCAGCTTGCAATTTAACAGGAAATAAGTGAAGCGCACTCAAAAGGGACTATGAAGAGACTGTTTATTCAGAGCCTGCCACAGGAAGAAAATTAGCCAGCATCACTTGTGGCTGGCACTGATTTCATGTAATCACTCGAGTGCCAGCTCTTTGCAGAGTGGCAGTGCAAGGTCTTAGCTGTGCCACCATGAGAAAGTTGAAAACAGGCTAAGTGGAAACAGAGCTTCCTGTGTGATTGTTTAAGGCATGTATTTGTCTTTCCTGGGTGATCTTCAGTGAAAATGGAACAAAAATTAGGGAAGCTGATATGAGGTGCGGTTGGCTCCGGTCTGCTGCTGCAGGCATTTTTGCTCAAACTCTTGAATTGATTACTATTTCAAGAGCTGGTGACTGCAGATAGTTGATTCAGATATGTGCAGAGTGTGGTCAGAATCCATTTCTTATATAGCCTGTCCAGGAGATTTTCATACTCCGTTCGCCATGACTATTAGAATTTGGAAAAGCAGAACGGATAATCCTCAGAAATGTACCACAGAAGTCAACAGAAATGGGCAGCCACAAGTAGTCCTGCCTGCTAGCAACTGTGTTGTATGTGTTCCATCCCTTTAAAGGACTGAAGACCTAGCCAGAAGGATGCAAGGACAGAGTAATGCAGTGGTCCACAGACAGAGTGCCAGTCTCAGATTCTAGGCTGTGCATGCAATGATCTCCTCTGCTGTTAAACATCTGAGGAACCCACAGCACTGTAGCGTGGGCAGTGATATCCTTAGGTTTGTCCAGTGACAAGTCCTTGTTTCTTTTTATCTCTCTCTCCCTTTCTTGAAAAACAATAAGAAAAAATGTTTTCAAAATCTACATATTAAAATTCTAGAGCAGTGGTTCTCAACCTTCCTAATGCTGCAACCTTATGTTGTGATGACCCCCAACCATAAAATTATTTTTGCTGCTACTTCATAACTGTAATTTTGCTACTGTTATGAATTTATAATGTAAACATCTGTATTTTCCGATGGTCTTAGGCGACCCCTGTGAAGGGGGGCCATGACCTATAGGTTGAGAACCACTGTACTAGAGAATAGGGGTAAAATCAGTATCAAGGAGGCTCAAAGGAAAGGCGTATATACTGGATATGGACTACAAGAATCTGTTTTACGATCTTCATTAATATTGAAGAAGACAATATGGCCTTAAGGAAAATGGATCTGAGAATCTCATAAGGGGAAAACAGATGAGATGGAAGAAATGAACAAAGGCAGGGATGAAGATAAAGAATACAGAAGAACACAAATCTTATAAAATATAAGAATATGTGCATAGCTCACACGCTTAAAACACGCTCACTATGGGGAAAGAAAGACAAATTTCTATACAAGATGAAAAATAGGATTATGCCCCAGGGGTAAATTATGATCCTCCCGATAAGAGGAAGTCCAGAGGGAAAGACAGAAACGCGGAAACTCCATGTTATCAAGCCATGTGGTGAAACCAGGAGAGGATTACCACTTACATGTAATAAGTGCCTACCAGGCCTCAAGCTGTGTCCTCTGTGTGTTTCTCTGAATTGTTAACTTTAAAACATACAACAGAAAATAAATAAATAATTAAAAAAAAAGCCAGGTGGTGGTGGCACACACCTTTGATCCCAGTACTCAGGCAGAGCCAGGGGATCTCTGTGAGTTCAAGGCCATCCTGGTCTACAGACTGAGTTCCAGGAAAACCAGGGTTACATAGAAAAACCCTGTTTCAAAAAAACTAAAAAAAAAAAATGTTAAAAGTACTATGAGTTATGTGTTAATCCAATGTCCTAAAATAGTATAAGAGTTTTCACCAGGTTATTAAATAAACCTTCTTTATGCTGGTTTCACGCTCTAGTTCCTTGTCTTGTTGTCTTTGGCTCTCTCTCCTTCCTTCTGCCTCTCCCTCTCTCATTTTTTTCTTCCTTATCCTCTTAGCAAATGATCCTAAGTTGATCTGTCCCACTCCACACGAGAGAGGCCACCAGGAGAGTCCTCTGTAAACTGCCACTGTCACCTGCAGCTTTCCTGACCCGTCATCTGTCTAAATTTGTCATTATTGCTCCAGTCATCCCAAACCTCTCTCCCTGGATTCTATGGCAACACACATTTCTACTGTCATTTTTTTTAAATTAAATAACCAGTCACCAAAAGACTCTGGCACAAAGTAAATGCAGTGAACATGTGCCCTCCTTCTATTCAGTAAATTCTCTGACCATTGCACTTTTTAATGTCCACACTTTTCCTCCTTTTTTTTGTACTTTAATCTGATGCTTTCAGCCAAAATTTAAAATGGAGAGTTGTGGGGCGTTTACCCAACCACCCCCACAGTTCCCCAGAGTTTTCTTGAGTGCGAGCAGCAGGAAATATTAGATAGAAGGATTTATTGCAGAGAATATCGCGGAGATAAACAGATAGAAAATAAAGGATAGCCTCGAGAGGGCCTGGAACCTATTCCAACGGGCCCCGACTGTCTCTGCCCCAGGGTTTTTATAGAGACGCCAAGGGGTGGAGCAAAAGACCTCCTCCCCCAGCACAGGCAAGTGCAGACCATCTCAGACACCTGCACTCAGGCCCGTGGTCTAATCATCCTCTATGTGGACCTGCTGGGTAAAGCCACGAGGAACCCGAGAACGGGCTCCCACAGGTCCCCCTTTCTTAATATATAAAAAAATAACTATAATGGCTTACAGCAATCTCCATAGCTGTTACACCTCCCAGTATGGGAGTAGAGGATGATATAGATGGCATTTCTCTTTTGAATTAGGTCCAAGGTGACTACAGCAGTCTTAGCTGCCTCAAGCCCTTTCTAAGCCAAAAACTCTTAAGGCGACTACAAACTTAAAGAATCCCTTAGCTTCATCATTACCATTAACAGGTTAACATAAACATTGCTATACATAGCCACAATTCTCTGTCTTACAACTCAAAGCAAACTCTTAACAGAACCATTTGAATTAGCATATATGGTGCTATATATAGTTAACAATTTTCTCCATCTTACAACTTTAACTCAATCATTTGAATTTTCTTGTTAACAGAACATAGGAAAAACTTCGATGTATTCACATCAAACTTAAATATTTCCTTAACTCCACAAAACCAGGGTGCATTAATATCAATAGGGTTCTGCAAACATAATTCAATCTCATAGCTCCTCCTTTTCTTTATAATTTTTTAAAGAAAACCTCAAACCTAGTTAGAAGAAACTCATACAATTCCTACAAACCCATATTGAAAAGCAGTCTTCTCAATCTAACCATTAACACTTTGAAAACTTAGCAAAACATCCAAAAGCAGTTTCTTAATAAAACTCTTTATACTTTAAAAGTAGTCTCTTAATATACCCCATTTGCATTTCTTACTAACAATAACATGACATTAATCCACTCAAACAACTTTTGAAATTAGACTAAGGAATATTAACTCTCCCCCTTTTCTTTATAATTTAAGCAAAATCTCAAGCCTAGTTAGAAAACCCAAACTTCTGTTTAAACAGTTCCATTTGTAACACAAACCAGTTCCATAAGTAATTCCATTTTACATAAACAGTTCCACAAAACAATTCATGAATCACCAGTTAATAAAGCATATATGCATACACAAAACTGCATCTTGATTCTAGGTAGAAATAAATTTCTTCATTTAAACAGTTCCATTTTTAACCCAATTCCAGCAAACAGTTCTAGGTCATTACTATGAATAAACTCAAAATTGTCCCATTGCAATGAAATCTCTGTTCATTTCATTTCTTAAGTCCCAAAATTCACATGATAAATTCTGGTACGAGCCTTCCAAATATGAAGAAATCCATAACCAAAATCTTTGTAGTTTTATCTCATTTTAAGTTCAAAAAGTTCAAACAAGAAATAAATTCTAGTATCAGGCTTTCACTTCCAAATATGAAGAGATGGTTTTCAACCAAAACTTTTTGCCGTTAACAATTTTACTTCAAACAAGCGTCTCTGCAACTTTTGTTCTCACAGACAGAGACCTTTTTAGGTACAGTAGTATTCTAAACCGCACCGTTTTTGATGTTAGCTCAGGTTTTTCTGTGTTGCGTTGATTTTCCATGAATCTCAGCTGCGGATGCCTTGTGCTAGTTCTGGCGTCCGCCATTCTTAGCTTCTTAGCGACTTCTGGAGCTTTTGAAAAACCGCTCAGACTGCCTGCTTTGCAGTCTGCTAGGACACTAACTTCTGTATGTCTCAGGTTCTTTCACCATATACATTAAGAATAGACTCACACTTAACATTTACATTTTACAAACTCACATATAACCTTTTGCCTTGCAAAGCATTTAGACTCACATTCAACATCTACATTTTACAAACTCACATATAACGTATTAACATCTACTTATTTATACTCCTTAAGGAAACTATAGAACTACTTTAGCAAATATATTTCTTATTACTTATATATTTCTTATATTCATTCCATCTTATTCTTATTTAAACTTACATTTACAGCTAACATCTTTACTTCTTACAAGCTTATTAATACATGTCTTAAGACTACCTGAGATACTTCTTGCAAGCTTATATTCTTAAAGGATCTATAGATCTATTTTACAAACTTATATAGGGCTACTACCATTAGCATATATTTAACTTAGCAAACACCTAAAGATTTTTTAACACAGATCTAACAAGAGAATTTTTATAAACTTACATATCTTATTTTCATCTTTTTCTATTTCTTACTCTTAATTATTATCACTATCTCTATTAGAAAGATTCTTTTTTTTTTTTTTTTTTTTTTTTTTTTTTTTTTTTTGGGTTTTTCGAGACAGGGTTTCTCTGTGTAGCTTTGCGCCTTTCCTGGAACTCACTTGGTAGTCCAGGCTGGCCTCGAACTCACAGAGATCCGCCTGGCTCTGCCTCCCGAGTGCTGGGATTAAAGGCGTGCGCCACCACCGCCCGGCTTAGAAAGATTCTTAACTAGACAGGAAGTACGTACATCATTGCTAACGTTTAGAGTTTATAGTCAGCTTTGTTATAAAACACTGGGATTTAGTGAGTGTTGTTATAGAATTGTGATAGTTGTTGCTAGGGGACTATAACCTTCCCAGGATGACGCCACACTCCCAAGTTGCCAGTTCTCTCAGCCGTTCCGGATCCGGCAGAGATGCACTGTCAGCGGTAGATGGTGTTTAACTAGAGGCTGTCCCTTCACCCAAATTCATAATAGCTCCCCTAAGTGCTTCAATTCAGACAAACGTTTCTATTACAGCAGTACTTTTGGTTTGTTCTACCGAAAAAATTTTACTTCACACTGAGTGAAATTACCGTATTTAGCTGCTGTAAAGCTCTTTGCCAAATACTGCACAGCTATTAGGTGATATAAAGTATTTTTCTAAAGGAGCTAGTAAAGCCAAAAGCGGCACAGCTCCAAACTGTATTTAGTATTTTCACTTCATTAGCTTTAACTCCTGATGTTATTAGCAGCTGTAATATTTAGCATTGATTTTTTTATAAGGAACTTTCAGGTGAAGCAACTCTTTTGTAAGACAGCTAGATTTTCTAAAGTTTGTTTCCCATCTATAAAGCAGTCATTTCTTTTTGAATGCCTGTTTCTTATCCCCTTAATTAGATTTGCAGAGGAATCACTCATTGCAGGCAGTTTGTTCAAAAGGTAAATAATTTTTAATTTCACATAAGTTTCTTCATATCTAAGACAACGTTCAGTGTATAAACTGCTTTCTTGCTTTTGTAAGGATTTTAAAGTGACTTGTTTGCTCTTATAGGTAGCTTTTTGGTCATCCAACTACTGTAAAAATTTTGCACAGCTATTAGGGTAAATAAGGCATTTTGCCAACGGAGCCCCAAACCGCGAAGCACCTAGTTCCGTATCCTTTCAATTTTTCATTGGAACTGACACTTAAACTCTTAGACGATTTTCCTCCTTATTCTTTTAAAAGCTGTATTTTAAGTTTACCATGAACGTATTTTCGAGCTGACAAAAGTGTTTCAGGGCAATGTCGCCATCTTTAGTGGAAAAACTACCTTTCCCAGAATGCATTTCCCTTATATCAGTCTATAATAATATCAGTCCCTTATATCAGTCCCTTATATCATTTCCCTTATATCAGTCATTTCCCATAGTTCTTTTTGGGTCTGAGAGTCAACTGGTTCTTTTACCAGACTTACTTACAAATTCTTGCCCGGGAGTTTTGAACGAAGTTTTTTACTTTTGCAACGGGAGATTTGAACAGGCATTTTACATTTTCAATTATGGGACATTGGGAGGTTTCTGGTCTCTCCTCAGCTGGCTTTAACAGGTGTCTCTCCTTTAATTGACACTGGCCCCCAAATCAGAACTGCACCTGCCTCGTTAGCGCGCATTGAGGTGGGCAATTTCTGATAGCAACTTTCCTCGGGGCTTGTGTTTGTCTTAGCCAGTCAGTGAAAAACATTCACAACAGAGTTTTTTCATAGCTCTTTTAGAGAGATTTTCTCCCACTGATCTCATTTTGCTTGTTCCTTCCTTCCCCAGATGCAGAGCTTCAGGTATCTGCGGCTCTGTACCTCTGCTAGCTGCCCTTGGAAGTAGGGGCTTTTTTTGTCCCCCCCGAATCTGCCTCAAATTCTAGCAGCTTTTTCAGGTCATATTTTTCTGGGGGAGGAATCGGTCCCTTCTGTTTCTTTAGAGTCTTTCTCCCAGACAGTTCCCAGTTTGGTCTCAGTTTATCCCCTCTACCCCAGAAACAGTTTCCGACACTACAGTGGCGGCTTTCCCCGCTACTGAAGGTAGGGGCTTTTTGTCCGTTTGTTTTCTGGGTCTGTGTGGTTTGCGTACAGACTGAAAATCTAACAAGGGAGGTTTTTGCCATTTCTAAACTCCCATTAGGACAGGTGATTTGCCTCATCAGGCCTTCACCTGGCCCAGTCCCCCAGTGGGTTGCATTTGCTTGTCTGGGTGCTCAAGGACAGAGCTTATGCCAGAGGCAATCACCCCTTAGGGCCACACTCCATCTCACAGGAGTCTGTTGAAACAAAGCTTTTCTCAAAGAGGTGCTTTCTCTGACACAAAAGAAAGCTTTACTCCTGGATAGTTCTGTTCTGCCCTGGCTGGGCTCTTTCCCCAGACAGCATTCTGACTCAGCAGCACAACTGCTTCAGACACAGTTCAGCTTTACTGTTTTCCCAGAAAGGTCCTTACTTTGATAGAAAAGCTTTTTTCTCAGATTTCTTTTTTTCAGCTGTGGACCTATCAACCCAGGACTTGTAGGAAAGTGGACAACTGTGCCGTTCCCACTGGCTTTAGTTTTGTTTGTTCGTTAGCAATCTTCCCCTGGGTCCTGCACCTTCCTGCCTCAGCTCTGTGCTCCAGGAAGTTTACAACAGCAGGAACCCTAGTATCCCCGAAACGCACCCCAACTCAGAGACGCTGGCCAGTCGCCTCGGGGTTTTTGCTCAGAAGCGAGGATACAATGCTTCAGGGGATCTTTGCATTAGGACCATTAGGAGCACCTTTTCATTCTGAAACGCTCACTCAGAAACAAAACCCTTGATGCCTCAGCTCGGCTGTAACTGAGAAGCTTGACTTTTTTGCTTTTCTCAGGTAAAGTTTCTGGCCCTTTTGGGCTCTCTGTAGCTCTTTACCCACACTCTCCCAAGCGTTTCCCTCAGGGTACTCTGACCCACTGTCTTTTACTAGCTTGAAGAGACAGAGCTTAGAAGAGGTTTTTAGGAACTTGTCCCTGCCTCCTGCATTGCAGGGACAATTTTTAAAGCTTGAAAGAGAACTTAGAGGTTTTGCTGTCTTAAGAGGTTTGTTGTTTTCCCTTTGAGCTAATCACAGGTGGTCCCCATACTAATATCTTCAGGTGATTCTAATTTTTGTCCTTCTGAGAGAAAGTTAAAGGCTTTAGTTTTTAAGTTTGAGAGCTTTTGAGAAAGATGAAGGCTTTTTAGAGAGATTTTCCCCCCAAATTTTCCAAGAAAAGCTTTATAGTTTAAGAGAAAGACTTTTTCCCAAAAGAGAAAGACCAACTTTTCCCAAAACTTCCCAACCTTAAACTTTGACTTCTTACACCCCCATTTTTGCCTCAGGGAGAAATTACTTTCTCCTGCCGCTTGGACTTAGCATTTCAGCTGTCCCCAGGTCAAAAGCTTCCATAGGAAACCTATTCTTCCCCATAAGCTCGAAGAAGAGCTTTTTTTACTACCCAAATAGCCCAAAGAAAGATTTTTTCCCCCAGTTTGCATTCAGAGCCCCCAAAGTTAGAAAATTGAAGAGTTTTTCTGTCTAGTTGCCTTACTTATTTTTTCCTACACAATCTTACACTTCTAAGTTTTTCCTACACTATTTTACTACCCTATACCTTATACTTATTTTTCACAGATAGGAATTGAGAAAGGGATAGAAGATAGAAAATTTTGACAGAAGAGAATTTCGCTGCAGCATCGGACATCCTTCCAGTCCGCTTTCCTTTTCTCTCGAGGATAAAACCCCTGCCTCTCAAAAATATATATATATATAAAATATATATTTTCCATAACACCGGCATGCCTCATCCACTGGCAGGGCTGAACTCAGCACTTTCGCCAAAAACTCTATTATTTTCCTTTATCTTTAGTCCCTATTACTTTGTCTTTAGTCCCTGTTCATTTGTCTTTAGTCCCCCCTTCTTTTTTAGTCCCCCCTTTTTTTCTTTAGTCCCTTTTTTCTTTTTTCTTTAGTCCCTGTTCGGGCGCCATTCTGTGGGGCGTTTACCCAACCACCCCCACAGTTCCCCAGAGTTTTCTTGAGTGCGAGCAGCAGGAAATATTAGATAGAAGGATTTATTGCAGAGAATTTCGCGGAGATAAACAGATAGAAAATAAAGGATAGCCTCGAGAGGGCCTGGAACCTATTCCAACGGGGCCCCGACTGTCTCTGCCCCAGGGTTTTTATAGAGAAGCCAAGGGGTGGAGCAAAAGACCTCCTCCCCCAGCACAGGCAAGTGCAGACCGTCTCAGACACCTGCACTCAGGCCCGTGGTCTAATCATCCTCTATGTGGACCTGCTGGGTAAAGCCACGAGGAACCCGAGAACGGGCTCCCACAGAGAGTCATGAATTGATGCCCATGTTTCTTCACCATTTCTCCCAAACTTGTTATTATATTTATTATTTCTTTGCTTTTATTTATAATTCCTTCAATATAATGCTGTATTTCTTAACAACATTGCAATGCATCTAAATGATGTTCTGAGCCAGGGACCCATATTCCCAGCTCTAGCCAAGATCCTTCCAACTAGACTAGTGCTGAGCTTGGACCAACCACTTACCCAAAATGGTACGTTTTACCATTTGGATACTGTTTGAGTGTCAGCATGGGATATCTGCAGTGAGATATATCAGAACTGTTTGACTATGAGTAATCAACTCTTTTTCTCTGACTTAAATAAATAGCTTAATGTTTGTATCCTTAAAAAAAAAACAAGTTTTTAAAAATACTCCATAGTATGTAGGAGATAAAGGATGCTATTTAAAGTTTTATCATCCTGTTCTAGACACTTTAGTATAAAAGTAGACACATTCTTCTAAAAGGTCAGAGTAAATATTTTGGGCTCTGTGTACCTTAAGATTGCTACTGCTCAGCTCTTTCCTCATAGTGTGAAAGTCTCCAAAGAGAACAAATAAAAGAACAAACATCAATGTTCCAATAAAGCATTATTGAAAATAGACAATGGGTCAGCTTTGGCTGGTGGGCTTATGCTTATTGGCCCCTTCTTTCCTCAATAATGATGACTGTACCTCCAAACCCCACACCTTATCCCAGTTAGGATGGCAGTATATATTGAAGAGGGTTGGATGCAGAAGAGGCAGACCCAGCAAGCCTGGTCCTCTCCTGGAAGTTTTCATGAGATCTGCATCTATGGTGGGCCACAACTCTATGTGGTAGAACACAGGCTCTCTCCTTCCAAACACATAGCACTACTTTATTCCTCAGTCTTTCCTTGTCCCTCTGCTCCAGGATTGTCTGGAAAGTCACTCTAACTACCAATGATACTCCCATGAAAATGGTGTAGGTGATCTGAGCTGTGCACTGTGGAACTTGTTATATCCTTTCTCCTCTGTCACCTTCTCAAGGAAGGTTCCAGATCAAAACTGCTCATGCCTCTGCTTGTACCATGGGGACACTTTGATCAAAGTTCACTGTCAACTTTCTTCCTATGAAATGTGAATTGAGGAAATATCTATGGTCTTTTACTCTACCTTTATCTGGCATCATTTGCCACTTTAGCATAATTCAGCCTCTCTAGAAATATACAGGACTATACATACAGACATGCAGAAAGGAAAATTAGGCTTTTCAATGCATATTACAAATTGGTGGCTTGGCCTGTAGGGCATCATCTTCAGCATTATTGTTAAGGTGGTCTTAGATGGGACTTCTCATATTCATGTATAAGCTGCCTGAAGCAAAGATCAGTGACTTAATGCTGTAGCAGAGTTTTCTTTCTGCGTAGTAAAGAAGGAAAAGGAGAAGGGGCTGGTAACAGCATTGGGTTGAATGCACAGTGTGTGTGGAATTATAGAAAGAAGACATGAAAGATGTTACATGTGTTGGCGTCTGCTAGGGTACTTCAGTACTATGTGGATGGAGATACTGAGTGTTCTGTGGACTGTTTGAAACAAGATGGTCATTGCAAACTGCCACTCTTTGATGCGCATTTTATTTGTAATTTTTGGTGTACGTATCTGAAAGCATCAGGTGGATGCATTCCAAACGATCACATTTTAATTTTTAACAGTTGTGCAAATGCTGGTATTGCTGTATTGGAGTGCATGCCATTGAATAACTTAAGAAAGCCTCCAGCTGAATGTCGGCTTCGGTTCTAGAGGAAATATTTGTTGAAGTATTTCAAGTCCACTTGAGCTCAAAATAAACTGAAATGGAAAATTGAATCCACTATTCCTCTCTTTTACTTTTCCTAATTCTGTGAAAATGACAAAAACTCATACTTTGAAAAATCAAACATATATGCTAAACCTATCTTAAATGCGATCTTAATAAAAGTGGGGGGAAAGGGGACTTACTGTGAACTGTGACTAGCCATCCCTCCTTGAATGTTCATTTTTTCCTGAAAAATTACTTTAGTTGTATGTTCTGAAGAGATAGCAAGATTCTCATTCTCACATCCCAGCCTCGTTTTGCCTGTGTGAAAAATCAGACAGTTCTACATTTCACACAAGTCACAACGTATAATGTATACATGTGTTTACAGGTAAAAATCATTTCATGAATGCATCAATTTATCATAAACCATGATAAAGGCTTTGAAAAAACCATCACATATACAGAAGCCATGAGACAAGGACACACCCTCAACTTATTTGTGTTCTGGTGAGAAGATGAGTACAGGAAGGAATGACCCCAGAAGAATCTGATAATTGTTATAAAACAGACGAGCACAGCCTCTTTACATCTCCCCCTAAATTTCCTAAGCTCCTGACTTTCTCAGATCTTACCATCAAGGGCAACAGCCCTCCAGTCCCTCCCTTCACTCCCTTTCTCTTTTCCTCTTCCTTTGTCAACTTTTTTCCCTTTGTCAATTAGTCCTTAAATGAATTATCAGCGCTGTCAGGCCATTCACTTCTTCAGGCTGCAGTGCGCTTCACCTCCAATACACCCTTCGCTTGGCCAAAGGCCAATTGCAGGGAATACACATCTGAACATTTCTTCCTTTGCCTACGGATTCTTTTGAAAGTTCCCAGTGTTGATGAATAAATTTCAAGCTGTGTAGTTGAGCACGCTTTAGTAATCTGTCCTTACAGCCTTTTCTGTTGTTTCTCTCTAGAAGATGGTCCCTCAAACCTGCCATTTACCCTGGCACCACAGTGGAAACCAACATGCTTTCCACGATGGCTTGCTCAACAGTTCTAAATAACCCACTTTTTCTGTTTATTAGTATGTGATTCATATACTTGCTAATCATTGGATAATAATTCTTTGAAAGGTTGTCTGCTCAAACCACTGTGGTAGGTCCAGAGAAAACATGTAATCCCTTTGCTGGAAATGCCCAATAGGAAGTAGAGGATATGAAAGTTATCATCAACAGCTGGTTTTCTCAACAGCAGTCATGGGTATAAATGCAGAAGGGAGACTGTAGTCTTCTTCCTTCCTTTAGCTGAATATCTGTAGGACATTTGACAAGTCACTTCATCTTTCTGGAATTAGCATCATATTTATTATGAAGAATTGAAATTTTATAACATGACACTAGATTTGCAATGCATGTAAGTCTAAAAACTCAGGAAATGAAATACTTTTCTGTAAGTTTACAAAAAATAAATATTAATCCTGAGGTGGGAATTGTTTTTATGATGGGTATTCTTATGATCTGCTAGCAAATATGTAAATTGACATAACTTAGGGCACAGAATATAAGATGAACATCTAATTCTACATATAAGATGTTTATCACAGTATAAATTCAAATATTTTGTAAATATATTCAAATATTTCATAAATATATACAAAGCCACTAGTCTTACTTTTAGAAGCTGCTTAAAGTCCCGACACTTCATCAGTCTTGGTGTAAGTGACGTAAATGTACAATTTACTCTATTTACAATATAGTTTACTAAGACTTACGTGCTTGGAATTACTAGTGTAATTAAGAACTATTAATGCAGTTAAGAAATATTAGCTTTATGAACTGAGGTGTCTTAGCTCTACAGCTCACGGGCTTCAGCCATGCACTAAGTTCTAGTATACTTTATGAACGGTAACTGCATGAAGCAAAAATATAAAGCATAGATACGCAGGGGTGGTGTTTAATCCCAGCACTCTGGAGGCAGAGGCAGGCGGATCTCTGAGTTGGAGGCCAGCCTGGGCTACAGAGTGAGTTCCAGGAAAGGCGCAAAGCTGAACAGAGAAACCCTGTCTTGAAAAACAAAAACAAAAAACAAAACAAAAAGGTATAGATACAAGGTGAAACATTGAATCATTAAGAAACAATCGGTGAGAACTGATGAGGGTGTGATGGCAGCAGAAATGACAAAAGAAAAGCACCCTGAGGTATGTGTCAGGGACCGTGGAAAAACACGAAGTCAAATGACTGAAGAACTTCAGTAATGACATTAACCTATAATGTGACGGTTTAGATGTGAAGCTTCTCCCCAGAAGGCTTAAGTGTGAAATGCTTGTTTCCCAGCTGGTGGCACCAGTCACCATGGAGACCTGATTGAATAATCAAGAGATGATTGGATCATGAATCCCCACTCCCACTGAAATGATGGAGCCACAATTTGACAGAACTCTTGGGAGGAAATGGAACTTTTGGTTTTGGGTCTAGCTGGTCACTGGGAATGTGACCTTAGGTTCTTTCTCGTATCAATCCCCTTTACCTCAGTGTAGTCTGGCCACCATAAAGTGAGGCCCCCCTGCCTCCAGCTCCTTTTACCTGAAATTCTTTCTTACCTGAGGCTAAAAGGATTGGCTCCACCTGACCTTGGACCAAAATCCCTAAGACCATGAGTCACAAACAACTCTCTTCCTTGTAAATTTTATCTCTGTCACAATGACCAAAATCTGATATTACAAATGATAACACGTTCAGTATTTTTAAGAACCCACTGCTTCAAACAGGGTGTTAGTCAGTTAACACACCATTCCACAAGTAAAGGGGATTTACTTAGTAAGGGGTGAGTTGAATTTAGGTTTTAACTCTAGCAGGTTGAAATCCTTTGGGTAATGTCTTACTGTCAAGATCTTTCTAGTGTGTGGATATGGGTGGGAATGCTGAAGAATGAATCATAGAGCAGCTGAGCAGGAGTTCCTTGTGTTGCTCAACACAAGCGACAGGGATCTGGTGGCACCTACATGTTTTCCAGTAGTGTATGAATTTTTACTCTCATACGCAGCAGTTTTGTTTCAGAACTCACAGTGCTCCCAGAAGAAGGCACATCTGTCTTTTGTGTGAGTAACATTTTTTTTTTTTTCTCAAGAGCCTTTGCCTTCTCGGTAGCGACAAAACACACAGATACAAATAGAGAAACTGTTTTTCACAATTTCTAGGACTTAAATAGTCTCTGTAAGCATACTTTCAAAGTTAAGAAAAACATAAGCAGAATTTTTATCATGAACCACATTCATTTAATAATTATTATCATTTGCCAGTTTGACTTCTCTTTCTCTTTCTTACTACAGCTTTTAAAAGTTAATCATGGTAGTATATTGTCAACTCTAGTTATTTTATATATATCCAAATGTAAAAATTTTAATGTATCTTTTCTATAAACATTGATTCTTAAAATTAATGATACATCAATACCATCTGATATTTGTTGTGCCCAGGTTGCAAGACCCCCAAGCAAGACCACCACAGAGCCAATATCCGATGCAAGCACACAGAGGTTTTTAAAAACAAAACAAACAAGCTTGGTCCATGTCCAACATCCAACACAGCAGGTGGAGGAGGACAGCCAAGCACTGACTTTAAGAGATTTATATAGCTGGCGGTGGTGGTGCATGCCTTTAATCCCAGCACTCAGGAGGCAGAGGCAGGCAGATCTCTGTGAGTTTGAGGCCAGCGTGGTCTACAGAGCAAGATCCAGGAAAGGCGCAAAGCTACACAGAGAAACCCTGTCTCAGAAAAAAAAAAAAAAAAAAAAAAGGTTTATATAGGAAAAGTTTACATGCTGCTTAGGATTGGATAAGGGGGTTAGGGGTGAGGCAGTTTTTTGAAGTTACTGGCTGAACTATAAGCATGAGGTTACTGATGGCTAACAGGATTTAGAGTATCTACAGAGACACAAATTTTTTACTCCTTATGTCCTGCTTTTGTTGAACCCAGGATATATACATACAGATTTATTGTTCCAGTCCTACTCTCCTGTGAGTTCACCTTCTGGTCAGTTGAGCCCATTACTCCCCATATCTTGTTTTGCCAAGTCCAGGATACATGGATTTATTGTCCCAGCCTTATAAGTTCAACTTCTGGTCACTTTTAAAACTGCTGGTCAGCAAATACCTTTGGAGGAGGGGAAGGGGAAGCGTCTCTCAAGATGGCTACTGATTTTCCCCTTTCATATTCAGTCTATTAATTCTCTAACATTCGGTTTTTGTAAGAGCCTAGTACTACTAGCTATCTGACTATGGCTTCTGGCCTCGGGGTGCCATGCCACTTCTTTCTCTCTATTTTTTGTTTTGTTTCGTTTTTCGAAACAGGATTTCTCTGTGTAGTTTTGGTGCCTGTCCTGGATCTCACTCTGTAGACCAGGCTGGCCTCGAACTCACAGAGATCCGCCTGGCTCTGCCTCCCGAGTGCTGGGATTAAATGTGTGCGCCACCACCGCCCCGTTCTGTGCCGCCTCCACTTGCCGTCTGTACCACTCTCTACCTCACTCGTGACCTGTGCTGCCTATGGGGTCGCATTACCACAACATTTTCCTCATTCTGACTACACTCTGGTCTAGCTCATGACGGAGAAACACGCTATCCAACCAGCTAAAATAGATTTGCAGGGGGCCAAAGGGTCATGGAAGCTTTTCTACATACATTGAGGGGAGCTCGGGAAACGCAGTGAACAAGTGATTTGAGTTCCCTGAACCAGAAGTGTCTCCTCTGGGGAACTGAGAATCTTCGTGTTAAACCTATGCTAGTGCTACAAAAAGCCAGAAGGAAGTCCTCCTTCTCACCATGTACCTGGCAGACAACCACACCGGTACGTTTATTGAAGGGCACTGGTGGTGGCTGGGACTGATGCCCATGGTCTTGTTTGGCCTCACTATCCCCTCTGTATATGTGACGTAACTTTCTTCTCTAATGTTTTGATCAGGAGATGGAAGATGGGAAACACTGCTGCACTCTGTGTTCTGTAGGCTCCATGAAGCCTTTCTCCCACATTCCTTAAGCAGATATTCTTCCGTTTCACTATTTCTTTTTATATACTAACGGTTTTTCTTAGGTGAGGTCATATCCATATTTTTCTGGCTCTATTTTTTCCCAGTTGATCTTTGAGATATCAAAGGATATGAGTGGAAAAACCTAGCCTTTTTTTTTTTTAATAAAGAAATTTGTAATGAGAGGTATTTCAAAATATTTTCTGTCGAACATAAACTCAAGGTTATAGGAAAAATACCCATCACATGCTTTATAATATAGTGTTAAATTTCTGGGGCTTAATATAAAATTGTATTAAGGCCTTTGGAAAAATGGTTCAGGGAAACTCCGTATTTGCTGCTTCCACATTGTGAGTTGCTGAAAGATGGGTTGAGTACTTTCCTTGATTCTTACTTATATGGTAGATGTTATGTGGTCAATTAAACCTCCCAAGGGTCTGTAAGGTTTAAGCCATATGGAATATACCACATTTAAATGATGTCAAGTGTTATGATACCTAGGGACATAGATTCTATAAGAACTCTGCCCAGAAGTGGAAGGGCTTTTTTGGAACAGCTGGGAGAAACTGGTTATGAGAGAGGTGGTTAATTGGGTAGAAATGCTTGCCTCAAGGCCTGAGCACCTGTGTTTGACCCTCAGCTCCTACGAGGTGGCAAGGGAAAAGTGACTCAGGTGAGTTTTAATCTGAACTTCACAAATAGGCTGTGGCATTTGCCTACATACATATCACACACACACACACACACACACACACACACACACACACACTCACACACACACAAAGATACTTAATATATAGAATAAATAAGAACATGCAAAAAAAGGAAGAAAGAAAGAATTTGGACATGAAGTTAGTCTTTTGCTCCCTGTTCCACGGGGTTTTGGTTATAATATTCCATATTTTACACCTACAGCACTGATTGCTCCTGGGCACACTGTGTCTTCTGGAAGAGACTCCATGGAAAATGATAGACATTTTAAGAAAAATATGGCAGACAAAAGAGACATTGCTGGAAACATTATTGCAAAATTTAAGGGGTGCTCCCTGCAAAATCCCTTAGCAATTGAACAATTCTTTCATTGCAATGTTAAAAAAATACAAAATGCATAATGTATAAATATTAACATTAAAATAAATATGGGATAGCAATAAGGCTTTTTTTTTTTTTTTCTGATATGGGCTCTGTCACAGCCCTTTCTGGTAACTTGAAGTCCTTTAAGAACAAATTTGATCTAAAAGGTCCACTGTCGACTCTTTCCAAGTCTTTTTGGCTATAATTTGTCCTGACCCTGAGGCTCCTTGCTTCCTGGCTTCTCATATCCATAGTAGGCAAGGTTAGAAAGGCCCAGCCTATGACCCAAAGGAAATGTAAGGGCCTTGTCTTCTGCAGAGCTCCCAGCATGACTGGCCCTCTCTCATAAGCAGCTCAGTGGAATATCTTTGTGCCTAAGCCTGCTTGCACCCTCTTCTGTCACAGCTGTTGATCTTTAGAACATCTTGTACTGCAAACTCTAACAGCATCTGCTCCCAGGGAACCCAGCCTGGGGTTGGATTGTAGGTGCTAAAAGCTGCTTTTTCTAGGTACCCTGGTTTAGAATAAAAACACTTTCTGGTTCCAATTTTCCTTCTTGACAATCCACAGGGATTTTTATATAAAGCATTGGTCAAGAGAAATGACTGGGCTATCAACAATTTTAAAGCAATTAAGCATGCATATGCAGCTGTATCAGATTCTGGTTATGGACCAGGTTCTCTGTTTACGTTTCTGTTTGGCTCCCTTTATTTAGCACAGAATCCCATATGGGGCTAGTTAACGTTCTTCAGTGATGTACAAGCCATGGAGATTTACCAAGGTAGTTTTATAGAATTTACACAAATTTCTCCAATAAAAGTTTATTTTTCTGGCTCAAATATAAGACCTCATCAGTCACTTTTCTATTAATCTATTTCTTAGTAGCTGTCCCATAATCTGCACAAAGGCTGCAAATTCAGATGTTTTCCCTTCAAATCCCAAGATGCTTGCCAATTTCAGACACTTTAGCATCCCCCCCCCCCGCCCCGTGTGTGTGTTGTGTTGTGTGTGTGTGTGTGTGTGTGTGTGTGTGTGTGTGTGTGTGTGTGTGTATTGCATGAGTGCTTGGTGATAGGAATTCCAACCATGCCCCCATGGTCAGGTATGCCCTGGGGGACATTTAGTCATTTCTGCCTAGTCATGTGTCCTATGTAACCCATGTGCTGCATGGTCACGTAATTGCGCCCCAGCGTGGCCATGTGATCTATGCGCATGCATGGAGTAACCACCCAGGCCTGTGTGCCCAGGTCCGGGCTGGCCCTTAAAAAGGCAGGCCCCATGTCCCCAGCCCCCTTCTCTCACACGTGTCCTTTCAGCAGGCCTGATCACATCTACCCCTTTCTCCTTGTCTGAATAAAATTCTTGTTAGTGGATTTTGTCCTGCTGTGTGACTTTTCTTCACAGGGTAAGAGTGCCGCTAAAAACGACCACATGGGTGTAGAGGTCAGAGGTCAACAGTGCCTATCGTCCACTATCTCTCTCAACCTTACGTTTTGAGACAGGGTTTCTCACAGGATCTAGAGCTCACTAAATAAGTGAGACTGGCTGGCCCGCAAGCTCACAGATTTACCTGCCTTCTCCTCCCCAGCACTATAATTACAGGCACAGGAGCATGCCTAGTTATTCAAGTGGGTGCTGGGGATCACACTCAGGTCCTCATGCTTTCCCGAGAAACATATTACCCATAGAGCTATTTTTCCATCCCCTAACAACACTTTGTATGTCTCTTACTAAGGGCTGGCACTGCGTCCCAGGAGGCTAATTACCTTTTTTCAGACTAGCTACAGCAGGCAGTATATTAAGAGCTTATCTTAAAGTTATTTTTTGAAATAAAATCCTTTACCTCTGTATTACCTGCAACCGCCCTCCCCACCTTCCTCTTATTTCCTACTGCCCTCCTCCCCCTCCCTCCTTCCATCCCTCCCTGCTTTCTTTCTATCATCCCTTCAAGCTCTTTTTCTTAAATCTGAACCAATTGCAGAAGCCCGCCTTATCCCGAGGTCCTCTCCCTGGGCAGCATGTTGCATCCACCAGCCTCAGTAAGACTTCATATTTGGTTGGTTTGTCCTAACAATGAACGAGTTATACTTGTGTCTAGGTATGTGGGTGGAAAGGACTTTTTCTACCGGAATGCCAAAAAATGCTAGTAAGGGATTGAAAATGTTTCAGTTCTAGTACTTGTTCTAATGTGAACTGAGTATTTGATGCTCCCTTGTTTTAATTTTCTAGTATTCAACTGTTTTCCTCTGATATAGAAAGAAATTCACTTAAATATAGTAGAAATTTCCATTATTATAGTTACAAAGCTAAAAGACATTTGGGTACATTCTAGGAAAAGTTTTGGAAAGTAACAGGTATGATTAGATATTGGTAGGACTATGGACACCATGAGGGTTATGGACATGAATCCTAGGATTATTATATAGGAGCTGGAAGACTTTGAACACAACCTTCAAGATTCTTAGTCCATTCATTCATGAGTGGACATAATGAGAGTATTGACCATTAACTTTCACGGGTATTGGGAGCTCGCTCTCTCTCTCTCTCTCTCTCTCTCTCTCTCTCTCTCTCTCTCTCTCTCTCTCTCTCACACACACACACACACACACACACACACAGAATGAGTCTGTGGCTTACAGTGGTGACTTTATAAATATTTGATATCATTATCACTGAAAAGTGTACAATATTTTTGTCAGCTCTACTTTCTTCTTTAAGTTAACATTTTTTTGTTGGAACATATTTAGCTTTTGACTTTATGTAAAGGTATAAATTTGCATGATTTTGTAATATGTAAGGCACTTTAAGCTCCCAGAGAAAAAGCATTATGCAATTAGAGAATATTATTATTCATTGCACTCATGTGTGAATGCTCAAGGCTCCAGACGGATTCATCTTAAAGGAAGTATTAACTTCAAAGTCTCCGTGAACCTTATAAATGCGTACTTAATAAATGCTGACGTTTCATAATTTTTCACTTTTTTTGTTAAAAGTAAAAGCAAAATTGAAAAGTTAGTAAAATAGGGAGTTTATGGCATGTGCATAAAATGTTAGAATTCAAAATGATCCCTTTGACATCAGCCTCATCCAACTTAAATATAAGGAATTGTAAGTCGGAATCTTTCCAGTCATTAACAAGTATAGTCAAAGTCCTATGTCTATGCATTTGAGCTATACACACTTCTTTCCTGCCATATTAGCATCTATTAGCATCTAGCATTTACATGAAACTTGTTCCTGCATGTTTAACTTTTAATTACCACAATTATCCTCTAGGAAAGTCAGAAATGGTCAGTTCTTGTTATAAATAAAAAACTAGAGTCCATAGCCACCACCCTGGGCACAGGGGTCTCCTGGGATGGGAGTGCACCTCTATCCCAGTCAGGACATATGTCTCAGGAGAGTGACAGGCTCCCTGGAAGAACAGCTGCCCACCTACCTGCCTGACTTCTGGGTGTTGCCCTGGAAGAGTCTGAGTCTGAGAGCCACACCCATCCAAGGCTTTTTCAGAGGCCCTGGTGAAAGGACAAAGGGAATGATATTCCGTGTTGTTTTCCAAGGACAGACTTGGCAAGTTCCAATATGAGGCTGGAGTTTCACCTTGGAGTTAAGGTTTCAGTTCCTGGGAACTCTCAGCTTTCTCCCCTGAAGGGCTTTGGTTTTCAGTCCTAAGGCAGCCCTGTCTGAGATGTCCTTTGTTTTCTTTGCCATAATTATCTGATTTAACTGTTTTTGGGGGTTTTGGTTTTGATTTTTGTTAAGACAGGGCTTCTCTGTGTAGCTCTGGCTGTCCTGGAACTCACTTTGTGGACAAGGCTGGCCTCGAACTCACAGAGATCCCTCTGCCTCCTGAGTGCTAGGATTAAAGGCATGCACTATCACACCCAGCTTCAACATCTTAAAGAGTGCAAGCAGAATATTTTGGATGATAAGCAACACTTTTAAACACCATGTAGTACATAGCACCATATGAGTCACCTGAGGTTGGATCTAACTGTACCATCACCATCTACTACAACTATATGTGTAAAATGTCCTGCATGGTGGGATTTGAACTAAGGGGGGTTGTCCTCATCATGATCACACTATAAGACTCCAGCAAGAACTTGCTGGGACAGAACAGCTTTGAAGTTCCTGTTTATGACTATTCAGTGAGAGCAGGAAATTTGCAAATAAAAGGGTGGAGTCTGGCCTTGGGCTACCCCAGAAGAGCAGGAAGCAAGCATTGCTCATAATTACGAAGTCTTCCTCCCACTCGAAGATGAACTTAACTGCTGTATGGAGAAGGTTGATCCATGAGTGTGGACACTTTGAGATTTCCTGAGAACTGAGAAGCCTTGCAACTCAAGGATGCTTGGGCTGAAACAGTGTGAAAATAGAGATAGTTAAGTTATTAAAAGAGTTGTGGAAAATGGGAATTATGGAGATCGAATAGGATAAAATTACCATTCCCGTGTGTACCAGGGATTGAACTCATGGCTTTACAGATGCAAAGTATCTGCTGACCTACATCCTTATTTGAATCAGTTTTGTTTACTTGATTTCTGAGTGAAATGTTAAATAGGACAAAGGAATCCAAAGATGTAGGTAAATAATTCTGCTTAATGTCTGTGGTTTGAGGTTTAGCCCAGCTGTAGCCAATTGGCTTCCTGTACTATATTCAAACATCTATTTACACTTGGCTGCTGGATGAAGGATAACTGGTTTTCTCTAGAATGGGCTCCTTCTGCAGCTAGTCATGGAGAAGGGAACATTTGGATGTGAAATTTTGTGGTGATATGCTTCTAAAAAAGGAACTATGGAGTTGAAGTAAGCATGTTCAGTTCATATAAGTTTTCTAATCAAGAAATAAAAAAGTAGGAAGCCATAAAATACAGGTTTTCATAATTCAGTGAATGCAAACAGCATTAGGGTTTAAACAGTAGGACTGATTTTGAAGACTGCCTTTGCTAATGGCTTGATTCCATACTTCAGAAATTTATTTCACCTTTTGAGAACTGTGATCACAGGTGGAAACTAAATCAAACCTTTGCAATATTATGTAGTTGATCAGATGCATCAAATACTGTGAGAGATAGATGTTTTTGTCATGAAAACATGACTCTCTGTCCCATAGGGGATCCTCCAAACTTTGGTATACCTTGGGTTTTGTCTTCTGCTCTTCTCACTACAAAATCCAGTTTCCAGAAGGAATGGAGTAGTCATCACAGACCCAGGGAGTGGTTTTTTTTTAAATTTTATAATTAATTTAATTTTACATATCAGCCACAAATTCCCCTGTCCTCCCTCCTCCCACTCCACCCTTTCCTCCAATCCACCCCCCCATTCCCACCTCCTCCAGGGCAAGGACTCCCCTGGGGATTCAGCTTAGCCTGGTTGATTCAGTTGAGGCAGGTCCAGTCCCCTCCTCCCTTCACCTAGGCTGAGCAAAGTGTCCCAGCATAGGCCCCAGGTTCCAAAAAGCCAGCTCATGCACTAAGGACAAGTCCTGGTCCTACTACCTGGGGGCCTCCTAAATAGTTCAAGCTAATCGACTGTCTCACTTATCCAGAGGGCCCGGTCCAGTTCCATGGGGACTCCTCAGCTATTGGTTCATAGTTCATGTGTTTCCACTAGCTTGGCTATTTGTCCCTGTGCTTTTTCCAATCACGGTCTCACTATCTCTTGCTCATATAATCCCTCCGAGTGGTTTTTATGACCCAGAGTGACTCAATCTTGCCTTCACCCATGCACCGCAGGAGTCCACCCCAACTCCTAGACCTCAGTTCTCCATCTACAGAAGAGTAGAAAATCAGGAAATTGCCAACTCAGAGCACTCTATTAAACATCCTGTGTGGGACAGACGGGCACCCACCAGTGGGTTCTTTACAAACAGGATGAAAGCAAAACTTGGTATGCACATCTTTGGTTGATCTATATTTGATCCTCTGAAGACTTTTGGGCTTGAGCACTCACATTTTCAAGGATCATACTGAGACTACATGGGAAGATGAAAAAAGTAAATGGGGAAGGTGGTAGCTAATGACATTGAAGGAACAGCAGGGACCAGGATCAGGGATGGGCTGGCTAGAGATTCTACTGTGCTTTAGTGGAGAAGCCACTCCTGACTAGGGTGAAGCTGCGTGAGGGGCCACTGTAAGTTAGAGCTAGCAGTGTAAGACAGCAAGATCCACTCCTGATTCAGAACAGAGGCGTTGTTCTACACACAGGAAGGGCATGTGAAGAGAGGTAAGGTTTTGTTATTGTGGTTGGGAGCTTTATTGAGGTCTCATATGCTCAAGCTACGTCTAGTGGGACAATCTCTTTCTGCTGCCTATGAATCAAGATGTAGAACTCTCAACTCCTTCTCTAACGCCATGTCTGTCGCCTGCATGCTGCCATGAAGATAATGGACTAAGACTCTGAAACTGTAAGCCAGCCCCAACTAAATGTTTTCCTTTAAAGCACTGCAGTGGTCAAGCCAGGCTGTGGTGGCGCACGCCTTTAATCCCAGCACTCGGGAGGCAGAGGCAGGTGGATCTCTGTGAGTTCAAGGCCAGCCTGGGCTACAGAGTGAGTTCTAGGAAAGGTGCCAAAGGTACACAGAGAAACCCTGTTTCAAATAACTGAAGAAAAAAAAAAAGAGTTGCCATGGTCATGCTGTCTCATCATAGCAATAGAAACCCTAATTAAGACAGTGGCTGTGAGTTTTCTTATAGGAGAGTGTGTCGAGCAATGGAGAGTTAGGGGTAAATGAACCAAAGCCTCACCCTAAAAGAGTGGACAGCACTGGAACTGATTGTGTCTAAATGTTGCTCAGATATTAAGTGAACTTCTCTGTTGTGTTTGTCCTATACCTTTGTATCCGTCATATGTTGTTGTAGAATGGCCATTGTCCCAATAGAAGAATTACAGTTCACATCAGCCTCAGACCCGACAAATGTGTCCCAGGACTACTCTGGGACAGCTTCGTAGAATTGCCATTGCAAACACTTTTTTTTTCAGCCATAATATTAAAAAAGATAAAAGAACTTATTTTCTATACTGTAACAGGAAGAATTCTATTTATGTCCCATTGTATGAAGGAACAACACTTAGTTGATTTGAAAGGTATGATGCATAGAGTTGTCTAGCAAGTTTTTAGCTATTAGATGTCTTTTAATTTTTGACAATACCACACTTGTATGTAGCTATGGTTGTATTCTCCTCATTATCTTATAGCTACCACCCACTCCTGTTGACATATGTTTTCTCTATTCATACCTGAGTCCAGCTCCTACTCTGATTTATTTTGTTTATTCTGTCCAGGTCTTGCACAGTGGTCACAGCTGCTGTGTATCTAGGATTACAATGACCATAGCTTATCCAGAAGACACACCTCCCCATCCTCAGGCCCTTACAGTCTTTCAGAACCCTCTTCTGCAGTATCCTGGACCTCAGGGTAGATGATACAGAATAGATGTCTCATTTAGGGCTGAGCACTCGAAAGTCTCTTGACCAGTTACAAGTCTCTGCTTTGACTGTTGCCTTCTGCAGAAAGAGGCTTCTCTGGCTAAGGCTGTGAGCTGCACCAAATCTATGGGCACAAACACAAATATTTAGAAAGCAGTTTAACTACATGTGAATATCTCAAAACATCAGTAATAGATTCCCCCGATAGGGGCTGTACACTTTTGACCAGATTTCCAGTACTATGCAAGTGTTCTCTTCCCCAGAGGAGGCCTCAGATCTAATCAGAAGGTGGTTAGCTACTCTAAGAACATTCATGCTAGTATTTTACCGGTGGGCATATCTTGACTGGCAGGTTGGTAATGTAGCATGCATCATCCATCACTGGGTTAGATTACTTATGACTTTTCTCCCCTGGCAGCCTGTCTAGATCTGCTAAAACTATGAACACTAGCCAGCAGGGAGGAACCTTCCAGCGCAGTTCCTTGATGGTTGCACCAGTCTGCATCACTGGTTCCACCAGTGACAGGGTGGAAGTACTCCCCATACCCAACGTATTTGCCAAGATATTTTGTCATTTGATTTTAGTGATAAAATGTCACTCTGACTGAGGTGAAATGAAATCTCAAAATGGTTTGAATGTGTATCTCTCCGGTGTCTGATGATGTTGAACACTTTAAAAAAAAAAATGCTCTTTCCATTGTCTTTCGTCTGAGCACTCTGTTTAGTTTCATCACCCATTTTATGTTGGGTTGTTCATTTTATTTATTTTTATTTTAGCTTTTTGTATAATTACAGAAATTCATCTTGTGTCAATGTATAGATGGCAAAGATCTCCTGTTCTGTGGGCTATCATTTATCTTGGTTGATTTTTTCTTTTTCTTTTTTCACCACAAAACCTTTCTACTTCTATGAAGTTTTATTTGTTAATGGATAGTCTCATTTCCTGAGTGAACAGAGCCCTCTATAGAAAGTCCTTACCTGAGCCTGTATACTGTTGTGTGGTCCTTATTCTTTTCTCTTTACCAAGTCTACAGTGAGATGCTTGATTTTTGGTGCAGGGTGAGAGAGAAGGATTGTGTTTCATTAGATATCCAATTTTCCAAGGACCATTTGCTGAAGAAGCTGTCTTTTCTCCTGCATGCCTTTTAGACATCTTTGTCAAAGATGGAGCTGTAGTTACAGGGACTTATGTCTGGACACTTTGTTCTATTCCATTGACATACATGTCTGTTACTGTGTCTGTACCATGCTGTTTTGATTATTATGGCTCTCACATTGTTTTTTGTCTCTATTGATAGCATGGTATTTATTGTCTCTTGCTGATGAATACCAGATTTCAAATTCTGTATTTCCTTACAGGATAACACTGGCAACTATGATTTCAGTTTATTTTTGTTTGTTTTCTTTTTTTCCTATTTTTTTCCTCATGTATCATTGCTGAAGGACCCAGGAGTATGACAAGATGGTAAAATAAACATTAATTATGTGTATGTTCCCCCCCACCCCCGTATTTTTGTTGCTGTTAAGCTTTTCTCCACATGTGTGCATTTCATTCAGGTTAGTAACCTATTTGTGTAATTTACTAAACATAATTGTACATTATACAAAAAGTAGTACCACAATTGCATTCCAAACTGAAATTAGTATGCTTCTTTTGTATATTTAAACACATTCCATTGCTTAGGCCTTAGGTATTTCAAATAGAAAAGCAGTGGCTTTCATATTAAGACGGGGCACAAAGCTGTAAATAGGAGTGTGAGGTGAGTTGTCTTCTGAACAGCTAGATCTGCCCTTTTGTTTGCTGGTCTCTTGAGAAGGAACCTGTACCTCTATGCAAGCTAGACTCTATGCAATTCTAGTGTAATTCCCCTGTATGAACAGTCTAAGTCTAGAGTACTAGTTTGATTGTTGTTGGGCTTAGTATAATTTTCAATAAATTTAATGGGTTCTGTATCTATGGATAAAATGATATGGTGTCATTATAGGGTTAAAGCACAATTCTTTATATTTAGGTAAATGATATACTTTCAATATGTTAAAATTCATGAGAATTGTGATTTTAGTGAATCAACATTTTGTAGTATTGGTTATTATAAAATTGATTGCTGAGTTCTTATACAAAGTTCAGTATCATATTATAGGAAATGCATGGTGGGGCATATGCACTGAGAAATATATTTTGTGTTGCTGTGTACATATCATAGAATGAACAAGTATTAAGACATATTTATGTTGGTTAATTTCAGTATAGTCTTCTATAAACTTAAATACTTATTACTCTTTCTTGGTATAATCAAACTTGAAACTATTTTGTCTAAAACACACATTTGTGCACATTGTTCAGATATCGTGAAATGAGAAAAAGCTATGGTTATCCAAAAGGCAAGGAGAACAATGGGTAACAGGATGGAGATCATTCACTGAGAGGAGAGAGGAAAGCTCGTCTTCAAGTGGTAATTATGAGTTACTCCTTTTCAAAGGGATACACTTGACAAAGAACCTTATGAAATAAACATGAAAGTAGTAGAAAAAACCCCATTTCCATTTGGATTGAATAAAGTGTTCTTGGTGAAAGTCAACTTTGAGTCTCCAGCAATTTCTCCATTTGTTTTAGTTTTTCCCTTTCTTTTAGGTTCTAGTCTTGTATATTTGTAATGTTCAGCTTTTTATAGCTTTTAATTCAAGCCAACATTGTACAAAAATTATAAAATTGTTGTCCAGAATAAAATAATTGGGAAAACAATTGTGTTATAGAATAATTAAATAGGCTATAATGCAACCACTAAAATAAAAATATTAAAGTTTTACAAATATTTGTTTTAACAGAGCATTTAATGTGTTTATTATTTTATTATATTTAGTTTGATTGCACATCAAAATTTACTATTATATTAGATTAAGAATTATTACATAACTTAGAATGAATAGCAGTTAAAAGTGTAAGCAGTAATTATGAGGTAGACATGCTTTACTAGGATTGCGTTTTGAAGGAATAGAATACTTGAGAGACCAATAGCAAAGGAAAGATTGAGTCAGTAATGGAAGTGCCTCATGATAGAAAGCTAGTCTGGTGGTTTCTTTAATGATTTCTGCAAAATGTTTTATAAATATCTAATATCAATTCCCCTTCAGTTATTAAAACAACAGAAGAGAGTTGAGTCTGTGGGGCAAAGTAAGCTCCTGCACCCTATTAATAGAATTATCAGTTAGCAGACTGTAAGAGCATAGAAGCTACTTATAACATCAGAAACAGGACTACCACTGGTTCCATCAATTTCTCTACTGAATGTATATGCAATGGAAATACAAGCATATGAAAGAGACATCTATACTCACATATTTATTGCAACACTATTCATCACATCCAGGAAGTGGAATTAATCTAATTGTACACTAACTGATGTATAGATAACAAAGATGTGGGAGATGTGATGTGATGTGATGTGTGTGTGTGTGTGTGTGTGTGTGTGTGTGTGTGTGTGTAAGTAATAGAATAACATTTAACAATAAAAAGATGAAGTTCTGTCACTTTAAACAGCATGGTTGACAGTGAAGATCATTCTATTTGGGAAAATAAGCCAGATACAGTAATACAGCAATCATGTGATCTCATTTATGTGGAATCTGAAAAAAAATCCATCTAAAAATTTTGAAAGTATAATAGTGATTTGTGAAGATTTAGCAGTGAGAGGCGATGTTGATCAATGGGTCCTAAATTATAGTTAGATCAAGTAAGAAGTTCTGCTGTGTCATGAAATAGGGTAGCACTTGATCAAACTTTGATCCCATGAGCATAAATTACTTCCTGGGTCAGTCTGAACTGATTTGCAGCACAATGCTCTGGTTAATGAGGTAAAGTACTTAGACCACATGAGTTCAAGCTGCAGATGATCTTTGCTGATGGTATGCTTGTGCACGATTTAGGTTGTTCTGTGCCTCTCATTTATCTATTATTTGTAAAATGATACAAATGTATACTGAATTCATGAGGACAGGATGAATATTTAATGGAGTAATATAGTTTATGTACATGTTGTATGCAGTACAATAACTGCTTGGTAAACATCAGTTATAAAATATGAGTGTGTTGTGCTAATAATACACATTTGTGATTAATTTGCATATTTGATCAAATATTTGCTTATAAACTAAGGAATAATCTATTCTTATTTCAATTTTATGACTTTGCTTACTATATATTTTTGCATAATATATGCATATACACACATACGTGCTTTAATTTTCTTTCAAACTAAACAACAATCCTTTTTCATTGTCGTAAATGAACACTTGCAGTTGCAAGAACTCGTCTTCACTCTCTAGTTACAGTGATCTTTTTTCTGCAGGATATTCTACAGTTGCTGGGCTCATTTTCTCACTGGTCCACGTAAATTTCTGACTTATGGAAAGAGCTTTCTGATTTTCATAACGAAGTATTTGAATGCTATCTTTGGTGACTTCTTCCCTCAATGTGACATTTGAAATATATTTCTTATTTTGGGAAAAATCACTGTCTATTTGATTTCAGTTATTCAGCTTTATGTAAGTGTTTAAATTCATCAAGGATCACTTTTGCCTAAGTTTCATGTTGTTAATGGACCTCATTAACTGTGAGTGCATCTCGGCTTTGAAGATGAATCCTTGTTGGACACCAACGGCAGTTCTCTGATCTTTTCAATAGGTCCAGCCCTCACCTGTCTTGTTACTTGAGAGGACCAGCTTCCAGCTTCTAGCTTCCCTCCACTGCTCTGTTAAATGTGGTATCTACTACTGGGTTGAAAATGATGGACATTGTTCATAACATGTCAAGGATATCATATTTTTAGTTTACTCATTATTTTAATGAGAGATAGTGATTAGATTTGTTTAAATTTCTTTGTAGTGCTATTATGTGTGTTTTCTTGAGGAAGAGGTCTTTATTCCTTACAACCAAGATCAATTTCTGATGAAAATTTTAAAAAATAAGCCATCTACGCCAGTATATACTGTGTTAATTACTAGAGCTTTGAACCTGAAATTGGTGCTTTAGCGCTTACATCATGTTTTTCTTTTTCTCTCAGTATGTAGAATTCTTGATGTTTTTTCTATACAATTTAAAGGAAATGTCAATGACAATCGTGATCTGACAGTGACAATGACCGTAATGAAGGCTCAGTGAACCTTGTTGTATGTGACTTCCTGTGTAAATGCCACATACTTTGTTCATTTTATTAACTAAAGAAACAAACAATGAGGCAGAAAGGCGAAAATGATGTTTTAAAAAATGCATTTTGTAAATACGATAGGCTATAAAAGCAGACCTTTTGTGAGTTGACCCAAGTGTAAGATCTTGATCTCTTACTTACACTCCATTCAGAAACCTTCTTGTTAATGGCCTAGTGTGTGACATTAGATTTGACCTGATTTCATGTTCTAAGACCAAATGAACCACTGTCCTCATTCATGCTCCTGTGTTCAGCCTTGTTTGAGGGGTTGAAATCTCCACTGAGATTCTGAACTTGAGGAGCATGGATTGTACAAGATGCTTTAGCCATTACTGGCTCCATCAAGAGTCACAGTGGGGCTGGAGATGTGAGGTCATCCCCAGGTAAGCAAACACTCTTAGTGCCAGAATTCCAGAGCAGAGAAGCTTGATGAGTAACTTTTTCCAACTTCTTTGATGCTGCTCATATTGTTTTGAGAGATATGCCACTAGCTTATGTGCTCATTTCTAAACTTTTCCTCGTAATTGCTGTAAAGTTCCTTTGTGTTTGTGGAAATATAATCTTCAATGTTCAGTCCTGGTCCGTGTTTTCTCTTACATTTCTCTGATGTGCTTTTTGATGAGTGAAAGGAAGAAACCCAACATGTTCTCAGGTCATAGAGCTTAGAAATCTCTGGGCAACTGAATATTTATTTCCTTCCCCAACCAATTTTAGTGCCATTGCTACTAAGCACATTCAGAAGGTCTTTGAGGTGGAATTAATTTTTCCACAAGTTTAAATAAAGTGTTAAATAATTGAAATTTAGGTAATAAAATGTGGATAGGATAGAAAGATCTTATGAAACTTTAAAATACTAACTTGAAATATTGAAAGATACAAGGATATAAGGATATAAGGATATAAGGATATAAGGAAAAAAATTTAAAGCAATAATTTTTTGGTCTGGAGGAACAGTGAAATCCACAATTTAACAATGAAAAGAGACATTCACAGATGAAATATCAGGATGTCAACTGATGATTTTTCCCACAGAAAACAACACAAAGAACAGTCATGCAATAACTATATCTAAGACCCTGGACTTCCAATGATGAGGGCAGCTCCTTCTGAGAGAATATGATTTCCTCCTAATGCAGAGGAAGTCTCTTGACTGTAGCAGGGGAAGGTGAAAACAGGCAGAACCCATAGAATATCTGAGTTGAGGACACGGAATTTTGGGAAGAAAAAGAGGATTGAATTAAGACATAGAAATAGGAAGGGCAGTTATGGCTCACACCTTTAATCCCAGCACTCAGGAGGCAGAGGCAGGCAGATCTCTGAGTTCAAGGCCAACCTGGTATACATATCAAGTTCCAGGACAGCCAGGGCTACTCAGAGAAACCCTATCTCGAAAAACCAGGAAAAAAATGAAAATAGAAGCAATGTGCTTAAAAAGAGGATGCTGAGACCTATAGTAGTTCTCTTGCAATGATGCAGTCACAATCTTCACATGTCCATGCAAAAGCTGTCTAGGACTGGGAAGAAGAATGATTGGAAGAATTAGAAGTGATGGTGCCCTAGATCAAACAGTCCTAGATCTAGCCTTGGGCCATTGCCCATAGAAAGAAGTCTGTGTTGAGGAAGCAGTGGGTGGAATACTCAAGAAAATCTTCAGCTTAGGATTGAAAACCCACTACTATTATTCTGCTACAAAAACACAACAATAAAATGATTGTTAATGCCATATTGCTGTTCCCATAGTATGGGATCTTTTTCTCCCTCTCCCAAGTGGCTCAGTGGGGGAGGGTTGAGGGAGACAGAGTCATTACCAGTTCCTTGGGAAGTCGACTCTGGAGACCAGCACTGAGGTGCAGATCTGGTTTAATGTGCATGTTCACTGGCGTATATGCATGCATTATCCAATCAGCTAAGGTCATATTGAGTTATTGTCCAATGAATCCGAATGGCATGGAACCTGAGTTATGTGAGGGTGTGTAGGGGGGCAGTATGTCCAGTGTGCTTACAGACAAAGGACAAGTAGCAGGTAACTGCCCTGAGCTTTGGCACCAAGTTAGAGGGTCTCCAGTAAGCTAGGACTCCATTATGAGTCATCTAGTGTTCCAGAGACTCAGGTCTGCTATGGTGATATTTTATTTGTGCTGAAATGTGATTTTATTTGTATGTTAATAAATAAAGTTGACTGGGGGTCAGAGCTAATAGCAAGCCATAGCAGAAGCTGAGCGGTGGTGGCGCATGCCTTTAATCCGATCACATGGCAGGCAGAATCTGTGTGTTCAAGGACATAGCCATCTTGGAGACACACGCCTTTAATCTCAATACCAACCATAGAGACCTGGAGGTCTGCATAGACAGACAGTGATGAGGAGGTCATGTGGTTGGGTTTACAACCAATGAGAAGGCAGAACAGAAAGTCAATAAAAAGACAGACACACAGGAAGTAGGTCTCTTTCTCAGGGAAGGACGGCAGTGGCAGCACGTGATAAGAAGGCGGTTTTAGTCTCAGCTCTTAGCTACTGCTCTGATCTTTTGGGCTTTTAACTCTGCATTTGGCTCTGTGTTTCTTATTTAATAAGACCGTTACATCTGCAGTCTGCTCAAACAGCCCCAGGAGGTGTTGGCACTTCTCATGTTTCCTGTCTTTTAGTGACACCATCTGAACAGAGACTGACCAGTCACCATAGATCAGTGCCTCACTCAACCCTCATCAGAGAAGCTTCTTTCTGTGATAGGTGGGAATTAATATGAAGACACACAGCTGGACAAGGTGCAGAAAGTCAACGGCTTTGGAGTACTCAGTCATAACTGGGATGTCTTTATCAAACTCCTCCCTTCAAGACTGAGGAATCTATAAGGAAGAGGAAACAGAAGGATTGTAAGAACCAGAGGTGATAGATGATTCCAAAGGAAATAGTTTCTTCCAGACAACAGAACTGTCACACATATGAACTCACAAAGTCTATGGCAGCATGCACATGACCTGTACAGGTTCTAGCCAGATGAGGTTCCAGCACAGAAAGGGAGAAGTAGACATGGAGTCCTGCCTCTAGCCAAGAAGCTATTTGAAATTGATACTGTTGGCAAAGAAAAAAATCAATTTTCCTCAATGGGGTATCATTGGCTATATCAGTCATAGTTCAGGTAAGGCCCCATGCTCAGGCAAACACAAAAGGAACTCTATGTGGTTTTATTGTCGTTTGTGGGCTTTCTGTCTCATTTTGTTTTGTCTTAGCATTTTTTTTTGTCTTATTGTTTTTTTGCTTGTTTGTCTGAATTTCATTTTCTGTGTGTGCTTGTGGTTTTGTTTTTTGAAAGAGAGAGAGAGAGAGTGAAAAATCAAGAGAGAAAGAAAAGTTGAGTGAGTAGGGAGGTAGGTAATATCTGGGAAGAGGTGGAGATAGGGAAAAACATGATCAAAATATATTGTATAAAAAGTTTTAAATAAAAAGAAAGTCTTGACTTTCTTGGAAAAAAAATTGTTCTTCAATGAGTCTTTTAAAGCTGTGCAGGGTATTATATGCTTGCTAGATAACAAATGACAAAATCAAAATCCTACAGGATTAGCCCATTCCTGAGGGTACTGACAGCATCCTGAAACAAAGCTTAAGAGTATTTATAAGTATGGAAAGCAACCATGCCTAAAAAGGTAAATATCACAATCTGATATCCATTAAAAGGATCACAATGCAGAAAGCAGAAAAATGCAACCTCCAATGAGGAGAAAAATCAATCATTATCAATTGATACAGATCTGATACCAGCAGGAATCTGCAGAAAAGAGGACTAACAGATTCTTTAGGGAAGACTATTTGCAGATGGCAAATAAGCACATGAAAAAATATTCAAAATCATTAGTCATTAGGGGGTGTAAATGAAAACCACAATGAGATACCACTAAGCACCTATTAAAATGCTTGAAATTAAAGTCATCGATCACAGCAAATGTTAGGATGCAGTAGGGTTGGTATTCTTACACACTGCTGGTGGCGACATAAAATACTGCAATTACTTTTAAACCAGTCTGTTAGAGTCTTAGAAGTGTGAATATAATCCACAATATGATGCAGCTGCTCTGCTTCTCTCTCATTTGCAATAATGTCAACTACAGCTTCGTGCTAATAAACTGCAGTGAACATTTGCATATCTGTCTATTTGGATATGTGATTTACTTCTTCTTTTAAAAATGCAAAACTGTAAATTCTGCCAACTCCTGAAGCTTTTCCATCTCATCCACTTCCCTAGCTAAGTCCTTTTGCCAGTGTCTGGTCAAAATGGGAATAGAAATATTGATTGACAAAAATAATATGATTCACTATTGACATTGCCTTCTCATTATCTAAATAAATTACATACTTCTAGCATATCAGTTCAATGGAATGCTACTTCAAACTAAAAGGAAACGAATCATTGATTAAGATAAGATCAATAAAAAGAAAAATAACCATACTAACCAAAAAATATACAGAGTATTATTCCACTTATGCAAAGCTCAAGAAACTGTAAGTCCATTTACAATGATGGGAAGTATATTAATGACAGCCTGAGAGACAGGAGTTCAGGAAGGTAAAAGGTAGAAGTTAGTAATGGACACAAAGAAGCGTTCTGGGCTGGTGGATATGATATTAGAGGTGCATACAATGCTCTAAAATTGTACACTAAAACATGGCAGCCAATTATATGTCATTTTACTTTAGCATGTGTTTCCCACAGCAAAGAGCACAGTACAGTCTAATGATTTTATTCTAGTAACACAGCAGCATTGGAAACATACACCTATGTTTTCATACTTTATCTTTTGAAGCTTTGTCTTGTACTAATGATTTTGTAAGTATTTGGATACTCTGCCCTTTTTCGGTAAATTTTGATTGGTGAATATGTATAAAGTGCTGCGTTTCATAAAGATAATTTCTTTGAATTACGTGCATCATGCACTTTGACTATGTTCAGCCCCTCACAGCCCTCCTTTTCTCCTCCCCTCTAATGTCCCGTTAGTCTCTTTTTATCACCTATCTCTTCTGTTCTCTCTCTCTCCCCATCTCCCTCCTTCCCCTTTCTCCCTCCTCTCCCAACACATACAAATGTTGTTTGTTTTCTTCTATTTTTTCATTATATTGAAAATAGATTGTTTTCTCTTACAATGTATCCTGATTATAATTTTCCCTCCCAGCTTTCTTTCTCAGTTCATTTGTCATTTGTATATAAGATGGCTACTGATATTTTTTTTTAAAGTTAATATTGGATCCAGCTACTTTGCTGAAAGTGTTTATCAGCTGTAGGAGTTCCCTGGTAGAATTTTTAGGGTAACTGTGTATACTATCATATCATCTGCAAATAATGATACTTTGACATCTTCCTGTCACATTTGTAGCCCCTTGATCTCCTTCAGTAGTCTTATTGCTCTAGGTAAAACTTCAAGTACTATATTAAATAGATATGGAGAGAATGGACAACCTTGCCTTGTTCCTGATTTTAGTGGAATTGCTTTGAGTTCCTCTCTATTTAATTTGATGCTAGGTATGTGCTTGCTGTAAACTGCCTTTGTTATATTTATGTATGTCCCTTGTATCCCTGAAGGGGTATTAGATTTTGTCAAAAGCCTTTTCTGTGCCCAATGAGATGACTGTAATGATAAGGCACAAGCCTTGGCTGTGGAGTCAAGGTGCCCCCAGTCGGGTGAGGCAGACAGCCATATAGACACAGTGATTGGCTGCAGCTTGGCACATTGGAAAGTCACTCACACCCCAGGTACAGCATCTACATGGAAAGAGTTTATTATAGAGAGGGAGAGAGAGAGAGGAAGAGGTGAAAAGAGGAAGAGAGGAAGAAAGAGAAAGAGAGGGAAAGAGAGGAAGCAGAGATATGCACACCTCATGGTGGGAAGGGAGGAAGAGGGAAGAGGAAGAAGAAGGGAGGAGTTTCTTCTTAAAAGAGGATTTACATCAGGGCGCAGGGCAGGTCCCCGAGGGTGGGCCAGAATGCCAACAATGACTATGTGTTCTTTTTTTCCATCAGTTTTTGTTTAATATGGTGGATTTTCATATATTGAACCATCCCTGCAGCTCTAGGATGAAACCTGCTTGATCCTGGTGGATGGTCTTTTTGATGTGTTCTTGGGTTCAGTTTACAAGTATTTTATTGAGTATTTTTGCATCTACATTCAGAAAGACAAATTAGTCTGTAGTTTTCTTTGTTGAGTCTTTATTTTTTAATCACTTTATTTTATCTTTTTCTATTATCAGCTTGATACAGTACAAATTCTTATCCTAATAGTGAAATGTTTTACTGAAGCTTGCCAGTGATTGGGTAAAACCAAAACTTATTGTTAGCCACAGCCATCCTAGGGTCCTCCCTGTTAGGTAGCCTCCCTGGATCTGTGGGTTTCAGTCTGATTGTTCTTTGCTTTATGTCTAGTATCCACTTATTAGTGAACATATACCATGTTTGTCCTTCTGGGTTTGGGTTACCTCACTCAGAATATTTTCTAGTTCCATCCATTTGCCTGCAAATTTCATGCTGTCATTGTCTTTCTCTGCTGAGTAGTACTCCATTGGATTATGTACCACATTTTCTTAATCCATTCTTCAGTTGACAGGCATCTAGGTTGTTTCCAGGTTCTGGCTATTATGAACAATGCTGCTATAAACATAGTTGAGCATGTATCTTTGTCGTATGATTGAACATTCCTTGGGTCTATGCCCAAGAGTGGTATGGCTGGGTCTTGAGGTAGATTGATTCCCAATTTTCTGAGAAACCGCCATACTGATTTCCACAGTGGTTGTACAAGTTTGCACTCCCACCGACAGTGGAGGAGTTTTGTTGAGTCTTTATATGGTGTGAGTATCCGGGTAACTGGCCTAATGAAATGAATTGGGCAATGTTTCTTCTGTTTCTAATTTATGGAATAATTTGAGGAATATTGGTGTTAACTCGCCTTTGAAAGTCTGGTAGAATTCTGAACTAAAACCATCTGGCCTTGGGATTTTTTTTTCTTTTTTTGAGAGACTTTTAATAACTGAATTATTTCACGAGTAGTTATAGTCTATTTAAATTGTTTATCTGAACTTGGTTTATCTTTGGTAAGTGGTACCTATTGAGAAAATTACTCATTTCTTTTAGATTTTCCAGTTTGGAGAAGTACAGGTTTTTAAAGTATGTACTTACAATTTTCTGGATTTCCTGAATGTCTATTTTTATGTTTTTTTTGTTTCTGATTTTGTTAATTTGGATATTCTATCTTTGTTTTTTAGTTAGTTTGGATAAGAGTTTGTCTATCTTGTTAATTTTCTCAAAGAACCAACTCCTTGTTTCATGGATTCTTTGTATTCTCTTTGTTTCACCTTTTTTGATTTCAGACTGGAGTTTGATTATTTCTTGTGGTCTACTCCTCTTGGGCATGGTTACTCTTTTTTGTTCTAGAGCTTTCAGGTGTGCTATTAAATTTCTAATATGAGATCTTTCATTTTTTTTCAATGTAGGCACTTAGTGCTATGAACTTTTGTCTTAGCACTGCTTTCACTGTGTCCCATAAGTCTGGGTATGCTGTGTATTCATTTTCATGGAATTATAGAAAGTCTTTAATTTCTTTCTTTGTTTCTGTCTTGACCCATTTCTATTTCATTCAGTAGAGAGTTTTTCAGCTTCCATGAGTTTGTAAGTTTTTGATGTTTCGGTTGTTGATATCTAACTTTAATCAGTGACTATCTGATAGGGTGCAGGTAGTTATTCTTGTATCTGTTGAATTGGAAAAAGTTCCATGAAGTTAGAGAAGAAGGTATATTCTTTTGTGTTTGAGTGAAATGTTCTGTAAATATGTTAGGTCCATTTGTTTTACAGCTTCTGTTAGGTCCAGCATTTCTCAGTTTAGTTTCTTTCTGATGACCTATCTATTGGTGAGAATGGAGTACTGAAGTCTCCTGCTATCAGTATGTGAGGATCAATATGTGATTTAAATTGTAGTAGTGTTTCTTTTAGAAACTTGGATGCCCTTGAGTTTGGGGCATAGATGTTAGGAATCAAAATGCCATCTTGGTGAATTTTTCCTTTGATGGATATGAAATGTCTGTTCTTCCTTATCTCCTTTGATTAGTTTTGGTTTGAATTCTATTTTGTTAGATATTAGAATGATGATACCAGCTTGCTTCTTAGAATCATTTGCTTGGAATATCTTTGTCCAACGTTTTACCTAGAGGTAATATCTATCCTTGATGTTGAGGTGTGCTTCTTGGATTCAGCAGAAGGACTGATTCTGTTTTTGCATCCATTCTGTTAGTCTATGTCTTTTTATTGGGGGAATTGAGAACATCAGTATTGAGAGATATCAATGATGAATGATTGTTGACTCCTGTTATTTTGTTGTTGGTGGTGGTGAGTGAGTCTGTGGGCTTATGAGCGGAAGCACAGGTGTGCTTCCTTTATTTTGATTTTGCTGGTGTGATATTATTTATTTCCTCCATTTTCATGGGTATAGTTAACCTCCTTGGGTTGGAGTTTTCCTTCTAGCACTTTCTTTAGTACTTGATTTCTGGATAGATATTGTTTAAATTTAATTTTATCATGGGATATCTTATTTACTACATCTACGTGATTGAAAGTTTTGCAGGGTATAGTAATCTGTGCTGGCATCTGTGGTTTCTTAAAGTCTACAGCATATTGCTACATACCTTCTGAATTTTAGAGTCTCCATTGAGAAGTCAGGTGCATTCTAGTAGTTCTATCTTTATATGTTACTTGGTCCATTTCCCTTGCAACTTTTTATATTCTTTCTTTTTTTCTGTATGTTTAGGGTTTTGATCATTATATGACAAGGGGGATTTCTTTTCTATTCCAGTGTATTTGATGTTCTGTATGCTTCTAGTACCTTGATAGGCATCTCTTTATTTAGGTTAGGTAATTTTTTGAAAATATTTTCTGGGCCTTTAAGCTGGGATTCTTTTCCTTATTCTATTCTTACTATTCTTGGCTTTGGTCTTTTCTTTTCTTGGCTTTGGTTGTGTTCCAGATTTCCTGGATGTTTCTGTCAGGATTTTTTAGATCTAATGTTTTCTTTGATCAATATATCTATTTCTTCTATTGTATCTTCAGTGCCTGAGATTCTCTCTTCCATCTCTTGTATTCTGTTGGTGAAACTTTTCTCTGTAGTTCCAATTCAAATTCCTAAATTTTTCATTTCCAGAATTTCTTCAGTATGTTTTCTTTATTTATTCTATTTCCATTTTTTTGTTTTGAACAGTTTTATTCATTTTCTTTAAATGTTTGTTTGTGTTTGCTTAGCTTTTGTTAAGAGGTTTATTCACAACCTCCAATTTTTTCACCCCCCCCCATTTTGTTAAAGGATTTATTCATTTCATCTTTAAGGATCTTTATCATTTTCATATAGTTGGTTTTAAGGTGTGTGTGTGTGTGTGTGTGTGTGTGTGTGTGTGTGTGTGTGTGTGTTTCAGCTATGTTGAAATATTCAGAGCCTGCTGTGGTAGGATAGCTGAGCTCTAGTGGAAACACATTGTCCTGGCGGTTACAGATTGTGTTTTTATGCTAGTGTCTCTGCATCTGGGTTTGGGATGATTATAGGTCTACGTGCTTATTTCTGCATTTGTCTTTGTTGGGTAGGTGTTTTGTTCCTTGGTTTCTGTTTCCTGGATTTTCAGAGAGTGTGATGACTGTGTGTTGCTTGTTTTACTGGTCTGCTCAACTGATGTGTTCACAGAGAATGCCTGCTGGTGTTGGATTTTGGTAATTGGGAAGAGTTAGGGGATGGAAGGTTGGAGGAGAAGGTCTTTGTGATCCTGATCTGCTGGGGATGGGGTCAGAGAGGAAAGGGAGACCACTGCAGGTTTCCTGCCATGGAGCTGGGGGTGAGACTGGGGTATTGGATCTCAGGAGCAGTAGGAGAGGTGTGGGTCTGCCTTCAGCCTACTTTTTTTTTTCCCCCTTGGAGGGCATGCCTACTGGGGTTGGGGTCTGGGACAAAGGCACAAGTTGTGGGGGAGGGGACCGGAGGTTATGGGATCCACAGGAGATTGGAGGGGGACAGGGAATGTTGTAGATGAATTGCTAAATGGGGTTATTAATAAAAAACTTGGAGCCAGAAATTGGGGTTAAAGCCTGAGGGAGATCAGAGAAATAGGAAAGCCACAGCTAACCTCACCTCACCAAGTCTGTAGCTTCCAAAAGTGAGCTACTTCCTGTCTACCCACGCCTATATGCCTTTCTATTCTGTTCCCTCATTTGCTCTCTCAGCCCAGCAACATCACTTCCTCTTCCTGTTCAGCTCTGTCACTTCCTGTCTGTCTGCACAAACCTCCAGACCTCTGCGGTTGGTGCTGAGATTAAAGGCATGTGTCACCAAGCCTGGCTCTGTTTCCCAGTGTGGCCTTGAACTCACAGAGATCCACACAGATCCCTTCCGACCAAGTGATAGGATTAAAGGTGTGTGCTACCATTGCCTGACTTTTGTTTACTATAGTGGCTGGCTTTTTCTTCTGATCCTCAGGTCAATTTTATTGGGAGATACAGTATATTGAGGGACACAATACATCACCACAGAATATTGTCATTGGTGTTCTGCTGCAGAGATGGAGATGAGACTGGGGAGTTGAATCTGGGGCAACAGATATGTTGCTTGTTTTCTTAGTGATAGTCAGTCTATCTTGAGTGAGATGGACTTGTTGTGCCCTGGGTGTGAGACTCCCAAAGAGACCACCAGAGACACGAACTTACTGAAATGCAAAAGCAAAGTTTATTGGAGCAGTTTAAACCTCATGACAGGGACCTCATCAAGCAATCCAATGCAGCAGAGGCTAGCTAGAGGAGGTGCCTTCTCCTCTGCAAGCTCAGTTTTAAAGGCAAAAATCACAAGGTTACATAAGTTAGGGGTGCTAGTAGGGGTGCAATTCTGACTGACTCAAGTTTTAGGGGCTTTCCAAAATTTCTGTGTTATCTTACTTTGCAGTTTTGACCAGTTGTTTGTCAAACTTTATAGACTATCTCCAGCATTGGGGCATTCTATGGTTAATCAATTACTACCAGATAGTCCTTCAAATATCCTGACTTTGTACTTTTGACCATCTCTGGCATTGGGGCATTCTGTGGTTAATCAGTTGCTGCCAGATGGCTCTTCAAACATCCTGATTTTGTACTTTTGGGTTCCCGGGACCTATGTCAGCAGCTCTGAGAATTTTGAAACTCAGGCCTGTTTCAAGCTAAGGTGAAGGGCTTCCTTGAAATGGGGGTGCTTTGGTTCTTCAGACTCTCAATGTAGTTTTAATTAGCATTTACGACTAATGATGCTGGGCATTTTTTCACATCTGTTGGCTATCTGCATGTCATCTTTTGAGACATGGTCTTCGGGCCATCAAATAAGATGGCCATGTCTTTATGCATTTATTGTTTTCTTTTATCTATAGTTGAATTTTGTTTATAAATATTTTATTGAGTATGTTTGTATCCATACTCACCAGAGAGATTAGCCTATAATTTTATATTTTGCTTTTTCCTCATTAGGTTTTAGTATTAGTGCAAGAGTGGCTTAATAAGGGAAGTTCCTCCCCTTCCTATGCTCTGGGATGGTTTGAGGAGCCTGGTATTGGTTCATCTTTAACGTCCTCAGAATTTAGCAGTGAATTCACAGAACAGGGCTTTGCTTAACTGAAATAAATTTTTTTATTACTGATTTAATTAATGCCAGTGATTATTAAAGAGCTATTAAAGTAGTTTATCCCCTGGTTTAATTTTGTTAGATCAAATGGAATAGAAATTTATCTGTTTCTTCTAGATCTTCAAGTTTATTGTCAATATGTTTTCAAAGTGTGCTTTAACAAGCCTCTGAGTTTCATTATTATTGATTATAATGTCTCCCTTTTCAAAACTAATTTTGTTAGTTTGTATTGATTTAATTTTGTTTTGTGCATCTTTGTAAATTTTTGATTGGATTTGTCCAGTCCTTTTTGACTTTTGAAGAGCCAATTCTTTGATTCTTTGTAGTGATCGTTTTATCTCCACTTCATTAATTTCTGCAATGATCTTTACTATTTATTGTTTTTCCACCTTCCCACTTTATTTTTGACTTGTTCTTTTTCTAAGGCCTCTAATTATACCATTAGCTTTTGCTCTTAGAACTGCCTTCATTCTGCCTCACAAGTTCTGTTATGTTTTGTTTTCATTTTCATTCAAACTTAGGTATTTCTAAGTTTTCTTTCTGATTTCTTGAGTGAAGCTTTAATCATTTAATAGTGTGCCATTCAACCTCCCTGAGACTGTCCATATTCTATAGTTTCTCTTGCTGTTGAATCTCTTGTGATCACATGAAATATTAGAGATATTTCAATTTTCTTTTTTCTTTTTTTTTTTTTTTTTTTGGTTTTTCAAGACAGGGTTTCTCTGAGTAGCTTTGTGCCTTTCCTGGAACTCACTTTGGAGACCAGGCTGGCCTTGAACTCACAGAGATCCGCCTGCCTCTGCCTCCCGAGTGCTGGGATTAAAGGCGTGCGCCACCACCGCCCGGCATATTTCAATTTTCTTAACCTGTCAAGACTTGCTTTATAAACTAAAACATTATCTGTTTCAGAGAAAGCTCTTGAGGTGGCTGAGAAGAATGTGTGTTCTTTAGTTTTGGGGTGAACATTCTGTAGATGTGTGTTGAGTCCGTTTGATTTGTAATTCCATTTAATGCTGACTTATTGTGTTTATTTTTCTGGATGCCCTATCTAGTGGTGACAGTCATGTGCTGAAATCACCCATTAATGTGCTGAAGTCAGTCTATGACTTTACATCCAGCAGTATTTGTTCTATAAGAAATGATGGGTTTATGTTTTGTGGGTACGTGTTTAGAGTTATAATAGAGTCCTTACTGATTGTTCTCTTAATCCTTAATCAATGTGAAGTGACTTTATTCCTTCAGTCTAATTTTGGTTTGAAGTCTATTTTGTACAAACAATAAGTTGCTTCCTATTTCCCCTTGCTTGGGATACATTTTCCCATCATTTCACCTTAAGACTGTGCTTATCTTTGCAAGTGTTCCTTATCACCAACAAATAGATGGTACACGTCTTCAATCCCAGTATTTGGGAGGCAGAGACAGGTGGGTCTCTGAGTTCAAGGCCAGTCTAGTCTACAGAGTGAGTTCCAGGACAGCCAGGGCTACACAGAGAAACCCTATCTTGAAATAAAACAACAATAACAACAACAACAAAAAAAAACAACAAAAACTAACAAAGGAACAAAAGCAAACAAAAGCAAAAAACCCACAAAACCAAAAACAAATGATAAACAAAACCCAAAACAAAGAGATGGTTGTACTTTATACCAAACATATATAGTCTATATATTTTGATTAAAAATTGAGACCATCAACATCCAGTTATTAAAATGTATGTCTTAAGTCCTTTCATTTTGTAATTTTTTAAATTGTGTTGGTATTTTCTTAACCGTTGTTTGCTTACTTAGTTTCTTAGTTTAGTTTATTGTTCTTCATACTCCTGTGAATGTGTTAATTCTTCAGTGTATAACATTCCTGAACTGAAAATTATCTTTAGGAATGGAGGCTTACTTTCTCTTTTTAGTCTGTGTTTATTATGGAATGTCTTTAATGCTCCTCCACTTTGAAGGAGTGTTTTTCTGGATTTTTAAAAATCTGGTCTGGCAATTAGAAGTTAAAGTAAATAATTCCATGCTCTTCTGGCTTTCAGATTTGCTCTTGAAACTTTTGTCTTCTTATGTGACTTGACGCTCTTCTAGTGTAGCTTGCAATGTTATTATTGTTTTGCTCTGTATGCTTCATGTTTTAATCATAATGTGGTATGGAAAAATTCTTTTCTGCTCTTCTCTGGTGTTTTAAGCCCTCTGTGATCCTCATGACCATCTCTTTCTCTAAATTTGGGGCACTTTCTGTGCTGATTCTATTTGATATACTTTTATGTCTTTAGCTTATTCCTTTTTCTGTCTGTGCCCATGATTCATAGATTTAACCTTCTAATGGTATTCCATAGATCACATATAGTCTATTTGTAGCTTTTTATTAATTTATCTTTGCTATTGTCTAAATGTTATAATTCATCTACCTGATATTCTGTTTTCCATTTTATTCATTCTATTGATGAGAATTTACAATGATCTTTTTTAAAAATTTGCCTTATTGAGATTTTCATTATCAAGCTTTTAGTGTGAATTGTTAAAATATTTAAGACCTTTGTTGAACTCACCTTTTATAAATTATATAAAAGTTCAGAGAAATTCGTACATGAGTAATGTGTTTACATCATTTCTCCCTATCTCTCCCCCTCCAAATCCCTCCACAGTCCACATTTTCTCTCAGATTTGTAACTAACACACACACACACACACACACACACACACACACACACACACACACATATGAATAGCCTACTGAGTCCATGTGATGTGTTGCTCACATGTGCACGTGTTTAGGGCTGACCACTTGGCATTGGAAAAGCTATTAGAGAGCATGTCCTTGAAAAAAAAATGCATCCTGCCTCTGGGCAGACATTAACTGCCTCCAGATCTTCATATAGGGGTATGTTGGTATGTCAACTGGTGCCAACACTGTACAGGTATTGTTTAGGCATTGTTAAGGATTGTTGAGATTAGGTATTACTGATATTTGACTCAGGAAAATTACAAAAAATATTCCAGAAAGACTCTAAGAGCCAGAGGGCAGGGACTTCTGCTGCTAGATATTGTCTTTTAGACACAGGGAAGCTGTGCCCATGAAAATTTGAGAAGCTTTGGCCTATATACTTTCTGTGAATTTCTGTCCTTTTTATTCTTCTGGAATTCTCATTATGCATAAGTTGGTGTTTGGTGGTGTTCGGTGAAGTATAGGGAGCCTAAATTTCTATATAGTAGCACATGGGTTGGGGCCTAGATTGAGTGCCAAGTCAGGCCTTTTCCAATGTGTCCTTGATCTTTATTTACTGCTTTCAAATAAATAAAAGGTCACCTAGAAATGAGAGCTTCTCATCTTTTTGAATTACCTATGAGCATATGTATGACCTTCTGGAATTTCTGGTTGAGAAAGAAAACTATTGGGTATTTTCATTGTTCTCTGGTATATCTCATTTATCCCAGCTTCTTCACTGCTGATGTTTAATCAGTTAGCTGCTGGCTTTGGGCCAATATAATGGATATGTTTTCTGTTTTAATACTACTGAGGATCCTGCTCATCTATAGGAAATATATGAGGTACGATTTAAATCAGGGCATGTGTGGTAGTGTCATGACTTGCATGGCTTTGGCCTTGACCTGACTGGGGCAATGGAAATGAGGAAACAACAGACGTGCATACAGAGACTCTTGTATCTGGTGGGACTCAGACTTGATTGGAGGCACTGTAGCCCCCATTGTCCTCACATTTGTTATGTACTCTTAAATCAGGAAGTAGGTGGGAGCATGTATCTTCTAAGGCTCAACTAGTGAAATCAACTGAGTCTTTCAGGCAGCAGAGTGAGCAAGAACAGAGGAGTTCTTGGCAACCTATTGTATGAATAGTTCTCATAAACATGTCTGATTTCCTCAGGGAGCGCTATGCCTCCTCCTCATCACACAGTGTTTTGAGGCATGGCTGTACTATTGTTCTGTACAGTTACTCAGTTGAAGTTAATGCTGTTCTCTACATGGTGTTTTGAATGAAAATAACTGCCATAGGCTTGTATGTTTGACTTGTTTCTCCAGTCAGTGGAACTATTTGTGAAGGACTAGGTGGTGCAGTCTGCTTGAGGAGGTATGTCACGAGGTTTGAGCAGCCTTCCACCTTCCACGGTGTGCTCTCTGCCTCCAAATTATAGTTCAAAATGTGAGCTCTTAGCAGTTTTTGTCATTATGTGTTCGCTCCTCCATCATGACTCTAACCACCTGGAGTTGTAAGCCCAGTTAAGTGCTATCTTTTCAAAGTTGCCTTGGTCATAGCATTTTATTATAGCAATAGAAAGGGAACGGATACTGTGAGCATCTAAGTCAAATCTTCAAGAAACCATCATAGTAGTCTCTAGTGACAACCCCATTCTCGCCTAGAACTCTGGCTTGTGTGGGTTCCTCTCATGGAGTCTGCTTCCTGCTGAAGGTTGGGTAAAGTAGGCAAGGCCAATGCCATGAGACTTTCTTAGCAGAACTTTAGCATCTTCTCCAACTCTCTTCTTATTTATTATACATTGTAATTAGGATCCAGATATCAAAACATATATTCTGATATTTACTATGACTTGTCTTCTTTAACATTTATCGATTTAAGATTCTGTGTCTATAAAAATATTGATCATAATCTATGTTATTCCTCAGTCTGGTTGTCCAAGTACACTATCCTATAACTCTCATTCTCTTCCACTCATTCATTATTTAGTCTCTGGTTTCAGTTTAGAAAATTTCTATTAATTTATCTTCAAAATCAACTCATTTTTACATGATCTGTGTTAAGCCTAACAAAAGTATTCTTCACTTTTTTCCTGCACGTGTAATTTCTTCTGATTCTTGATTATGGGATCTACCTCTGCTGAATGTCACCCAGTTGTTTTTCAATTTTTCCTTTCCCCCTATTTAAATATTAATCCCAGTCTTTTTGAACAATATGTTATGTATTTTCCATATTTATGGAATATGTGAGCCTGGCTCTCATTTTGTCTGTTGAGAGGATGTTTTGCCTTGACTTTTACATGTACTATAATTTTCTGCTGAAGGACAATTGTACTTTATTGTTAGACTAAAGGTAAATAGACAGTTTGCGAGAGGACTCAGGTTAATCTGGAGTTAGATTTTATGTGTTTAATGTTTACTGTTGGTAAAGGTAACAAATCTTTCAATTTCTCGCATCTTTATTTTTTTTTTTATTTTTTCCCTGTTAAGTAGAAGTACTCTCTTTTGAGGTCCATATGTCAGATTTTTGTTAAAAAGAAATGTGATTGCTTTTGAGCTGCTGACATAAGTAGCTGCAAAACTTGTCAAATTTGCTGTTTTTTCTTCTAACTTACTACAGCTAAATCTGCTACATTGCAAAGACTGCCTGTCTGAGCTGTTGAACTTTAGCTTTTGTCTCTGCCAATCATCCATGTAGAAGAGTGCCCGTGGGACTTCCATCACTATGCATGGCTTCCACTCCCTGCCACAGTTGAGACCTCATGAGTTTGGCCCATGCCAGTATAGTAGGCACCTTGAATTGTATGCTGTACAGCCAGTGGAATATGCCAGTTCTTTCTTTCTTCTTTGTAATTGTAATCCCTCACAATTTTAGTTATCAGGGTTAAATATTTGCTGATTTCAGAGTGGGTGGTATCTTTTACTCTGGGTATAATGTAGCTTGTGTGTCAGACAGGAAAGCCTGAGAAAGGCCTGTTAATTTCTCATTTGTCTAAGATAAATGTCCGACTACTTTGATAATAGTAGAGTTGAAAAACCATAAGAAAAAAATTCTCAGAAATAGTTACTCTAAATGTTGACAGATTTCACATGTAGAGTAAAAAGCACAATGATCTAATCTGATGGACTAAAGATAGAACCAAAAAGAAAATGTACATAATATAGGCAACCAACTAAGACTTAGTAAAACTATGATAACATCATTGGAGAGAAAACAGAGGGCCAATGTAGAAGAAAAGTTTACAGAGACTGAGAAGCTTATGTTTTTAAGAAACAAAACCTTTATTTTCTAGGTAAATTGTGTTTTGAGTATTTTGAACACTGAAGATATTCGGAGTTAGTTATTTGTTAGTGTCTTTACCCTTTTTTGATACTTTTTGCACATATAAAATACATTTTGGTCACTTCACTCATTATTCTCTCTCATTCTTTCCTACTCCTGGTGTAAGCCCCCCACCCTGTTCTTCCTAAGAAGTACCCCTCATATTTTCATGTATTTTCTTTGTCTTTGTGGTCTACTGAGTTTAATTAGGGTCATCTCTTTTACAAATCATATATTTTGTTGTTTTGTCTTTTTTTTTTTTTTTTCCAGAGCTGAGGACCAAACCCAGGGCCTTGCGCTTGCTAGGCAAGCGCTCTACCACTGAGCTAAATCCCCAACCCCACAAATCATATATTTTAATTAGCTTAAAAACTACTAATAGAATTTTGTATTTGGGAAAAGTGAAATTAAATAAAATAGGATTTCTGTTTTTCACAATTTAATGTGATGATCCCTTGAATCTCCTGACCTTTTCTCTTCCTTCTACTGGAATGCACTGTCCTCATTATTGTTACTATAAACTTATATTTTATCTGTACTATTCAGGTGATTTCCTTACCAAGATTTTGTTCTTAGTCGACAAGACAAGTCAGCATAGCCACCCTGTTTCAAGATGGCGCTGGTAATTTTCAGCCCAGAACAAATAACTGAATTAGGACAGACACCTTCACTGCCGAAAGTCAGAATAAAATCTGTTGGTTTGATTTCCAATCACCTTGTAAATGGGTCTATTATCTTGTTTCCTATCTTTTTCCTTGACTCCAGCTTCATTGATAGCTTGTTTATAGTTCAAGCAGATGAAGGAAAGAATGGATGAAGAAATGAATTACTTTTAGTGGCCTGCTACTATCTTTTGGAAGTTTTAAATTAAGTATCTCAATAAGCCCTGACATTCTGAGATTGCTGTTGTTCCCTCTCATAACACGATCAAAGTGGGAGCCCTAATACACATAGCAAGTAGGAAAACCAGGATTGTAGGCAATGTGTGTCTGACGACAGAGCCTGTGAATTCTCATCTCACAGGTTGCCTGCGCTTATTCTCTACTAAAATCTATTCCTGTATGTCGCGTCCGCCTCGACCAGCAAGGAAGACAGAACACCAGGCTCTTCTCCAAGCAGTTTATTCAGGTACCTTGAAACAATCTTCTGACCCCGGGGAGAGCCAACCCACAACTTAAATAGCCTCTGGGTAGCCTACCCCAGTCTGCCACGTGGGTACCACAGATAGGTCCAGGTACGCGAAAGCAAGCCAGATCCCAGCCTTAGCCAAATAAGGAGTTGTTTTTCAGAGAGCACTCACCGTAGGGAGGGTGGAAGGCAGAAGCCAGCACCATCTTAGGAGGCGCGGCTGCATGCAGCTCTCTACACCTGTGGTTTAGCATGGTTGCTGGCTCAAAAGGTTCTCAGCACAGCCTTAACAGACATGTCACTAAACTAATTCTATGATTCATGGCATTGTGTTTTCAACTAAGAAATAACACGAATATTTAATTGTTTGCAGAAGAACCACTATATAATATAGTCCAAATAGCATGAGATGAGTGGATGTAATTTATGTAGGTTGCAAATGACATAACAGGTCGTGAGTGATCACAATTACCTTAATAGTTAGGGAGAGTTTGGTCAGGAAAAATGGGCAAGTGGAAGAGAGAAAGTAACAAGTTTGCCCAGTCAAGGAAAGACACAAATCTCTCTCTCTCCTCCCCACTCTTTCTCTCTTTTAACTTTTATTCTTCTCTCATACATTACATCCCAACTTCAGTTTCCCCTCCAGCCACTCCTCCATCACCCTCCCTGCCTCCCCTCTACCCCAGATCAACTCCTCCTCCAAAATAGCTGGCCTCCCAGGAATATCTTCTGAATGTGGCATAACAAGATACAATAAGACTGGCCACCGTCCCTCATAGCAAGGCTGGGTGAGGCAACCCAGTAGGAGGCAAAAGGTCCCAAGAACAAGCGTAAGAGTCGGCGACACCACCCACTCCCAGATGCCTTTTTCTAAGTAAAGGAGATGCTCACAAATCTAGTATCCAAGCTTGTTTACAACAAAACAGAACATTTAAAATCAAGTGAGAGAGAAGAACTTTGTTCTCCTGGCAAATAGAAGACTCTGGAGCCATTGGTTCCTAGGAAACAGGAGCAAAGTCTGTGTTTTAGGGTGATTATCCTAGCAGGGGATGCTGTGTGGGCTGCAGGGAGGAGAACCAGAGACAAGAATTTGTTTAGAATGCAATCTCAAACACCAATGTGAGAAGCAATCACAGTTTAAACCAAAAAAATAGGTACAAATAAAAGGACAGCGATGTAAATTAATTAGGATGAGACAAGGAAGAGTTTTCTTTTACTGATTTGATTTCAACTATGTCAAGTTTTAGAGCAATGTTCACGACTAGTTGGTTTATAAGCAGTGGGTTTTGACAAAGGGTATTATATGAATCCATACATCAGCCTGTGAAGGTCAGTATGTCAGTATTGCTGATTAAACCATCCCCAAACATGGACATATTTGCTGAAACATTCTCTCTCAGGAGAACAGGCATCTAACAACAAATATATATATATATATATATATATATATATATATATATATATATATATATATATTGCTGCATCTACCAGTGAATGAGATTTTAATTAGCTATGAAGACAGCTGAGGTCCTTACTTTCTATTTTGTGTGATATTTATGCCAAACATACTTTTTGGAAAGACATTAGGCTTGCGATATATTTTATAGAAAAACGTGATCACTAACAATTGAGTAGAGACAGATGGATGGAAGTCTTCCAAGGGCCACAAATGAAATGTTTGTTATAAAAGCGTGAAGGGATTCTGCTCGAAACACTGATTTAAAATTTCCTGCTTCCTTGGTGCTTAAAGCTGGCAGATTATACAACTGAACGTTGATATGTTTTCTCCTACTTTCCCACATGTTTGCAGATTTAAGATGAAAAAACAAACAAATATCCTAATTGGGGATGGTTTTCAGTGCAGAGGACTCTTCCTCTCCAACTGAAACTGCTGAGAACAGACTAAAGAGGAGCAAAGGCAGCATTTCCGTCGGTGTGGGGAAATCAGACAATATACATGTCATTCTCTGTGCAGCAGATCCCGTTGAAGCCACACACGCAAATCAAGCCTGCAAAGGAGACACAGCCATATTTTGAACTCTTACCGCATTTCAGTCCTTTTGAGAACTTTGTTCTGTATCTTGGGCTCAGGGCACGTGATGAAAAGTTTGCAAAAACTTTTTCAGGAATTCTTTTTGTGTGCACAGACCAGAAAGCAACTCTTTTTAGACACTTTTAGCATCAAAGAAAGTATTCTGTAGCCCTGCAGAAATGCTTGCTTTCAGGGAAATTTTGCTTCTGTGAATACTTGCATTTGAAAGAAATTCGCAATGAACCTTCCTAAAGGAGAAGTTTATTGAATTGTTGCTTATTAGGGACTGGTTGGCTGTATTCTGATCTTGAATTAAAATATGCTTTTGTTGCCATTGATCTCAAAACATTTGCCTTCCAGAGATGGGGAAAAAAATTTTTTTTTCCCAAATCAAGAAAGTTAATGTGGGGGAAAAAAGGCAAGGACAAAGATGGAAAGGGAAGTTAAGCTCAGGAGGGAGCACAAGGGAGCAGTCACAAACCCTGGGCTTCTAGCCACTGCCCTCCTCAGTTGTAAGGACAGACTCTCTGCTCTGCACCCTCCTAGTGCTTTATTATCAGGCCCATTGACATTCATCCTTGGTCTTAATTTATGTATCAGGGAATTTCTATTCATAGTGGTGCAATTACTGGGTGACAACGATAAGTTTTTCAGAAGTTTGATCAGTGGGTTTCTAAAATTTTGTTATCTAAAACTGGCATTTGTGTGGGTGTGCACATTATGGAAATTGGCATATACTCCATACCAGGACTTTTGTTTCTGGATAGACAGTTCCCCGGACATCATTGCATCAGTCCTACACATAGCATCTTTGTGGGTTTGTTTTTTGTTAGGATTTATTTATTTATTGTGTATACAGTATTCTACCTGCATGCCAAAAGAGGGCATCAGATTTCATTACAGATGGCTGTGAGCTACCATGTGGGTACTGGGAATTGAACTCAGGACCTCTGGAAAGAGCAGCCAGTGCTCTTAACCACTGAGCCATCTCTCCAGCCCCCACATAGCATCTTTGAATCTTACCGCTGATGTGTTTCTCATTCTGCACTTGTCTATTTCCAATACAAACGTGGCCCTGTCTTTGTGGCAGGGGGAGTATGTTTTGCATGTGTATGTGTAGGTATATGGAGTTCCTATATCTAAGTGTGTGTGGGTGCACAAGCATGTGGAGAATGGAAGCAGACAGTAGGTATGTTCCTTGTGATTTTTTCAGAGATAGGAGCTGACCCTGGAGCTCATCAACTTGACTAAGCTGATGGTCAATGAGCTACAAAGACCTCCTGTTTCCATCTCCCCAGAACTAAAAGGGGAGACACTTGCCATTGCACCCAGACTTCACTTGGTTGCTGGAGATGGAAACTCAGGTCCTTATGTTTGTGCAGCAGGCGTTATACCAACTGAACCATGGCCAAGACACCATATTCCTGTTGTAATTTTCTCATTCTGATTAATTAATTAGTACCCAAAAGCATGACTTAATTATTGAATAAATGACAATATAAAACAAGATATGGGAAGCGTGTAGAACTGTGTTTGGTATATTATCTTACTGTTTCAGCATGAGCAAGATCAATCAAGAGCCTCAATGTATTTGCATCATCTGACCTCTGCAGTGATCACTGCATACATGTCCTGCTTTTCTCCTAGACTTGGGGCAAATTAAGTCTAGGAAAGAATTACAGATTATTAAGGGATAAAAGTTCAAAAGAGATTCAGGATTAATTGTGCCAGATCTTTGGTGAGGATAAGAATCACCCAAGAAATTAAATAAAAATAGAGATTCTTGGGATCTTAGCCTCAAGGAACCCTAACAAAGTAAGTTTGGGGTCATTCCTGGAAATCAGCATTTGACAAAATACTTCAGTTCTCACACAAATGTTTGCACTTACATTTCAATAAAAAAATTCTCATAAAATGATTAATTGAACAGGTCAACAGGACTTGGTGTGTGTTGCTAGTAAAAAGCATTTTGAGATTCTAATTTATCTGATTCCCACAGTAATCTCAGAAGTAGACCCACGTATGTTCTTCTATTTTTTTTTTCAGATGAGGAATAAGAATTGAGCAATGTGAAGAAGGTGGCGCCATCACAACCACACAGGGAAGACAGATTGTGAGAGGCCTTTACATTCATATGCAAGAATCCACAGAAAACTAACACAGACATCCTTTCTAACTGCTCACAGCCTTCAAGCAGTCAAGAGTTGCTACCTTTGGCTCCCACAATACCTCACAATAGGAACTATTGTCCCTATTTGAAATATGAGAAAACTGAAGCCCTGAGACTCAAATTTCACAGACAATCTCTCATTCATATTTGAAATTAGGTTGTCATTTACATCCAGATTTTTAAAAATTTGCCTATTTCCACTCAAGAACCACTTTTCTCCCCTCATTCAACTCATATTGAAGTTCGTGGGTTAACGATTTTCTGATTGATAGCAAGGATTCCACTGTTTTTCTTGTGCTTTGCATATAGACCCTCCCTCTAGAATGCTACCTTTTCAATTGGAAGAAATGATATACTCTGACTTATAAGGATGTCTCTGATCCCTTAGTGCAAATTAAAATTATTCCAGTTTTGACAGTTGTCTTACTGCTCTAGCTAAGACATCAACACTATGTTGAATACTTATGAAGAGAGTGGACAACCTTGTTAGGTTCCTGGTCTTAGTGGAAATGCTTTGAGGTTCTCTCCATGTAAGTGGTTGTTGGCTGTGGACTTGCTGTAAGTCACCTTCATTATGTTGAGGTATGTCCCTTGCATTCCCAGTCTTCTGAGGATTTTTATCAAAAAGGGGTATTGAAACTTGTCAAGATGAGGTGATTGTGTGGTTTTTACACAGAATTTTTGTTTCTCGGTCTATTCATATGGTGGATTACTTGATCATGATGATGATCTTTTTGATGTGTTCTTGAAATTGGTTTGCAAGCATTTTATTGAGTAAGTTTGCATCTGTGTTCATAAGTGAAATTGATTTGTTATTCTTTTTCTTTGTTGGGTCTTTATGTGGCTTAGGTGTCAAGGTAAGTGTGGCCTTGTGAAACAAATTGGGCCATCTTCCTTCTATTGTTTTCCCTTTCTGATTTGCTGCTCTGGTGTGGTTAACTTTGTTAGACTGGAGATTTCCTTCTAGTGCCTTCTGCAGAGTCAGATTTGTAGACAGATACTGCTTAAATTTGGTTTTCTTCATGCAATGTCTTACTTTCTCCATCTATTGTGATTGAAAAACTTCTAGATATAGTGGTCTGGGCTGGCATCTGTGGTGTCTTAGTCTCTGTAGAAAGCTATCTAGAATACAGGCTCCTCCAAAAAGTGAAGTGTTGGTTTTTGTTTTTCACTACAGGTTCTTTGTTGAACCTTTATAGGTATCTCCTTCTTTAGGTTAGGGAAATTTTCTGCTATGATTTTGTTGAAAATTTATCTGTGTCTTTGATTGTCATCCCACCCCCTTCTTCTATTCCTATTAATTTGGTCTTTTCATAGTGTCCCAGATTTCTGGGAGGGTTTGTTCCTGGGATTTTTTTTAAACAATTTTTTCTTTGACCAAGGTATCAATTTCTCCTATCTTTTTTTCAGTGCCTGAGATTCTCTTTTCCATCTCTAATAGTCAAGATTCTCCTGACCACCATGGCCTGGCTCACTTCCTTCCCTGCCGACTCCTTACACCCTCTGCAGGACCCATCCACCACCAGGGAATGGCTCCCGGCAGTTGGTGAGGTTTGCCTTAAAAGTTCTTGCTGGAGTTCCTACATTTTTCATTTCCAGCCCCCCTCCCCCCGCCCCCGCAGCTTGTGTTTTCTTCATTGATTCTATTTCCATTTTTACATCTTGAAAACTTTTCATTCCTCTATTTGGGTTTCCATAGACTTCATTAATTGATTTATTCATATCCTCTTTGGAGTTCTTGATCATGTTCATAATTTTGAAATTCTTGTTTTGTGCTTCAGCTACTCTACATATCTCAGAGCCTGCTGTAGTAGGGTTGTGGGACTCTGGTAAAGACATAGTGTCCTGTCTGTTATCATTTTTATGCTGGCATCTAGGCATCTGTATTTGGGACAATTGTAACTTTGTGTGTTGACACCTGTTTTTGTCTTTGTTGAGGGAATTTTCCATTTCTTGGTTTCCACTGCCCTCTCTGGATCTTAGGAGAGTGTAGTCCCTGTGGCTAGTCAAGGATTTTTATTCCTTGATTGTTTGTGTTTTTTGTTATTGTTGTTGTTTTGAGTTCCTGCTGTGTGTGATCACTGGGGATCCCAGGTGGAAGTAGTTAGAACTTGTTTTCATATACTGGGAGCTAATGGGCAAGGATGGAGATGGATGGGCTACAAGGGGCAGAGAGCTGAGAGGGTTCACAGGGGGCAAGCAAATGGAGTCTGCCACTAGTGGGATCTAATTCCCTGGCTGCACGGCCTAAGGGTTTCTGGCTAGGCTGTTGGCAGTAAGGCAAAGGGATGGAGTGAGGAAGGAAGAGGGGAGATTTGCTTAGTTCCCTGGGAGTGGGGACAGAACAGAAGGAGAGATCACAGCAGGTTGTCCTGCTCCAAAGCTGGAGATAAGACTGGAGACTGGAATTGGAGAAGGGAAGGAAAGTAAAAGCCACTTACTTGATTTCCTAGCCAGCAAAGCCAGTGAGTTTTCCAGAAGAGACTGACTTGGCTGTTGCTAGGTGAAACAAAGAGGTAGGGTGAAAGACATTTAATTTCCTAAAAGAATTCAGAAACAGACTTTACATTGAGAAGAGAAATAACTCCCTCCAGAGTATCAGAGTGCCATAAAGGAATTGCCCTTCCTGGCCCAATGGTCCACCGTTTTCACTAGACAGGATTCTCCACCAAAAGTCAGAGGACATACACAGATTTTAGAAACTGATTTTTACTGAATCTGTGAAAATTTCATGTTCTTTATTCTATCTCCATAGCACACTCATTTCTTTAATCTGTCAATGTGCAGAATGCCACTACTGCACCCAAGAAGCAAACCATCGTCTCTCTAGTCAAACACTTACTGGAGCTCTCTATGACAATGGTCACACACAGCTTGGTGCTGTTGGCATTGTTTACTTACTTGTTTTCATGTTTTCTTTTTCTGCTGTACTTGGAGTTCATCAAGAACAAATCCTTTCTCGCTCTCCCTGTACATTTAGCGTTGGAAGGAGATCTTAGCGAGTTGGAGGCAAGGAGCACCACAAAGTCACACCATGCAACAGAGCTCACATGGGAGGTTTATTGTGGGGGAGGTGCAGAGGAGGGACTCTGACCTAGAGCAGCAGGAAAGAGAAAGAGAAAAGCTTGTCTTTTATAAGGGGATATAGCATAGCGCATGGGCATAGGGAGAGTGCTCTACTTGGTGGCTTCTGTAGCTTAGTCACATCTTGGCTGCAGCTGCTGATGTGTCCTGCCAGGTCCCGAGAGCAGGCAGGTGTAAATGCCTGAATGCTAACATTCTTCACCCCTGTGATTTTCATATGAACAGTGTAAGTGTCCTTACAACATTTCAGTGAGAAAGTTAGACATTTGCTCAACCAATTTTTTTTTTTTTTTTTTTTAGAAATTGGGTTACTTTGTATGAGAAATTTGCAAAAGAAAGAATTTGCAAAAGCAACAAAACAACAACAACCCCTGCCCCCCAAAAAGGCAGAAAATGAGGGAAGGGATAAGACACAGTGGGAAGGAACAGCATACTTGCAAGTCTCCAGTTGTCATCCAGCATATGACGTCATGTATAATCATCAGGGTCAATCCATTACGTGAAGACAGATGGTCCTTATAGATGCAGGGCCATCAGGCATGTTTTATTATTACTGATCTGAACACAGAGAACACAGCTTTTAACTAAAAAATGATAGAGCCCATGACTACATTTAAATCCAACCCAAGTTTATTTTAAGTGGATATAACTGACCTTTTCCCATATTTTATAATATACGTATGATCTTTTCTTAAAGATGAAATTTACTAGTGATTTCTAGTTGCCAAGAAGCAGAGATGCTTCAGCCCTTGACTCTGCTGTCAGTCGCTCTGGGTTGCTAAAACTCTTGGAAGATTAAAACGCTCTACAACAAAGTAAAAAGATTTGAGGTGTTTCTTGAGGGTTCCTATTACTGCAATTACTGGAGATTGAATATCACTGCATCTTTCTCTTTAGATTAGAAGCAGATTGCCGTTGGGGAAAGATGGAACTGCAGTGGAGTATTGGTATTAATTTTTTTTTACTGAACTAAGTGGTCCATGCCTCCAAATGTTCTATAATGATGAGTTCGTCAAAGGTCACATTTTACTCTCAAATTCTGAAAGTCAGGACATATACAATTCACACCAGTGATTTGGGCAGGTGTTCCCTACTGCAAGAGTATACTTCAGCAGCAGACCATGTATCTAGAGAAGAAAAATTCTAAATTATTTTGTTTGGCTAAGTGACCAAGATCATAAATTGGTTAAGGGGGAGGAGGTGTGAGAGAAAAGAAATTAGAGCACATCATTTAGCTTTTGTCAAATATTCTTTCAACATTCACCTTTAAATCACAAACTATTTCCCAATATTTACCCATTTTAAAACATGTATTTTAATCCAATTCCCTTATAATGGATCCAGATTTGTCACTTATCTTAGGATACACAAATCCTGGCATTAACAATTTCAGTCTTTAAACTCCAGCTTGCTTACCTTCACTGTTTCTCATTTACATTTCAAAGTCTGGAAGTTCTCATGTCCTTTGGAATAATAAATTTGACCCAGATAGGATTATTTTTTCAAACTAAACAGAAAATAGTTCAAGCTGGTGTGTGTATGCATGTGTTTTTGTACAACTGAGTATGTTCTGACTTATATAGTAGGGCTGTAGTAGGGTCGACAGGTAAGGGAGACATATACAACCACAATCTATGCCCACAAGATGAAAATGTACAGGTATTCTGATGAATTCTTTCCAAGTGTCAGAGAAAATTCAGAGAATATTGTAACAAGAAAACATTTTGTCTGAGTAAGGTGTTTTTATATATTCATTTTTGTTAAACTTCCTAAAAGCTAATTAAGGACTCCTTATTTAACTTTTCAATAAATAAAAACATATCTTTAGGAAACTCAGAAAGCAAAAAAAAAAAAATTTACATTCTAGACGCCAACCCATCTGATGAGAATAAACGGGAAAGAAAAACCCCTTTACCTTTACCCTGCTTTATGACCTGTGGGAAATATGAAGGGCCCAGTGTCTGGAAATCAAACAACATAAAAACACCAAGTTGTCCAGTTTTAAAAGAATGGCACAGACTTTTTCAACCCTTAGAGCCAAGTTTCCCTGACTTTTAAAGGCAGAGTTAAGATTAATTGTGGAATTAGAAACAAATGATAAGGTATCCTAAGTCAGTTTAGTAATCATTAGAGCTAATATATGGGAGGTATAAATGAGAGGTGAACAGGGAAATTAATACACATTCAGTACTTTCACTGAAAAGTGAGACATTTCTTCTTGTAGATGGTCCAAGTTGGAAAACATTTAAGTAAATATTAAGGCAAGAATGGTGGCAATGGAAGTCAACTGTCACCCACCATCAACCTACTTATAATAACACTATAGAAAGGAAGGTGCCGTGGTATCTTTCACTAGAACAAGATGAAATAGCAAAACTAATTTTTAACATTGTACATGTGTATCTCAGTTGACCTGTAATACAAGTTTGTGTTCTTGGAGTGTCAAAAACAAATCAAATTGGATAAAATGACAGAAGGAGTACTAGCAGGTCTAGATTGCCTGAAGAAGCAAATCTGTCTTCTCTCAAATTTCCAAGGTCCTGAGGGCAAATACACCCAAGCAAAATATGCAGTGCAACATGAACACACAGAGAAATCATATGCCATAATGAAACAAGCAGAAATGAGTCTGCAATGCTTTACACCACGATGTCACAGTGGCCGTGAAAGCTTTTAATGAGTTTTAAAATATAGAAGCTATGATAAATTTATGTAAAAAAAATCCTAACTTCTAGAATTTCCAAATACAAAAGTCAGCAAACACAAAGTCAATGGAAGGCAAGAAATAGGAGATTATGCACAGCTAAAGAAAGAGCCGATGAGTCAGTCTAGCACAGACAAAGTGAAAATGAAAGAAGTGATAGGTTGAGAATAATGCACTTTAAGATATGTTTCTTGAGCTTCCGTAAGGAATAAAGTAGCTATCGAAACAGAGTGAAGCTGTCATAGGCTTTCTTTTGCTAACTTGGATGCCCTTGTGTTTGAGGCATAAGACGTTAATAATTGAAATGTTCTCTTGGTGGATTTTTCTTTTGATGAGTATGTAGTGTCCTTCCTTATCTCTTCTGGATAGTTTGGGTGTGAAGTCTATTTTGTTAGATATTAAAATGGCTACACCAGCTTACTTCTTTGGTCCATTTGCTTGGAATATCTTTTTCAAACCCCTTACTCTAAGATAATGTCTATCCTTGGTGTTGAGGTGTGTTTCTTTGGTCCTGTTTTAGCATCTAATCTGTTAACTTGTGTCTTTTTGAGGGAAATTGAGACCACTGAATGCTGAGAGATATCAATGGCCAATGATTGTTGATTTCTGTTATTTTGTTGTTGTTGGTGGTGGTAGTGGTCTGTGTGTGTGTGCGTGTGCATGAGTGCGTGAGTGCGTGCGTGCGTGCGTGCGTGCGTGTGTGTATCCCTTCTTTTGATTTAAGAGCCAAGATTTAGCCAAGTAGTGGTGGCATACACCTTTACTCCCAATACTCAGGAGGCAGAGGCAGGTGGATCTCTGCACTAGAGGCCAGCCTGGTCTACAGAGTAAGTTCCTGGACAGCCAGAGAAACATGGGAAACCCTGACTCAAAGAGCCAAAGAAGGGAGGGGCTAATAATTTTCAAGAATTAATGAATGAATCTATTTAGGGCTTTCAATGACATCTGAAGGGATACAGCTAGACGTGATAGTGATAGTTTTGAACACTAGACACAGAAAACTTATAAAGCAATCGGATCAGCATTAGAGATTTCTCTAAAGGAACCTTATTTAGACTTATTTACACTTATTTCAGAATACTAACAGTTGGATGCTAGAATGCTCTATAATATAATATTTAAGATTCTGAGAAAGCAGTAATTATGAAATTAGAACTAAATATCTTAACAATAATATCATCACAGTTGAAGGTCAAATAAAACTGTTTTCAAAAATATTGCAGGATTTCATCACAAAAGATGTTATCTATATAAAATTTTAAATTGTCATATTGCATATAAAATAGTCTTACAAATCAGATTGGAGCTCGAAGAGGAAGAGAACAAACAAATGGAATGCAGGAAGCAACACTGTGCATTGGTTACATGAAACAATATTCATTTGGGTATCACAATAGCCAAATAGACAACAATAGGTCAAGAGCAAAAGCAAATGCAGTAAATGTGCCCTTAGTCCTCATATTACTGGAGAAAATTAATTTCATACATGGGTAAGTTAATTACACATTATAACTTTTAATGTACCACTGTATTATTAGTGAATGCATAAATTTCGAACAAGTTTAAGGAAAAAAATGGGACAATAATGATAAAACGATCCATCTAGAAGGCATAAACATGATAAAAATACCAAAAAGGGAAGTTGAGATACAAAAAATAACAGCAATAAGTATAAATATACTAGTTTTAACATTAATTGGAAGGAAAGTATTCTATTAAAATTAAACAGTTGTTTGATTTCAGAGAATATAAATGCAAAATAAATGCACTTTATGTTGCTTAATAAAAAAGGTCGCTACAGAACAGTGAATTATCAATTATTGACAGTGTAAATAAAGCAAAGCCAGTAGACGTCATATTAAATAACATAGACCTTTAGGGAGAAAAATATTTACTTAAATATAGAGATCATAATTTAATAATAATAAAGGCTTCTTTCATGAGAAAGATATAACAAATTTAATTTCAAAATAAGTAATCCAAAATTCTACAATATTACTAAAGCACAGACACGAATCTAAGAGTAATTGATGGAATGAGTGGGCAGCAATTTCAGCAATGGTTCTATGGCTGTTAGTAGTAGGATCAACAGAGTGCTTCAGGAATGGATATGCATTAGACACTGCACACTATGTGGACTGCTAGGGGCATTCCACCATTCTGGAGGAATTCATATTAACTGCAGACATGTAAATGGGACTCCCATTGTACACCACACAAAAATCGAATACTACACAGTTGTAGCAAACTTTTGAAGTGCACAATGAAATCTTACATAACTTCCTTGCTATCCAGTTGATTCCAAAGAATACCTGGGTCTACGCACCTGGAATAGAGGATCGCTGTCTTAAATTACTTCAGAATGCATATCAAATTTAACCTACATGGCATTATTTTTTTGTGCCTAGCTACTGATTTTAGTTATATGCAACCATCCAATGGAAGGCTTTTGAGCTGGTGATAGTACAGATCTGCTTCCCAGCAAACACCTTCTTAACAAACATACACACGAAAAGTCTAGAAGCACAGGAGGCACAGCTTTTTACCTGTAGTCCAAATTCTTAATTTAGTCACACCAATGTGCGTAATTATGACCACAACTTACACTCACCATTTTATTCATGAGAAACAACAACAAGAACCAGGCAATACACTAGAGAGCATGTACACTGCGGGGCCTACCAAGCTGTGGTGGCCTGAATAAGAATGGACCCCATAGGCTTAAATATTTGAATGCATAGGTGTGATGGCTACTCTTGGCTGTCAGCTTGACTACATCTGGAATGAATTAAAATCCAGAAATGGAGGGTGCAACTGTGAGAGATTTTTTTTTTTGCTTGGTTTGAAGTGGGTGAATCCACTTCTAGTCCCAACCTTTGAGTTAGGAAGAAATATGCCTTTGATCTTGAGGTAAGAAGACACATCTTTAATCTGGACCATACCTTCCGCTGGAAGCCTATATAAGGACATGGAGGAATGAAGCTTCTACTCTTTGCCTGCTTGCCCTTGCCTTGCTAGCACATCCATTTCTTTGTTGACATTGGAGCCTACTTCTTTGAGACTTCAGCATATGCTGAAGACCAGCTGAAATATCCAGCCTTGCGGACTTAGCAACTACTTGATTCTTGGACTTTCTGTTCACAGCCAGCCATTGTTGGATTAACTGGACTGCATTCTGTAAGTCATTCCAATAAATCACACACACACACACACACACACACACACACACACACACACACACACACACTCTTTCTAAAAGGTTTGTTACTCTAGAGAACCCTGACTAATATAACAGTCATCAGTGAGTGGTGGTGCTACTTGAGAAGGACTAAGAGTTATGGCCTTTTTGGAGGAAGTGTGTCACCAGGAGTGGGTTTTGAAGTTTCAAAAGCCCACCCCAAGCCCAATGTCTCTCTCTGTTCCTGCTGCCTGTGAATCAGAATGTAGAACTCTCAGCTACTTTTCCAGCACCATGTTTGACTGCATGCTACCAAGCTCCTCAACATGATGACAATACACTAAACTTCTGAAACTGTAAGCAAGCCCAGTTTAAATGCTTTCTTTATAAGAGGTGCTGTGGTCATGGTGTTTCATCACAACAGAACACTGACCAAGACACAAGAGAAGTTTAAAAATTTGAAGTTGATTTTGTATGCACTAAATATCACCTAACATATTTGTTGCAGAGTATTGACACGTGCAAAGTAGTATTCTAAGAAATATATGATTGATTAACTAGAAAAGAACCTAGAGAGAGAACATTAGTACAAATATTATCTGGAATCTGCACATGTGTAGCTAACTAGTGTTTTTTAATGGCAACAGAATAAACTCTGACTTGAATAAATAAATATTATCAGCCCATATCCTTGAAGAAAAAAATTAATGGAGAAAAAAATACCATTATGCTGAAGAGGAAAGAAAAAACTCACAATTACCGACAGTAAAGTAAATTACTTGATTTTAGAAGATAGAAATCATCAAAATAATTTGATGTCAGCTAAAAAATGGGTCCAATTTGAATGGACAAAGGATAACACATCTTTTTAGTTAATCTGTCTGCTTTGTCCTGAACAGAGAACAGATTCACAGATTGGTCAAAGTGTCTGCAATATTCTAAATATGGGAAGTTTCAAAGTTAGATTAGATCTGACTTTGGTGCTTCAGACAAATTACATAATTAATTGACATTCATTTAACACTCATATTTGTTCAATCTGTCTGTAGAAATAGAAGCTAAGTAAAAATGTATGAAATCAAAAGGATTTAGAGGACAGTAAATGTTATTGGGTCAGTGATTACTTATCTCAGACACCAAAAGGATAAAAGGATGGTGTCCCTAGATGTCAAGGCAAAAGTTTCTGATGAAAGCAATGAATCTGAAGATCTAAGGGTTCCTACGTCTGCTGCCTTCATATTTCTTCTGAAGCTTAGGGCTGACGTTTTATTTTCCCCCAGGAAAGTATTGATGTTTCATTGAAGCTAAATCCAATACATTGCTATAGAGGATCTTTCAATGAAGGGACTGTACATTTGTCTATAAATAATGATCACTGGACATATAATAAGTGGAAGGAATAACAATGGAAGGCTGCTTTATTGAGCAGATCATTTGGATGGAGGGCAACTATTTTTAGAGTTTTTGTGTTAAATTATCTCTGAAAATTTCTGTATAAAGGGTATTTATGTACTTACAAAAGTCCCAAATTAAAACTTGTTAATAGTTTATGAGAATTAAAACTCTGAATTCATAAGATATATGTTCCTTATATTATCTGCATTGCTATATTTTAAAATACCATTAATTGGAAACAATACTTTAACTTGAGTCATTGAAATATCAACATTCTACATCTTCAAGGATTATTGTAACCGTCTAGAGGAAATGTTCTGGAGTTAAATGAAGAGAAACAGTTACTGTTCTTTACCATGAGGGAGACTTTTACCAAACACTTTACACTCCCTTTCTCACCTACTAAAATGTTCAATATGAACTCTTTACCTATAATACTACATCACTTCATTTGATTAATCTTTACTCAATATAAATATATTAGTGTCCCTGTAGTTCCACTCACTATAAATGATGTCACACTTACTCTTGGATCCCATATTATTTCTTTATGCAAAAGATTTAACACTTTTTGATTAAGTCAATTGAACATCTTTGAAAATGAGCTCCTTAATTTGCCAGTAAGAAAATAGAAAAACCAGAATGCTGATTGTTTGTTATTTATGGATTCAACGGGTGTCTTAAAATGAGCCATAAGAAATTTATTGTTCATTTTTTTCCCCAAGGAAAGAATGGCATGTGCATTTGGCTGGTGTTTTGTGTCTCAGAATGACCCTTCTTCTTCATATGGTTCCCCAACAATGAATGCAGGTGCCAGTATTCCATAGTGAGATAAAGATTGCACTTTTATTGTGAAATTTTCACCATCATTTAATCTGCTACTTTACAAAGAGTCATTTTCCCTTTGGGGAAAGTCAGACAAAACTTCTGAGGTGTCACATTTAACTTATTGTACCCCAATTTCCATTCAGTTAATGTAAGGCAGAAGGAGCACACTAACTCTGCACAAGGCAATGTGACTTCTGTATTAAGGGCACTTTTCTCCTTAAAGAACATATAGTCAAGTGAAAAAGCACTACCAATAGATGTCTCGGTGTGCAAAAATTAATGATATATTCCAGGAGCAATACTATTTCTGCTTGAGTGATAAGGGAGAAGCACAATACAGATGGTGACATTTGGGCTCCTTTTGAAGGATGGATAGGAATCTGGCATGAGAAGGAGAAAGGGTAGGAATGTACTCAGAGAGCAGAACCATCAAGTTCATACTAACAGTTTGTGAAGAGCTATGGAACAGAAAGAACAAAAGGAAAGCTTCACTTATTAGGTAAACTGAGGTAGTCTTCACAATAATGGTGAACAGACACATTGAAGGGGAGATTAGAGGACCAGAGAATAGAGCCGAGTTAAACACAGACAATGGGAGGTGGTTTAGAAATATAGCAGTGACACTGAATTACTAAGTACTTGTTAAATGAAAGAATTAAAAATGAATAATGAATCCAAGCTCCAATGCCCACATAAACATTCTGTGAAGACCGAAAAGTAGTTAAAATTGCCTGATAATCCCTTATGAAAAGATTTACTTATATTTATTCTACATGTGCATTTGTGTTTATGCACATATAAGTGCAAGCATCCTTGGAGTACAGAAGACAGCATCAGATGCCCTGAGCTGGAGTTATGGGGAGTTGCAAGCTGTCTGACCTTGCTGCTAAGAACCAACCTTTGGTCCTCTTCAAGAACAGCAAATGCTCTTAACTGCTGAGCCATCTCTCCATTCCCACATGGATCCATTTCATTAAGTTAAATACAGTAGCATTTCTGACAAATTCTGTTTTTACTTAGTGCAACTTAGGATTTAATGGGGCCATCTGTGTGATCCTGAGTTTGGATTTAACCAAAGAGTTTCATGAGCTCACCTAGGGATACAAAACTGCTGAATGATGTGCCTCTGACTATCCCAGAACTGTTGGTTGACTATAGATCAGCTACATATGGTAGGGTCCAATGGTTCCCCTCTGCCTTAATAGCTATGAGGCAGACCCAGCTCCTGCACCCCAGGTCCTGAATATACACAGGTGCCATGAGTTCATGGTTGCCAATGCCCATAGTTCTTCAAAAAGGTATTTTATAGTCCCCTTCCCTATGTTCTGGCTACAGTATTCTTTCAGCATCATCTTTTTCTTTTACACTATCAAAGCTTTTGTATTCAAAAACGTGACAATAAACCATATTTGATGGGTATACTTGGGTGTGATGAAATAATCATCAGGTGGCAAAGATCCAGGATTAGGATTAGGATTAGGGTTAAATGTATAGAACCAGACCTTTCATGTTAGAAAATAGGATGGGAACATTTTGTTTTGATAGGGACTTAGGTTTTTTTTTATTTTAAGCTATTTAATTGGCAATTAATGATTATATACATTCAAAGTATGAAATACAATGATTTGGCATCTATTTTGTAGTATTGATCACAATCAACTTCATTAGCATGTCCATCTCAACCTATGTTGTGCGTCGGAATCTTTGTATATTAATAATATCTGAAACTCTGTATTTCTTAAAGTTAATTCTTTGACATTTTCCTACATGCACATAATGCATTCTGGTGACTCCTCTCTCTTAACTGCCTCCTACCTGCATCAATATACCCTGCCCCCCAGAGATTGTTTTCTTCCAAAATCTATAATACACTGTAAGACCAACATGGAATGATGAAAACCATGAATATCAAGTAGAGTTGGAAACATCCCCCTAGGAAGCAGTAGAAACAGGATACCACCAAGGTAAACAATTTCAGGATAGTAGTCAGATGTCAGACTTAATCTCCAGTAACTTTCCCCTCTATTCAAGAGAAGCAAATGTGAAACTTCACAGTGTTTACAAACCTGGTTGACTGCATAAGAGAAGGAACCACCTGCTCAGGTACATAACGGGGACGATGACTACGTCCCGCTTGGTTAAATGATTTTATAGTATGGCCTCAAAAGACAGAGGAAATGGACTGTGGATGAGGTTGAAGGTGTGAGTTGAAACCATCAGCCTGAAACTGAAGCACTGATTGAATGGCTGAACCGCTAGTAGTTCACCCAGAGCAACCTTGGGGGAGAAATGACAGCCTTGGGCTTTCCAGGGTTATGATCCATAAATTAGAATTTCGGGCTTGTTGTTCAAATTGAGGTGAATCTGGCCTTGTAAACAAGCAAGAGCTACTGTGGTTAGAATGTTTTTGGGGTTGTGATCGGCTTTGTTTATAACACTGAGCGTTCTTTTGCTAGATACCCCCTGAGAAAATAATTGTCAAAATGTCACTTCATCGTTACAGGAGGACATGAGACCTAGAGGTTTAGAACAGTAAGTGTGCCCCACATTACTGTCGTAACTGTAATTTTGCTGCTGTTATGATTCATAACGTAAATATCTGTGTTTGCTGATGGTCTTAACCGACTCCTATGAAAGGGTCATTCACCCTCCAAAGGGGTCATGACCCACAGATTGAGAACCACTAATCTAGAGGCATAGATTTCATGTTTTTCAACATTGTAAGACATTTTGTATTTAACTTATTTATCCTTAACTTGCTAGTATAGCAGTTGACATGTAAGTAAGAATTAAAATAAATACTCTTTTATGAATACAGAAGATAACAGAAGAAATCTGGAAGTTACATGAGATTTTCATTCCTACTTCAAAACATGGATTTTAGGAATATTAATGTATTTAATTTTCCAGCTATTTTCAAATTTATTAACTATTTTAATCTTATAGTTTGGTAAGGAGAGTGATACTATTCTCATTTAACATATGTCAGTGGGGGACACTGGAGGGTTCCATTTCTTTACAGACATGGATATAAATAATGAGTAATGATTCATTGTGATGTTACAGCTCTTCCCAAAGTTTTGCTTCTCACACTGGTTCCTGAATTAGTGTCCAAACACAGACATTGTCCTTCCTTGCAATCCTCTCCTAAACAGCCCTGTCCTTTCACTAATGAAAGAGAAAGCCAGAGAAACTTGGTTTCAAGTTTCAGGATACTAAAATCCAAAGCCTTGTAAAGTTCAAGGAAGAAAGAACAGAGAATATTGAAACATGTTGAAAGTAGCAAGGCTAAGGGAGGAGGAGGGCAATACAGAGGAAAAGGGAGAGGGGAAGGATAAATAACACTACGGATGCTTGAACAAGTCATAGGGAAGCATGGAAATACATGAACCATAAAAGCCAGAGGACCAGGATGTCTTCTTTGAGATGATGCTTTCAGTGTATGATGGGGATGACGCACTCATGAAATCTTAACAACATGGTTGAGTACACTAGACCTGAGAAAACAACAACATTAGTTGCCATATCAAGCGGATAGGGAGATCTTAGAAATGTCCACCCCTATATGAAGAGCTACAGGCCATTAATGGCTGCTGAAAGACTCAATCTTGTCCAGGAATGAGCTCCCCTGTCCCAACAGGTGGTCTAATACAAAGTGGTCAGCACCAAACACATACGCATTTGAGCAACAACAAATTGACTCAGAAGTATATATATATATATATATATATATATATATATATATATATATATATATACTTCTATATATCTATATATATGTAACTGTAATTCTTGCTTGATAATTATTTTGTTATATGTAATTTTACTATGTTAAAGTTAAAACCTTCCTTTTTGAAAAAAGAGAAAAGAGAAAGTACTATGGATATCGCTCTGTATGCTGTGAATGTGTTGCTCTCATTGGTTGATAAATAAAATACTGATTGGCCAGTAGCCAGGCAGGAAGTATAGACGGGATAAGCAAACAAGGAGAATTGTGGGAAGACTGGAAGGCTGAGTCAGAAGACGCCAGTCCACCATCCAGGGAACAGCATGTAATGACACACAGCTAAAGCCACGGAACACGTGGTGACATATGGATTAACAGAAATGGGTTAGTTTAAGTGTAAGAGCTAGTCAGTAGTAAGCCTGAGCTAATGGCCAAGCAGTTTTAATTAATATAAGCCTTTGTGTGTTTACTTAGGTCTGAGCAGCTGTGAACTGGGTGGGACACAGGAAAACTTCTAGCTACATATATATATATATATATATATATATATATATATATGTACAATATAATTATACTTATATTTTATATATATAATCAAGAGAGAGAGAGGAGTAGAAATAATGTAAATACCATACTTGTGCATGAAATTATCAAAAATATTTAAAATTTTGAATGACAAAAACAAGCAAACAAAAATACAACACAAGAAATTTAGAAAAGGAATGAGAAAAACACTAATCTACTCTATTACCTCCAATATACAGAATTGTTTTATTCTAAACATTGTTTTATTCTCATTATTTCTAATTACAATACTTCTTGCCTATGTTAATTAATATTTATTGTCAACGAGAGAGGATTTAGAATCACCTAAGAGACAAATCTGGGGTATATCTGTGAGGGAGTTTCTAGACTGGGTGTACTAATGTGAAGATACCTACCTACCCTAAACATGAGCAGTACTGACTAGATAGAAAGGACAAAACAAACTGAGCACGGATCTCTGTTTCTTGACTGCATATTAAATGTGACCAGCCAACTACTGCTCCTGGCCCCACACCTTCCCTGCTGTTGGTACACCGTATCGCCTAGAACCGTGAGCCAGGATAAGTCCTCCCCACCTTAAGAAAAAGGAGCAACAGTGTAGGACAAGTTGCCTAATTTGGGAAAAGTGCCCAAACCTGACTTGAAGCATTTGGATACTGTTGTCAACCACACTGGGCTGTGAACTTAACATTTAGTCCCCAAATGGTATGTTATTCTTCTGAAAAATTGTCTTTCGTATAAAACAAGGAACAAGATAATAACCAATGTAAAACAAAATAGACAAAACATCATATGGGCAGAAAAAAAAAGGAAAACAGGGCATGTGCAAGGTAACTGAACTCTTCAACACAGAGTCAGGCCCGTCTCTGATGTACTTTGATTTCTTCTTAATTTCAAGATGACCTGCTGCTTTCTATAATTGCACCGAAACATGTCAAATGGCTTTTTAAAAGGTGTGCGATGGTTCTGTACCCATAAAAACTAAAGATGCTTCTGGAAGCTACAAAAAGACCACACTTTCACTATGAATTTCTTTTGAAACGACCCTACAAAAAGTGGCCTGATTCTCTTCACACTAAATTACTGTACTTCCTTACATTTCATTTTTTAAAAAAATGTATTTTTAAAGTTGAAACTCCCTTTGGATGATTGAACTACAAAGAACCTGTGAGGTTCAAAGTCTGCCAGAAGGAATGCTGTCCCTGAGAGGAAGATTAAGCATGTAACAGCAGTTCAGGCTTGACCCTCTGATAATCCCAGAGCTCAGTGGAATGACTATCTCAAAATTACTGCCCCTGTGATTTATTTACTGAGATGAATTAGAGCGTGGAGTGAAAGTTTCAAACTCTACCAAAAAAAGTCTGGAATTCAAAATATTTGATCTGGAGATGGCTGGTGATATACCAAGCCATGAATATTTATCTGACACTGGGAGGAGTGGGTATATATACACCAAGCCATGCACATTTTTATTTAAGTCATATTTTTAGAAGTAGTAGATAAATTATGTTATTATGGGAACCCCTAAACAGTGTAGTATTTTATCAGGATTTTATTTTTGAGGACCTATAAAAATAGAGTTATCACAGCAGCCTCTAGTAACATGAATGGTGAGGGGTGGGGTGGTGGGGGAAGGTGCCAAGGAACATCTTTGTTTAAAAAAAATAGATTTTTTTAGGCCTTCAGTAGACCATATGTCACAACTGAATCTACAGCTCTCAAAATGTTCTTGGGCAAGGTATAAATAAACACGGCAATGCATTCCAACCACAAGATTTTTAGCTGAAGCAAAACTTTTGGTGTGGATCTCCAGATTTGATCCTCGGTTATAGGCTCCAGTGAGTGGCTGGAAAGCTTCCTCCAAGTATCACACCAGACTCTGGAAATGTTTGGCAAGATGTTTGGGGGAAAGTGAATGGAGGTTCTGCGTCTCTCAGTGGCTCCTGGAGCTGTGTTGACTTGCAGAGCATCTTTGCCGAGGCAAGTGTGAACGTTTTCACAGGGCGCAGCCCTTCTCCCTGTCTGTTTCTTCTACTTCTCAGGCTGCTGCAGGAAGTGAAGCACAGAACTGCTAAGGCTTGACTTTCAGGTGCCAGGCAAAACACTTGCGTCCACCGTTTCCCTGGACGTGTGATAGATGGCGGAAGTTGGAGCAAGTGTAGAGAAGAGGCCAATGTGCTTTCAGAGAACATGCCAGTAAGACAAAAAAGAACAGCAACTCTTTTTCTTAGGCTTCTCACAATAAGATTAAGACGAATGGAGGTATTTATTACCCTTAATTATATTCATAAGCATCTGGTGCCTAGAACACACTCGTAAATTAAAATACCTTTAAATTATATAAATTAGGTAGCTTTGGGTATGATTTGCATATTTTATGAAAAAGCCTGTAGAGACTAATATTGCCATTTCCTAAGGGCTGATAACTGTGATTTTTTTTTTTTGAAAGTGGTTTGGAAAATACATGAAAGCAGTAACAATTAAAAGTAAATAATAAATAAAGTCAAACAATTTATATGTGAGTATTTGAATAGATAGTGTCAGGATTTGTACAATTCAAACAGCACTGGCTTTATTAGGGTTGTATTTGACCAGTAACATTCAGAATTTTGTGTTTATTACCCCATATTATCCATTAGGAATATTTAATATATTGATAAGGGAGATAAAATCCCCCTTTTAATCATGTGATAAATAGCTTTCTATCAATATAGGAATCAACTTTTAAGAAGGAAACAGGCTTGGGTCTCACTCATTAAATGGTCAAGGTCCCCTCTGTTTTGGACTATGGAGTGATAGCACACTATGACTGGGGCTCACGGCAAAAGACAACCACTCACCACATGTTCAGGAAACAAAAGACAGGAAGAAATGGGCATACTTGCTGGGGTTCCATGATCCCATTTGATGCCTAAGGGGCTCCTCATTAACTCACACTTCTAACTCTCACTCCAAAATTCCATTACCTTCCAACGGCACGAAGCTGGGGATCCAGCCTTTAACATATGGCCCAGTGAGGGATACTTAGGAACTAACTATGAAAATAGCATGGATTGTGTAAAAAGGTGGATTAAAAATTTTCTATGCTAAGTGACATTTTGATTAGGGATTTTTCTTCTTTGTCAGTAAGGCTCTGTAGCTAGAGTTTTTCTGCCTTGCCCACAGTCAGGACAAATCTCTGTCACCCGCCAGTCCCACAGCCACTCAGACCCAACCAAGTAAACACAGAGACTTATATTGCTTACAAACTGTATGGCCATGGCAGGCTTCTTGCTAACTATTCTAATAGCTTAAATTAATCCATTTCCATAAATCTATACCTTGCCATGTGGCTCGTGGCTTACTGGCATCTTCACATGTTGCTTGTCATGGCGGCGGCTGGCAGTGACTCCCTCCACCTTTCTGTTCTCTCAATTTTCTTCTCTGTTAGTCCCACCTATACTTCCTGCCTGGCCACTGGCCAAACAGTGTTTTATTTATTGACCAATCAGAGCAATTTGACATACAGACCATTTATATTTAATTTATTTTATTAGGCATATGTATTCATACACTCTTTCTGAGATAAGCTTATAAATAGTTATATTAATAAAGCTTATAAATAGTTATATTAATAAAGTGCATACACCCACAACTTTAAGTTCACTCAGCATAGGACACTATATAGATACCTTGACTAAATTGTTAGCAGTTCATCAGCTCTAGTATTTATATTTTAAGTCTGATTAAAGGACAAATAATGGAACATTTGGAAAGTTTTCTATAAAATTTAACCAATTATCTGAATGCTTGTATAAGAGGGGTTTTGATTTACATAACGCTTATTGTTCTTCTACAAATACTTATAAAAGGCAAATTTTAGTCCAAGTGGATCAAAGACCTTAACATAAATCCAGCTACTCTGAACCAGCTAGAAAAGAAAATAGGAAGTAGTCTTGAACACATTGGCATAGGAGATCACTTCCTAAATAGAACACCAGTAACACAGACACTGAGAGAAACAATCAATCAATGGGACCTCTTGAAACTGAGAAGCTTTTGTAGAGAAAAGGATACGGTCAATAAGGCAAAGCAACAGCCTACAGAATGGGAAAATGTCTTCACCAACCCCACATCTAACAGAGGACTGATATCCAGAATATATAAGGAACTCAAGAAATTAGACATCAAAATGCCCAACAGTCCAATTAAGAAATGGGCTATAGAACTAAACAGAGAATTCTCAACAGAGGAAGCTCAAATGGCTGAAAGACATTTAAGAAATTGCTCAACATCCCTAATCATTAGGGAAATGCAAATCAAAACAACACTGAGATACCACCTTACACCTGTCAGAATGGCTAAGATCAAAAACACTGAAGACACCTTATGCTGGAGAGGATGTGGAGCTAGGGGAACTCTCCTTCACTGCTGGTGGGAATGCAAGCTTGTACAACCACTTTGGAAATCAATATGGCGCTTTCTTAGAAAATTGGGAATCAATCTCCCCCAAGATCCAGCTATACCACTCTTGGGCATATACCCAAGGAATGCTCAATCATACCACAAGGGCACTTGCTCAGCTATGTTCATATCAGCATTGTTTGTAATAGCCAGACCCTGGAAACAACCTAGATGCCCTTCAACTGAAGAATGGATAAATAAAATGTGGTACATATACATAATGGAATACTACTTAGCAGAGAAAAACAATGACATCGTGAGGTTTGCAGATAAATAAATGGATCTAGAAAAAATCATCCTGAGTGAGGTAACCCAGACTCAGAAAGGCAAACATGGTATGTACTCATTAAATAAAGGAACATTTTAGAGTCTGATTCAGAGACAAGTTGCTTCTAAAAATATGGAAAGGGGAGTGTAACTAAGTGGATAAACTGGCATTTTCATATATATTGAGGAAACTTCTCTTTACCCATCCCCTCATTTCAACTCCTTTGCTTTGGTTTTCATGCAATTATATATAGATAAGAACTTGGGAGACAGGAATTGCAGCTTGTTTGTTAAAAATTCGTCTTTACAAATCTTTGTTTCTTCACCTTGTTCCTTTCTTGGGTGCACACGAAGATCCCTTAGAGCTGCCCTTTTACATAATTTGGAGAAAGTACTGATGTTGCAGTTGTTCATTGTTGTTTAGAAAATGTGACAAAAAAAGATGTATCAGGTTGATGATTGGACTAGGTCAGTGATCCTCAGCTTTCCTAATGTTGTGACCAATTTAATACGGTTCTTCATGTTGTGGTGACCCCCAACCACAAAATTATTTTCATTGTTACTTCATAACTGTAATTTTGCTACTGTTATGAATCATAAAAGTCTGTGTTTTCTGTTGGTCTTAGACAACCCTATGAAAGGATTGTTCAGATCCCAACGGGGTCACAACCTGCAGGTTGAGAAATATTGCTTTAAACCATTAACTCATAATAGATAAAGTGAAGTCTACTTACTACTATTCTTTTTTTTGTGAAATGTACATTAAGTGAAATTAAAAATTAAAATTTCTAAAATATTAAAAATGACATAAAATAATTTAAAACTATATTTAGATTGTAGTAAATAAGCCTTCCTAAAATAAAACTATGCAAATGAGTACTGATACAAAGCATAGTCTATTCATATATATGGATCATCTGTAAATATACAAATAATAATATTTGGCACGAAGTTTGAGTGTTGGCTATGGTGTTCATGGTTATGATATACACACTGCTACAAATATTTTGAAAGGTATTTTATCAAGGATGTAAGCAATGAAATTCTAAGAGAGACAGCAAAATTAAGAAGCAATGTGAAGCCGGGCGGTGGTGGCGCATGCCTTTAATCCCAGCACTCAGGAGGCAGAGCCAGGAGGATCTCTGTGAGTTTGAGGCCAGCCTGGGCTACCAAGCGAGTTCCAGAAAAGGCACAATGCTACACAGAAAACCCTGTTTTGAAAAACCAAAAACCACCACCACCAACAACAACAAAAAAAAACAATGTGAACAAATAGAAACCAATATCTTGACTCCAAAGCATCTTCAGGATATTCTAGTCATTTGTGCAGAAAAGGAATATAGCAAGCTGGAGCTTTTTCAAGAGGTAATTCCTTCAAGGAAATAGAGTCTTTACCATTAAATACTAAATGACATTGTTCATTAAATGAGTCATGTAATGGATTTCCGAGAGTAAATATGTTCAACTACAAACACACAAATATAACATTTGATTTTTGTAAAGTTTCAAATGACTTAATTTCTCGGTGGAAAATATGGCTAGATGACCTCAGACGCATTCCTACAAGAATATGAGATGAAAAATCAATATTTCCAAATCCATACATACAGGCTTCAGCATAAAATATAATTTAAATAAATTGAAAATTAGAATGTATGGGAAAGATGTCAGTTAGAAAAGTTTCTAAATGTCTTCATCCCTTTCAATTCTCAGAAGTATTCTAATTTATAATTGTTATATACTTTAGCTATACCAATACATTTGCTGTTCCTTATACTCATGTGCTACTTTGCTTTTATTCTCTCTTGAATGTTTGTGTGTGTGTGTGTGTGTGTGTGTGTGTGTGTGTGTGTGTGTGTTAATGGGGAGGCTGCTCATTCTGAACTACTCTAACCCTATAAAATACTGCCCACGGTCTCTCTGGAAATATCTCTGATGCACAGATTGCACTAACTCTAATTCTCCTCTCTGTTTGTGTATCCTGGTCATAACTGTGGAGGTGTTTTCTGCTACATTCATTGCCCTGAAATGATGTGTACAATGAACTACATGTAGTACATTTTGCTGACTTTCATTCAATCTTTTATATTAACAGATATCAATAAACGGGTGTTGAATAACTGAATAGCTTTCAATCCATTAACAAAAACAAAGTGATCACAGAATATATTAGTAAAGAAAATGGATTTAGCAGTAATCTCTGATCTGAAGATACTGATAGAGTAGACCAAATGGTTCAAAAAACAGGTATTGTGAATAGTGGCTAAAACTGAAAATAACTCCCTGTGAAGAATTTTATTATGCATCTTTTTATGGCATCACAGGCCACATAAAGTCATGGTATGTGTAAAAGATAACTTCATAATCTTCCAGTCATAGGAAAGATGCTCAGATAAGATCATCTAGTCCAGTTGTTATCAACACGTGGGTCACAACCACTTTGGAGTGTAGAAAAACCATTTTACAGGGGTCACCTAAGACATTGGAAAACACAGATACTTACATTATAATTCATAGCAGTAGCAAAATAACAGTTGTGAAGAGAAATGAAAATAATTTTACAGCTGGGGGGTCACCACACATGAGGAACTCTATTAAAGGACCACAGCATTAAGAATGTTGAGAACCACCAGTTTAAAGAATGTGCATTCTTATTATTGTTCATATTTTCCCTTACAAACTTGTAGAAGCAAGATGAAATTCTTAAAAATTTAGTATGACAGCACTCATTACTTATATGTGAATTAAGAGCAAGGGTTACTTATACTAAGAAGAGAAAATAAACAAGTTTTCCAGAGCATTACAGAGTCTAGTGTCAGGGATAAAGAAAATAACAATAGTCACATGAAGGATGCTGGACAACAAGGCTGTTGATAGCAGTTTAGTGTCTAGAGGCAGATGGCCCAGGCTTGGCTCTCAGTTCTGTCAAATGCAAGTTGAGCATCTTTGGGAAATTATTTTACCTTCTCAGCTTTAATGTCCTAAATTAAAATGAACAGAATAGTAGTGTATTCCTTTAAAATGGTAAGGTAAGTATTAAAAGAGAAAATAGATTTAATGCTCAGCATTTTTATTATCATTGTTATGGTTATTAGAATCATACTGTGAGCAATTCAAGTACTCCGTCGTGAAAACCAATGTGACGCTTGCTACTGTGGCTTTTAGGAGATAGCAACTGAATAGGGTTGGAGAATTTAAAATTTTTGACAGGTGCAAATAGTTATTTCAGGCAGCATACTCCAAGACGTGCAGGTGGAGAACTGGCTGTCGATATTGCAGTTCACTTGAAATGTGAGGTTTATGTGAGGATATCCTAAGATATAGACCCAGAGATGTAAATCGTCAGAGTACAGAATCCCTTATCTGCCTGTCTGTCTCAGACTACTCAATCGCAGTTGTCTTCTAGATATTGTCTTGTTTTCTCTACAGACATTTAAATAAGGTGCTACATGATTTCCTGTCAGTCGTAAGACCTTTACAATATTGTTGTGAAGGCCAAGAAAATGTCATAGGTCCTATGTACAGGTACTTGACGTACAGGCGTGACATTGGGACCCTGCAGGTATACCTACATAGACACCTACATGCAGACATTTAGTGGTATTGTTCATGAATAGTATTAATGCAAATTATGACCATATATTGTGTAATTGCAGAATAGCTGCTGAGAACACAGTTGAATGCCCAAGTCAGATGGTCATGAGCATCTTTTGTCTTGTTTTACATGAACACTTTTTTTTTTTTTTGAGATAGGGTTTCTCTGTGTAGCTTTGCCCCTTTCCTGGAACTCACTCTGTAGACCAGGCTGGCCTCGAACTCACAGAGGTCCCCCTGCCTCTGACTCCTGAGTGCTGGGATTAAAGGCTTGCACCACCACCACCCAGCCATAAACACTTTTCAATGTTAACCTGTTCCCTTTTCTCTCTACAGACTATAGGCAATGCAAAAGACAGATAGTAACGTAATGCACACAAGTGAATTCTCTACTATAAAGTTAACAAAGCAAGAGAGACAGAAGAAGCAGAGGCTGCTATCAATTTTTTTCTGTCAGTTACCATCTCTGTAGGGGTAAGAACATCTTACTTTGTGTCTTTCATTCATAGGTACCCCAGCTCACAAGGATGTAATTTACACAATCCACTTCAACGTAGCTTATAGAGCATCTATCCCAAACCAATATCAAACCAGTGTCTGGGAGAGAGGACAGAAGGGATGAAATTGAGAAGGGCCATGGCCTTGGCCCCTGTGTGCTCATAATCCATGCAAAGCAGACTGTGATGAAAAGATTCCAGAAGGACATGTATTCCTCAGTGGCAAAATGGAAACGGAAACTTCAAGGTCACAGACATTAAAATGTGTTAGAAATGAAAGGATGTTAGGAATTTCATAATTACATAGTACTGCATGTTGGGGGATATAATAAAGAATTATTAGTTTTGAAACATTTTGTGGGCATAAAAATACTTAAGAAAAGACTGAGAATCTTAGAAGTCTATATACCTTAAAAAATAGAGCTGGCTGGCATGATCATTTTGAATAGCAGGGCATTTTATGGAGTATCTCCTGTCAGCTTCAAAATACTGTGTGGAATAAACATTTCTTATGTCCATCATTCACCCAATAAACAAACAAGCAAACAAACAAACAAATAAATAAGTAAATAAAATGACAAGATGGATGGAGACAGCAGGAAATTGTATTCAAGTACACCTACACCTTAAAACCATGCTCTTGTCAATACTTCAAGAAAACTTGCATTGTATAAGAATATGTGGTCAGAAAATATGAGGAATGGAGACACAGAGAAGGGCACCTGGTATATAGGTGACAGCCATGGCTGGAGGGCAAAAGTAAAGAACACTTGCTGGCATGGGAGTGGAGATTCTGGAAGAGAAGTGTCTGGAGTCCTTTCTTCGTAACAGCATAGGTTCTTGTGCAACTTTTGGCCATTTAATAGCCCTGTATCCCCGTTTTTCTTCTCTAAGACATGTGACTGTCTTCATGAATATTAATAAGTATGCCAATGGACTATTTTGAGAATCAAAATAAGAAACATAAAATACTTAGCACAGTGCTTCATTATCACAGAGATTAATAAATACTAGTCATCATTATCCTTATTAAAGTTGCATTACTGTTCTTGACATTCATTTATGATGCAATGAATAATAGAGTTTATACTGGTTTAGCGTTGCCTTAGAGAAAAATCCAAGAGCAGAGTGACCTCGTCTCATTGGTGAGAGATGCCGGAGCATCTCAAACTCCTTACCTAATGTCTAGAAATTTAGGAATGATCTTAACTATGTGGTGCTTGCAGTTCCAGAAATCTGAAGCTTTCTCATTAACAGCACAGCATGATGCCTGTACCTAAGCACACCATATATTTAATTCTCCCTTGTAGTGCGTTTCTTTTAAGAGTGGGGTTGTAGTTAATTATGTAAATATATTTCACTTCACTCCTACCCCTGCTTGACTGAAAGTTCCCAAGCGGCTTAGACTAGGCCAAATTTATCTTCCTACACATCTTCCTGATTGGTACATAGGAGACCTTTAACAGACATTTGCATAATGAGTGCCCTCTTGGGTGAATGGAGAAATTATAACATTTTAGAAAATTTCCCAAGTGACTCATCAATTTCTCACTGATGTATATTTCCCTAAATAATTCTACAAGTCTTTATAAACAGCAATATAAGTTCCTTGAGCTCTGGCTTGGACAGTTTTGGTTCTTTAGAAGAGCTTCTCCTTTCAGCCTGTAAAAGTAATGAAGTTGTATTAACAATAGAAAAACTATTGTCTTGTTAGCTCGAGTGTCCTTTGCATCTTGACTAACACATAGGTAGTCTTCAGCCTCCATGACCCTATTATTGAATGCAGAAAAAAAAATGTCAGATAGGTCAGCTGTTGACAGAGACAAGAAAGCAGAGCATTTAGTGAGGAAGAAGATAAGATTTTAAGAACATGGATTTTATTCTCTCTCTATCTTTTTTTTTTTTTGCTTTTGTTCTGTGATATACTAGATTGAATTTTGAAGGAAATGTAAAATGTTCCCCTTTACTTACACCATGTTTTCACAGATACTGCATTTAATCTTCTACATGAACTGTGAGAGAGGGTATGTTTGTTTTCTGTGTAGCACAGTAGACTTTCAAAAGTGTCATACTGTTCCATATTATCTTAACACAACTCTAAAATGGATGGTTTGGAAAACAGTGAGCAATTAATAGTGATGTTAACATTTTTTTTGTTGCACAGATCCCAAATGGTCTTATAACAAAAAACCCAGAGCCAGGTATTGGGGTAAATGCTGAAAGATCAGAGAGACAAAGGAACAAGCCACTGGAGAAACTTCTTACCACTACCGGATCCTCAGGCCCAATGGAAGGTGAGATCCTATCTCCATGAATCTTCAAATGCCTCTGAGTCCTCCACTGAAAGGGCTCTAGTTCCTGCCTTATAGACCTTTCTCTGCCCAGCCATTTCACTTCCTTCCTAGTGCTGGGATCAAAGGTGTGTGTGCTTCCCAAATACTGGTAGCAAAGGCATGAGATCGCAAGTGTTGGGATTAAAGATGTGTGACTCCCAAGCCCTGGGATTAAAAGTGTGTCCCACCACTGTCTGGCTCTGTTTCTCTCTTAGACTGAATCAATCTTATGTAGTCCAGGATGGCTTTGACCTCACAGACCAGGCAGATCTCTACTTCCCGAGTGCTAGGATTAAAGGTATGTGCCACCATTGCCTGGCCTCTGTATTTAATCTAGTGGCTGGCTCTGTCTTCTGAAATTTAGGCAAGCTTTATTTGATATACAATATATCACCACACTTTTTTGGAAAGAGAGAAGTATTAGGGGCTTTGGGATACTAAAATTTCATTTTTATTTTGTTTTCATGTTTTATGTAATGGATATATTTTTTACATTGGTGATATTTTGATTTCATGAGATCACATTAAAAAACTATTGTTTGCAGATGTAATATATATGGTGATGTATATATTTTATATACCTAAGGAAGAATACTAATTTAACTTATTTCAATCTGACAACCTGATAGGTTCTATCTTACAGTATACAATCATAATCCCACAGAGGTATTAAGCTGCCCTACTCTGTCTTTAGGACTTTTTCTAGAACTTGTCCTTGCAGTAAATTGTATATTATTGAACTTGCCCCACTGTAGAAAGACATGTAACAAATAATATAACTCTGAGGTCAAACTCATTTAAGATTTAAAAACATGTATGATCTCACAATGGCTTGATAGATGTTGTAGAAAGGAACCCAGTTGTTACATATCTTCTACCCACATCCGTCCTGATCTTATTCTAGTTCATCTTGTCCATTTCCCTACTTCTTGAATTTGATGTGCTTTGAACAAAGTGATTTATCAGAAATGAACAAGACAATTTTTAAGCTTAGCCTCAAGGAGTCTAGGAAGTGTCTGCTTGTTGTCTTGGGCATTCTGCCTCTGTCTGCAGCAAGTTCATATCAGAGCCTAGGTGTATAAAGACTGTGGGCCACCCATGTGTCACGGTCTCATCCTCAGAAATGAGAGACATCTCAATGAAGATCATCAAAGCTAAGTTCACCACTGACTACAGATGACTGTGGAGAGAAAATGGAACTACTGAACAGAGTCTTGTGGAAACTGCCTGCCACAAAACTATGAACCACAGAGTTTGATTTTGATGCAGTGAGCTTAAGGTTTGCTAGGCACCAACTGCTGATAGATACATTCACATTACTGGTATATATCTCTACTAATAGAGCTACTGGCATGCAGTTCTAAGGGTATTCTCAACTCAAGAGCTGGTTGACACAGTTAATACAGTTCAAAATTGTCACCAAAAAAGGTATATATGGCAATAATAAGCAATAATGAATATCTCACCAAGTATTCTGAGTACACTGGGAGTCACACTGAATGAGATCTAGACCTTTGAGTGAAAAACACTGAGCTTCTCTCTGTCTAACATAGTGATTGCTGTGGGTTCTATGTATTACCTCTATTACGTTGAGCTATGTCCCCTGTATCCTTAGATTTTCCAGGGCTTTTTATTGTGAAAGGATGTTGTCATTTGTAAGAGGCCTTTTCTGCATCTAATGAAATTATCGCATCATTTCTGTCTTCAATTTTTTTAAATGTAGTGGAGTACATTTATTGATGTATGTTTGTTGAACCATCCCTAGATCTCTGGAAGCCAACTATATCATGGTTAACAATCTTTATTAAATGATCTTTAATTTTATTTGCATGTATTTTGAGAATTTTTTACATCTCTGCTCATTAGAAATTCTGGCTTATTATATCCTTTTTGTTATTGTTAAATCTTTGGTTTTAGCATCAGGGTAATACTGGTTTCATTGAACGAATTTGGACGTTTTCCTTCCTTTTCTAATTTATGGAATAATTTGAGAAGTGCCGTTGCTAGCTCTTCTTTGAAGTTGTGGTTGAATGTTCCACAGTAACCCTCTGGCCCTGTAGCTCATTTTAATTAAGAGATTTTAAAATTACTTCTTCTATTTCATTGGTTATTAGGGTTTATTTTATTTATTTATGTACCTGTGCATGGAAGTGTTGATCCCCACTAAAACCAAGGTCATCGGATCCCCCACAGTTCTTCTTACAGGCAGTTGTGAGCTGCCCAACATGGGCACAGGGAATCAAACTCTGGTCCTCTGAAAGGTCAATCTGAACTCGTAGCCAGTGAGTCATCTCTCCCACCTCTAGTATTTTCCCTTAGTTTCTGCAGACGAGGTGAGAAGAGGATAAAGTGAGCTGGGGTAGGTGTTGGTCCAGTCAAGTTTCAGCCTCTTACAGTCATGAGTCATTACTTCTGTACCACTTATCACTTTTCCAAACTCTTTAATGAACATTTTCACATTTGGGTGCAGTAATGAGCCCCTGGAGACAGCCAGCAAGGGATGGTGCTTTTCATTTTAGAGAAGAGAAACCTGAAACAAGAGAAGCAAGTGCTTCTCAGACATTAGCAGAAGGACAGGGACGGAACAGATGTTGCTGACTTTCCATGCATCTCAGGGGATAACTTAGCCATTCTGCTGCAAGGGTATATCACTACTTGCATCCCTCCTCTGGGCAGAAGGGACAGAAAACCCTGGTCTCTGGAAGGCTTAGAGTCCAAGAGTCCTTCATGGCTTCCCTCTAGCTATCCAGAGGGTACCTCTTGAGATAATGCAGAAAGCCAAAGGGCAAGAAGAGAGAAGAAGACTGTGTTCCAGTGGAAGAGTGCCTCAAAATTTGTGGACAGAGTATGCACATATTTTCAAGGAGAGACATATCAGAAGCAATGATAAATGTGCCTCTGAGGTTTTCTATGGAAGATTTGCTTAAAGTTTGGGCATCCAAGCTGCACTTAGAAGCAAAGTAGCTATGTCTACACATTTCCATTCTTTTGCTTCCAATGGGAGAACCCTTTATGTATTTCTTATGGCGCCAGTGAATTTCCACAGCTTTTGTTTATCTTGGAAGCTTGGTGTCCATTTCTGAAAGCTAACTTTCTAGGTACAGTATTCTTTTTTGGTATGCTATTTTTGTTTTAGGGATGTGAATACATAATTTTATGGTTTCCTGGTCTCCAATATTAGTGATGAAGACCTGCTGTCGTTCTAATGGAGGTTCTTAAATTTGACAAGGGGCTTGGCTCTTGCTGTTCTTAGAATTCTTTGTCCTGCATATTTTTATAAGTTGGACTTCAATGTGGTGTCAAGTTAAGTCCTCATTCCATCTATTCTGTATGAGATCCTCTGGCCCTCATGGGTGTCCACATCTCTTAAAGGTGATATTCATTTGTTTCACTGAGTAGGTGTTCTAGCTCTTTTCATTTCCTTTGTATTCAGAAATAGTCAAGCTGTATTAATTTTTAAAATGATGTTCCAGAAGTCTCAGAGAATTTCTGCATGAAGATGTGATTTCGTTTAAGGTATTATACACACCTGACTGGTCTCAGATATCCCTTCTACTGTTTGGTCTAGTCTGTTATGGAAGCTTTCAATATGTATTTTGTCTGGACGATTCAATCCTTCATTTGCATTTTCACGATGTCACTCTCTTTGTTGAGTTTCTCTTTAATATTAGAAATTGTTTTTCCAATCTAACTAGGGTATCTGCATTCTCGTAGATGCCATTGATTCTTCTTAGAACCGTTTCTTATGAATACTTTGTTAATACTATGTATCCTCTTCTGGGCTGTTGCTAAATGTGTTATTATATGTTATCATGCTTTCACATGTGATGTCACAGTACCTTGCATCTCCACACTTCCAGTGCTCCTACATTGATACTTGCTTACACGGCTATTAGTTGCCTCTAAGGCATTGGTAATGTGATGTTTTCAGTACAATGTTATTTTCTTATGATATGCCATAAGGGGCCCATTTGGCAGTCTAAATTGACTTTGATTCTCATTTGGTATGTTACTGCAGTAGCTCCTCAACTATAATCAGTGGCACCAGAGGTAGAGGCAGTGTTGTGAACAACATGCCCTTCAAGCCAGTGATATCACATGGGCTTAGAGCACACTTCTGAAGTCCTGGCAGTGATATGCAGATTATTGGTATCCAGCAGTAAAGGGAGGGATGTGCTCTCTTTGAGGTAGCATGGCACAAATGTCATGGGAGTAACCAACCAGTTTATGATTAGAATTACATCCCAATATACAAAATGAAATCCATAACTTCCACTATTATTGGGACAAAACCTGTGGTTAGACAGACCAATAATTCTAGGGGAAAACTTACTACTATTATTGTACTGAATGGACGTAGTATTAAACCAATTCCTATTTACTTATCATTATACTCATAGACTAATTTATTTCTCAACTCTATCAGTGAAGCTTCTATTTACAGTATATCATGATTAACTCAGAGACCCACAACTTGTCAATATTTAGAAAATAAGAGAGTGCAGAGTGCCCAGCCCTAAGAGGAACTTATAGACCATATTCCACCTTCCAAAAGCTCAGGAATCATAAAGAAGAATCAAGTTATGTCATTGGCATAAAAAATGTGTGCAAACAGAGATAATAATCAAATTAACAAGGCTAGTCTCAGAGACACATATATCATGTATTTTCTCTCACTTGTGGTTCCTAGAATTTATACTTTTGTAAATATATAAATGGGCACATAAAATAATTTACTTTCATATATGAGATGTAAATGAAACAGGGAAATGGAACAAGAGGGATGAAGAGGAGCAAGGAAAGGCAAGCAAAAGGATGGTGAGGAACATGTGGGCATATGCTCAGTGTGCATGTCAGACCTGCAGGAAGCTTAAATTTCAACAGGAGAAGTACCAATTCAAAAGAATGCTCCCTAAGCATCATATTCATATATTCTAATGTATAGCCGTGCCTCATTTTCATGTCAAATTAGAGTAAAAATAAATGTTATAATTTGATCTCTAAATAGAAAGCAAATGCATTTTATAAGCATCATTTATCTTTGTGTTGTAATTCTGCTTTATCTAGAATATATGATCGGTGTATGACAATCAAGGATTGCTGACAGATGACAGGGAAGCCCTCCCAGTTTCACTGTCTGCTGCTGTGATGACATACCATGACAAAAAAAAAAGCAAGGTAGGGGAGAAGGGGTTCACTCTAGCTCACAATCAAGGTTACAGTCCATCATAGCAGGGACGTCAGCAGCGGGAGCTTGGCTGTCACATCAAGTCCACAGTCAAAAGCAGAGAGAGAATGAACTTGTGCTTGCTTATTACCCAGCTAGCTTTCTTTACTCTTAGACAAACAAGGGAATGATGCCCTGCCTACACTTTTTAGGCTAGGTCTTCCCACATTATTTGTGGCAGTCAAGATGATCTCCCCCACCCATGCCCACAGGACTTTCTGATATAGATAAACACCCACTGAGACTCATTTAAGGCCGTGTCACAATGACATTTAAAAGTAACCATCACACTCATTTAGCACATCCGGGGATGACAGCACACTCTTGGTGGTCCCTTAGTGGAGGTAGATTTCTTTTCACTTATTTAAGAACAAATTTGATCTTTAAGGATATTGAGTGGCTTGGCATTCCACAGGATGTCCGAGGTGATAATCAAATTCAACTTTTTGTTTATTTCTATAGGGGAGATAGGGTTGACTATGAAAATAGTATTTTTTTTCTTCTTGTTGCTCAGAAATCCTGAACTCAGTTCTCAGACAAATATATTTATCAGTAAATGAATAATGTGAATTACGAACTTTCTTAATATTCACCACTGTACAGTGTGTGTGTGCATGTGTGCACACGTGCGTGCACATGCATGTGGATATATTTGTGTGTGCACATATATGTGTGAAAATACAGGATAAAAGCAGAAGATACACCATGTATGTATGTATATACATATATATCATATACACATGTGCATGTATGCATATGTGTGCAAAAAGAGAAAAGGACAAATCCAGGGTACAGATGCACATGTAAGTACACATCTGTAACTGAAAGAAAGAAAAATGACAAAAACAGAGACTATGACGAAAATAGGAAAAGGTTTGTCATTGGAATTAATGCTGTTTAAATCAACAAATAATAAAGGCGTCCTAGTTTGTAGGCCATGCTTCAACTGCATCTGATAGATTAACACGTAGTGTCAGGCCTTCACAGTGATGTTGTGTTCAGTTCTGTTGCAAGAATTGATCCAATACTCCTTATTGTTTAAATGCTCTACTGCTGAGAGGTTTTATCAGTATGGTCAAGAACACCAGCATGTTATCATAGGGAAACAATCAAACATTCTTTTTTTTTTTTTATTAGTTGGCATCTAGTTAACTTACGATACTTAGTTACTTACTACACATGAATTGTCAAGGCAGAACATGATGTGTAAAATGTTAAAAAAACAAGCAAACAAAACTAAAATAGGAAAGAAGCCAAACTTGAAAGTTTCCCATTTTACCCCTTGGATCCCATTCTCACTGGCCTGACAACATGTACTGTGAAGGGTTCATTAAATATTCTTTTTTATTTAAAAAATTATTTTATTCATTTTACATACCAACCACATATGCTCCTCTCATCCCTCCTCCTGCTCCCCACCAGCCTTCCCCTTCCACATCCCCCAATCCCTGCTTCTGAATGGGTAAGGCTTCCCATGGGGAGTCAGCAAAGCTCGGTACATTCAGTTGAGACAGGACCAAGCCCCTCCCACTTGCATTAAGGCTGAGCAAGGCATCCCACCATAGGTAATGAGCTCCAAAAAAGCCAGCTCACGCACCAGGGATAGATCCTGATCCCACTGCCAGGGACACCTCAAACAGACCAAGCTACATAACTGTCTTCCGTATGCAGAGGGCCTGTTCTTCTGACACTTTCTGTCTGTGTCATCCGAATTTCCTTCACTGGGACAAATGCCTGAAAGACATAGTTTCAAGGGGGGAGAGGGTTGTTTTCGTTTGCAGACTGAGATGTTTCACCGCATGTTTGGCTGACTCTCTTGCTTTGGGTCTGAAGAGAGGAAGACTCACCGTGATGGGATAGCAGGAATCGGCCATTGCCGGACACAGAGCCACATGCATATGCATGTTGAACTACAGGCTGGCCCCATCACCTTTAGTTCCAACCAACTGTAAACTGAGCCGTCAACACATGAAGCTGTGGACACATTTTAGATTCAAACTCCAATTCTATGTTTTATTGTCTGTATCTCTGTAGTGTGCCAAAGTCTGGAAATAATGACATATGTGTTTAGGGTTCTAGGAATTTTATTAAATTGACCCCTGAAGATTACCCTTTGTAGGAACCAAAAGCTGCTGTCCAGCCATGCCCTTTTATTTCTCCCTTGTTTCTTCAGTTTCTGTTATTTACCAATAAACCTCAAATACTTCCATCTTTTAATGTGTTAACTCTTTCCAATTTGACCTTCCCTCTGAGAGGTTTTGAGGTCATTTTCATTTTACAGTTTCCAAATCTTAGAATGTTTCTTCCTCCTTGTTTTGTGAAACTTCTCTATTAATTAGAGCTATTTTGTTTGCAAATGATTAGAGAACTTAATTTGGTGTGAAAGCTAAATGGCCTTGCTAATGTTCCCAAAACGAGCCTGCCGGATGCTTTCCCATTTATGGAAGAAAGTTTTGCAAAGAAAGAACTTAATTCTCAAAGCAGACACATCTGAAGTCTACCTCCAAGAGCACACAATGGGGACAGTCACAGGAAAAGGAAGCTGTCTGTGTGAAGTGGGATGAATGACTGGAGATGAGTTAATCCATGGGCTGCACAGGCATGAGCTTGTGGCTCTTCGTGTAATGTGTTTGTGAATTGGAGGTGATAGCAAGAGCTGAGGGTGTATGTTTTGAACTCCTAACATCAAATAGTCAATCACTAAACACTTACAGAGGTAGGACCCATGGAAGAGAAAAGTGACATTTGAGTCCTTGAAAAGTAACTGAGGCAACATTATCCCTATAACCTGCTCATGAGAGGTGTTATCCAGAGCAAACGGGGGGAGGGGGGGGGGAGAGAGAGAGAGAGAGAGAGAGAGAGAGAGAGAGAGAGAGGGAAAGTGAGAGAGAGCACTTCAATACAATATTCAGCTACACAGACACAAGCCTTTGAAAGTTTAAAACTTACCAACACTTTAAAGTTTACCAAAAACAAGTTACTAAAAATTAATTTTAAAAATAAATCGAATGAAGCTAGAGTATCTATTCAGTGTTACCCTGAGTTTTACTATTGTCAGAATTACACAAGAAGAAAAATCCAGTCTCAGATTCAGCTGTATTAAAATAAACTGGCCATGGTGGGGTATACACGTTAAAAGAACAAAGTGAAATTTGTGCTCCTGGAGACAGGTTACCTTTTTGCTCCCCCTTTTTGTTACAGTCAACCTACCATGAAAGTTCCTCTTCCATCTCTAAATAAAGCTTATAGGTTTGAAGAAAAGGGCCCAAACTTGTGTATTCTCTGAGTCATGGGAAATTTGTGTTTCTCTGGGCCAGGGTGAAGGTGATTTGCATTCAGCTAGCACTCACAGGAATGGCATTTAGTGTTGCTCTTTCCCGGGTTCTGTGTTCTCTGTGTTTTATGTGGAGCAAAGCTTGAGTGTGTGAAGGCCCCACAGAGCACCATTCAAGCTACTGATGCACTATCTGCTGTAGAGTACTGACCAATCATGTATCCAGGCTGGGGGATAACATACGTTGTAACAGAGTGCACCAATGGGGATGCTTCTATTAGAAATACAAAACTAATCCTGCTTTAAATCGCCAGAGAGAAAACACAGTAACAGAAAATTCAATGATTCTGACTTCGTGGTTAAAAGCTGAGATTGCAAAGTACAATGTTCCTTCTTTTATGAACAAAAAATGTGAAAAATAAAAAACCTATTAAAACCCATTTCCTGTTGTGTGCCAGTCAGAATCATCTCTCTGTTGTTTTGTAAAAGCATGGTCTCCTTTTTCGTTAAAATCTGGCTACTCCCCACTATAATTGCTTTTACCTACCAGGTCTTATAAGTTGGCTTGCTGCTGTACCTTTATGCTAAGGAATATAAAGGTTGAGGAAGCACAACTATCATCCCCATGTCCATAAACTTTCAGAAACAAACTCACATTTAATCCTAAGAATAATATTACAGAGTTAAATGGTTCTTCAGGAAGCCATTTCACAGTACAGTTTTGCCAAATATTCAATCAGAGAGTTAGTACTAATTGTGAGAAAAGTAATTGACAAAGCTAAATTGGTTCAGCACCACCAGTCTATGCCAATCATTCTAGCCGTCCATGAATTGGGAAAGATGTTTGCAGCAGCAGCGTCCTATTGGCATAATGTGTATACTATACTGGGGAGGGAGCAAGAAACCCATCAGCATTTACTGTCTGTTTCCTCTAAAAGTGGCTTGGTATGCCATGGATTTCAGTCCTCTGGCTCTAGTGTTCAGAAGTAAGTTTATCTAGTAAGTGAGTTTGGTAATATGGACCTGCCTTATGATGTTGTGGCTAATGTCATAGCCTCTAGCATGAAGTAGTCATGCTGCTACAGATTTACTTGCTTTAGAAAAGCCACCTTCCTTCTAAATGTGGTGCTACACACTGGTCACCAAACAATGAGGCCAAGACAAGTCAAAGTCTACAGAACTACAAAAGCTAGAATCAAAGAGAAGGCATATTGGAAGGGGGCTGGAGTGGTTCACTCAAAGGGTCACTTCCGTGACTGATGCATCCTTGGTCTTTGAGGAGCAGAAACAAACAAACAAACAAACAAGGTAAAGAGAAACATAACTGAGGACCACTGATCAATCAACACTAAAAATGCTTGGGGAGAAACAAACCACAGTGTTCTCTAGTAACAGAGAACTTACTGTGTAAACTTCCAAGCAGTTACTTTCAGAGCTTGTTGGAGAACGCAGTGAAATCACAAAAAATTATCTGTGTCTAAAGCAAGTATATGCTATGGCTGTTTTGAAGTAAGCTTTATGACCTAACTTAGACAATTTAGATCGAAGAGGCTTATACCAATGGTGCTTTGGGTGAAGTCAGAAGACTCATGCACAAGTCCACAGTCAATTTTCTGGTTTTGTGTCATCATACCACCCATCCAAAATATCTAAAAGGCAGCCCTGATTTTCAAATCCTGGTGGATTGAGGGCATCACCAATCATCTCTGACATCTAAGAACAGGGGTCACCCACACCAGTGCTGAGGGCTGGGTCACAGCAGTGTTACAAAGTACCATCTGGTTGGGCAACAAAGGCTGATACCCATTCCTACATCCTTAATATTAGCACACAGATTTTTCAGTTTGAAGTTTTCAAAAAACTTACATATTATCCCTCTTCTTTCTGAATTCAGAGCCAATTGAGCAAGACAGGACAGTCATCGCATAGATGTAAATAAATGAGCCATTATTTCTACTACTGATAGAAAGAGGGCCCGAAGATTTGGCATTAAGCCTTTGAAAATGTCCTTGAACCAAACATTGTCCTTAACCTGTGAACTTTTCCCTTAGAGAAACTGAGTTTGCTTCTAAATCTAACACTGCTGCACATCAAGCATTGAGAAAGAGAGAATGCCTTAGTTCCGGCCCCATGCTGGCTTCACCAAGTGTACTCTGGGCAAAGACAAGGCTGCTGAACTGTTTATGCATGGAATGTGACCCTTGAGCAGAATGAGGCAATAGGAAGAGAAGCCAGACTCCTGAATTTCCCAGTGTTCCCAGGAAATCAGTCCTGCTTCTGGGTTCTTGGTTCTAACTCTAACCAATACATTGGTGACCTAATTTACCTTCAGTTTGAACACAGACATCAAACCCTTTTAAGTCACCATTGACTTGATTACTACACAATACACCTAGCTCTGCTTTTGTTTATTTACTTTTGTTTGTGTTTATCTCTTTAATGCACAGGGCATTATCTTCAATTGAAGGCTGTGTATTAAGACTTTGAAATCGTATTTTTCAGGTAGATCACTAATATTTTACTCACTAGCATGCCACAAATGTATGAAGGCTTTGAAAGAAGACCCTCATGCTAATCATTTCCAGAATTCCACATTTTAAGACATATAATTGAAGACAGAGAAATTTATTTCTCTTAGAATTAAACTATGGCATCTGGTGAATCAGATATAGTATCCACGAAAATGTGTGAAGTCATTTGGAAGAGACAGGATCCCCACCACCCACCCCCGCCTTAGACCAGCAGAATGTGTATAGCTTCTTGTATTTATTAAGCATATCTAAATAAAATTATAATTCAGAGGAGCCTTTGCTTGTTTATAGAGGTAGAAAAAGCCCTCACTGAAGCAAATGCCAGTAGCAACTGCTCACAGGCTGCATGGAGACAATGAACTTTAGACACTGTCTGAACATATTTCTATTTCCAAACATGAGGCTGTAGACTGCCCTGCAGACAGCAGAAGTGACATAACAGCTTCCAAGTATTTCCTATCCCCATGAGAGCATAACCAATAATACAAGCCAGATTCCAGTGATTAGTTTGACACTGTCTCATTCCCTTCTTGTCAATACAGCTTCTGAACATAGTGAGTTCCTTACACACCTTCTGTGATAACTAATTTTGATTGTCAACTTGACTCAACTCGAAAGATGAATCCCCAGCTGGGGAGCTGCCTTATTCAAACTGGCCTATGGGCATGTCTACGGGGGCGTTTTCTTGATTGTTCATTGATGCAAGAGGGCAGAGACCACTGTGAGTAGTGCCATCCCTAAGAACTGTATAGGAATGTTGGCTGAGCACAAGCCAGAGAGAGAGAGAGAGAGAGAGAGAGAGAGAGAGAGAGAGAGAGCGCCACTAAGAAGCAATACTCCATGGTTTCTGCTTCAAGTTCCTATCTGAGTTTCTGCTTTTGCTTTCCTCAATGATGGATTAAAACCCAGAAGCCAAATAAATTCTTTACGTCTCCAAATTGATTTTGGTCAGTGCAGTGTGTTATCACAGCAAGAGGGAAGCCAGCTAGAACAGTTTCCCTCAGAACTTACTGCTCAGGTATACTTTGAGTAGCCGTTCTTTGATACAGCAATTTCACATTTACCCACCTGCCCCTGTAGATACACCCATGCAAACATATTTCTTCTGTTTTTGTTTTCTTGATGTTGTTACATATGGTCCATTTTAAGATAATGTTACATTGTCTTTTCATTATAACATAATAATTTTTTATAAAACTTTATGTGTCTTCTTCTATTTATTTGTATATGACAAAATGGCAAGTTACAAAACTATATTAAAATTTTGACACAAACTTTCATACTGCCATCAGCTAACTTGAGTAAAAGGAAAGTGTAACTAACCATTGGTCTCTGCAAAATTCCTATAAAGAACGTGAAACATGAAATATCTCATTAGTTTCAGCCATATTGTTTATCTTTGAGTGAAGATAAATTATGTGAATTATTATAGTTTTGACATTGGTCCTGAAAACTTCATTAAAGATGTTGTAAGATAATGAGTCGTAGCTCGTGTAATGAGGCTTTTAAACTATTAATGCTAATATACTAAAAAGCCTTCATTTTTGTCTATGTATCTAAATATTTCTCTAAAAAACACTCAAGATGCTAGTTTTAAGATTATTCAAATGCAAATACATTTTAGATAAAAAATAACCTCAATTTGCATATTACTGCATTAATATTTTCCAAGCATATATACTCAACTAAGTATTTAATAAATATTGTTTAAATATAATAGTTTCTAGTATTTTACTATTGCTTATAATAACTACTCTTAATAAAACAAATACTTAGTTCATCAAATAACTATAAATAATTTTCAATGTTTTCCCTGATGCATACATAAGCCTAATTTGTTTGTAGATTACAATGTCACAATAGCAGAGAATTCATTCTCTTTTGGTAAAATGTTATGTCAGAAACATTTAAAGTATTTTATGTAGAAAGAAGTCACCTGACATATTAAAACCAGGACAGGTTAGTAAAGTAGTATGTATCTAATAGTAAAGAAGTAGAATTATTGTGTAGTATTTTGTTATGCATTTTAATCAAACAACACAACTTCTTGCCCCAAGTATTTGTAGATGATCCCTAAAAAATTCATTTTATATGTAATCATAAAGAAATATTCCTTAATTAACATGAATTCTTTTGGGTAGATTTCTTATTGGTTAAAAAAGATCTAAAACTAATCTCCATAATGGATTATTACATATTATTAAGATACATACAAATTATGGGTAATATTAACTATTCTTAATTTGAGTAAAGTCAACTCATTGAAATCACTGTAGAATAACCAAACCACCAACTGGTCAATAAACCAACCCTCCAACTGACCAGTCAACTGACCCAACAACTAACCAATCAACCAACCTACCAAGTGACATGTCAATTAATAAAGCACCTTGTACATAAAAAAGAAGTAATTTGAAGGTTAAAGGGGTAGAATATGGGACCTACCCTGAAGAACTTTACATCATTATCCCATTGCAGTATAGCTCCATTTTAACTCTTTTAATATATTCTAAGTCTTTTTCTGAAAGGTTTAAAAAAATGTATGTTTTTAAATATAAGCGACAAGTAGCATGCTCGTGGGATGTGGGGGGGCACAGAGAGGAGACAGAGAGAAGCCCCACTGAAGCTGTTAGTATTATTTTTCCCGCGACAGAGTCATTGGCTGGTGCTTTGGACAGATACTATAAAATTTTAGATCTATTGTTAGAATGAACAATGAAATTATTATAGAGCCAGAATTTTCTAATAGTTGTCTGATCACTGGATATGTTTTTTTTTTCTTAATTTCAATCTTTAAAAGGTCACATTACAGCTGTCAAATTGGACTTAAGGCCCATACAACAGTAGGGAAATCATACCTAGTGCTAGAAATCTAGCAATTCCCTGGGGATGGTGAAGTCATGGACCTTAGAAAAATAATATACTATGGCTACTTTGCTAGACTAGCATAATTCCTTACTGCATTCTAAATCTTACCCTTATACCCACAGATAAGTACAACTATCACTCCTCGTCAAAGAAACTTTTCTTTACAGGAAATGGAGATTATCACAGAAAAATCACAATTGGTTGCAGTGCAGAGATCAACAGATCCTGGACAGGCTAACTCAGACTAAAGCATTTGTATCACAGTTGCTGCATCTGTGGTCAAGGAAGCATTGCAGGTAGGTGGGGACAGTTGGGAGGTTGGGGGAGAGTGTTGGGGATGAAGGAAAGCAGGAGCCAGAATTCTTAGACAGCTGCTGTGAAATAACCTCTTCTAGAAATTGCTGTATTATAAAGATCAGAACAACACAACATCAACAGACATTCTAACATGGGAAGAGAAAATTGTACAGGGTCCCACTCCTAGACAAAGAATTACAGTCAGTAAATGGCTCCTGAGAGAGAGAGAGAGAGAATTACCTTCTCTCAGAGATGAGACCACTTATTTGTTACCCAATATCAAGTTGTCAGCCCTGAAACCACACAAACACAAACCACAAAATGGACTTAGCAGGTTGTATTTATATACTTGGGTATAACCATACTTACACACACGGATATGTTTGTACATATATGTCACAAAAATGATCAAAGAAAAAGAAGCTATCAAAAGCTACCGACTTGAGAATATAGGGCCATGGGAGGAGTTGGAGTGAGGGTGTTTGGGAGGACTGGCAGGAAGAAAGGGAAGGAGGGAAGTGACAAAATTCTATCTTAATAAAAAATGTAGCATAAATAAATAATAAAAAAATTAAAATTCCATTATTATTATTAATAGTGATACGCCTTACTTAAAAATTAGAATCTATATTATTAACATTTGAAGTTTTACTTTTTACTTTACTTTTGCTCTTGGAAACACAGAAAACTATCTTGACCATATATTTTGAAAATAACTATGTAATGTATCGTGTCCCCAAAGATCTTACCCGCCAGCAAGTTATTTACCTAGTCATGCACATTCTGAATTTACCACTTAAAAGCCACTCCCCAGCTGACAGGCCAGAGTCCATGAGCTCCCACCAGTTTGGGTCAGCTGTCTCTGTGGTTTTCCCCATCATGATCTTGCTCAGCCTTGACACAGGGGAGGGGCTTGGTCCTGCCTCAGTTTAGTATGCCAGAATTTTGTTGACTCCCCAGGGGAGGCCTTACCCTCTCTGAGGAGTGGATGGGGGATGGGATTGGGGGAAGTGGGGGGGGGGGAGAAGAAGAGGGAAGGGGACTGAGATTGGTATGTAAAATGAAAAAAAAAAACTTTTCAAAAAAAATAAAATCAAACAAACAAAAACCCACTCCCAGTCAACAAAACAGTTACAAGATTTGGAAACTCATCTCCATCCCTGCTGCCCTGTCTTCTTTGGACTTATTTAGTATCCTTTCCCGGAAAACAATCAGATCTCAGAGGCAGGTCACATTCAGTTGCGTGAGGTCCCTGGAGGTTGGCTGGCAAGTTCAGCCTCACACTGACAGGGAGAATGACTCTCCTGTCACTGTCATAGACCACCATAGGCTAGCTGGGCATCAGCACATAAGTGCAGTTCATAAAGTTTGCTCCCTGCACCCTGCCTGACCTCCGGGTTCTTCTTTTTGTTTAGAAACTGCACTCCAAAACAATCTCATGTAAGTGATCAATTCATTTGTACTTTCTCTAGCTTTTTTTCTTTTGCTTTAATATTCAAAACTGTTTTGATTCTGGTTGTTTCTGGCACCAGTTATGTGAGGAAGAACTGGAAGCGTTTCTGAAACACACGATGTGCTCCACTCATTAAAGGATCTGAAAAGGCAACACTTTTTAAGAAGATAGTTAAAACACAGCTATGAAAGACTAACTTTCATGTGCACAGTTGAGAAACCTATTGGTTTTTCTTGAGCATCTGAGGGAAAGTTACATCTGATTTAATGTTTGAAGAAAGCAAAGTTGGGCAGTTGACTAAAAGGGAGAAAGCATTCCGACACATTTATGCAGGGCACCTTGTGACAGCTGAGGGGTATAGGAGTACATGCCTCCAATGAACATAAATATTTAAACACAATTGGAGTGCAATGCACCCCTTCTCTTATCCAATAGTGTACTTCTTTCACTTAAGGAGCCTGACAGGAAGGAACGCACAAAGAAAGGAACACTGGTAAATGCACAACACTTCAAGCTTTTGACTCCGTACCTCATTATACCCTCAGCCCTTCTGTGCCACACAAGCCAAGAGATCCTTTTATCTGGTCTAGAGAGTGAGTCACCTTCCTTCCCAAAAGGTCCAAAACTGAATATGATGAATAGAAATTCCCAGTTCAGTGAGATAATTTGCCACCGGTGTTTTCCTCAGAAGAACAAAAGCAGAGTCCGGGGGGCTGACACTGTCCATCAGACCCACAGCTCTGTACTGAGCTGACCAACAGAGCCTGGCCTGGGGCCTTCTCAGGTAAAGGGGTAGATTAGCTACGTCCCTCGTTACCACGACCCAAATAACTGATGAAAAGTGACTTAGAAGAAAAAATTATTTTGCCTTAAAATTTGAGAGAGTATTATGGGACATCACTGTGGGACAGACATGGGAGTGGCACAGGGCAGTTGATCCCACTGCAGCCACAATCAGGAGGCAGACAGTTGAAGGCTGCTGGCCATCAAGCTTTCCCCTCTTTGTTAGTCCAGGAACCCCAGGGGATAGGATGCTCACATTAAGGTGTTTTCCCCTTAAATCTCTCTGGAAGCATCTTCAAAGGCACACCACAGGCATCCCTCCCCTAGTGATCCTAAATCCAGTCAAGTTGACAGTGAGAATCAACTAAAAGGGATGAGTGACTCATCTACGGAAAGCCTAAGAGTCCAGGTCCAGGTGGGAGGAAAAGAGGGAAAGAACTCACTTGATAATCCTTGAATTCAGTCTGTCTGAGCTCATTCTGAAATGATTAGATTAGTATTTTAAAGGGAAACTGTTAGTAATATGGTGGTTGGATACCTTTTAATGTATAGGTGAGTCATAGAGTCTTCTACAAGAAAAAAAAAATACTTCCTATATCTACAATGTTGGTATCTGGGCCTGGTTGTCAAGGGATACCCACACTGCCTGCCACAGTCAGACTGTGCCAAGCCACAGTCCCATAGGCAGGTGTCTCCAGGGTTATTAGCCCTGCACAACCCCTCAGCATATTGAAAAGTTCAGTAAAATTGCTATGAGACAATCATGCCACAGCTTGTTTAGTGCATTACAAAAATTAAATTGCTGCAGAACCCATCAGCATTTGCTATAAATAAGACTCTGTAGAATCTCAGGGTGTACTTGGCCAGGGTCTGATTCATCTTCTCCTTAGCTGAATGTTTCCAGTTTAGGTGAGCTTGAAAGTTAGGATAAACATTTACTGATTTAAGTAAAGCCATCTTAAGTTCACTTTTTTTTGGCCAAGTCTAACCCATGATATAATAAGCATTTAACATGAAAGATCAGTAGTCTGTTCTTATGCCAATTTTCTGGAAGCTACAAAACAAAAAAAATTACCAGAGTAAAATGTTGGGGTCACTTTTAATAATTTTATCTTCTTGGAAAATGGATTTGAAGTTTACAACCTGTTATATAGCGCTCAATTAAAAGTCAGGTAGGCCACATGTGTATTAAGCTAAACATCTGGCAAAGAAAGTCTTCGTGCTAATAGTTGTTCATCTGGGTCTCCTGTGACTGTGTTTTACAGGCAAACCTCCCTTTTCACCTTATATTGAACTGGGAGCATGTGAACTGAGGTCCTCTGCAGGAGAATTGGGTCAGGACTTCAATGAGAACAGCCTTGGTAATGGAGTGGGCAGGGTGGGGGGGCAAGGTGAAAGTTGTGGGCCTGTGGCTATATGATGGGTGTTTTGTGTTTTTATAGTTCCAGTCCATTGTGCAATGCAAGCTCTTGTTTCACAGTATTGGAGACATTCAGGGGAAAAGGATTCATTATCACTCAGCAAGTTTCTTGCCTGCAAGTGCCTTTGCAGCATTGATAACCCACCACACAACCCCCAAAAGCACTGTGAGGCAGTCCCACCCCAGAACACAATGCCAATCGCAATGCCCAGACTTTCCTGCAGAGATCTTTCTTCCTTTATTTCTATGTCTCATTATCATATTTAGTTTATTGGGCTTATCTGAATTTATCTTGCTTTTTGAAGCAAATTCTAGCTGTAGCTGAGGATGGTCTCTTCTAAGTAGATATCCTCATATGAATAAATAGCAGAAAGATTTCTATTGAAACATCCCATTGTCATACGAAATAAAATATTAAAATTCTTATTAATGTTTTATTAATTTACAAACCATCAAATTGTTTACCTTCACAAAACTGATTGCTTTGTGGCTTAAACGATTAAAAATTCAAGATTCTTTCTCTTCAATTGCATTTGTTAAGTTTGCCTTTGAAATCCATGTAAGGAAAAGGCATGGGTTACAGAGTAAAGATACTCTGCTGGGGCAGAGATGGTTAGGCCTTCTGTAGACACCATTTAACTGGAAATACTGGCAAGACAATCTTATAATTATTTCATCAAATTTTAGTAAAGGAAGAAACAAGGCTTAGGTATCTGCATGCTGTAGTCTGTTGATGCATGTAAGACATGAAGCTGCTCCACATACTCCTTTCTCCTGTTTTCTAGCATGTGATTGTGTTTGGCTTGTGTATCTGTGGACACTCAATTGTGTATACATGCTTCAATGGGAGCAGTAGGTACAGCTCTAATCCTGAGTCAGGGACTATTGTTAACATCTACAGTTACTTATAGTGTCCTTGGATCTTGTCACTGAGAATGACAAGATTGTCCTCATTTACTGTTCATAGAATTTTCTAAAGTGTATATCAATACTCTGTTTTCTGAGTTACATGCAGGTTCTCATGAGGTTTGTGACTTGCTGAGGTCTGTTGGTCTGTCTGGGACTTTGTCTGTCTATCTGTAAAATTAGAAAACTATGAAGGGATCCAGATTAGATAAAAGCCTAGTCTCTTTTAGAACTAATATATATCAATAAATGATTATTTTCACTGTTAGTATTGCTGAATAGGAAAGTCTAACACTCAATCAGTAGTTTTTAGTTGGCATTAGACCAAGGTAATTTTGGGAATCACTAGGGTATGGTCACAGCAAATTGGAATTTCATTGAAATTTAATTCATTTACTCTGAATGACAGATTATAAAAAAAACCATAAAAACAAACCAGTGTAGCAAATTTACATGCTGGTGAGCCCTTAGTCATTAACTACTTTAAAAAATAATTTAACCCTCTCAGTAATAGTTAGGTAATATCTGTACATAAAAACTAGCATTTATTAATTGTTTAAAATGCTATAAATAAAAGCCGGGCGGTGGTGGCGCATGCCTTTAATCCCAGCACTCGGGAGGCAGAGCCAGGCGGATCTCTGTGAGTTCGAGGCCAGCCTGGACTACCAAGTGAGTTCCAGGAAAGGCGCAAAGCTACACAGAGAAACCCTGTCTCGAAAAACCAAAAAAAAAAAAAAAAAAAAAATGCTATAAATAAAATATTTTGTTTTATAATTCAGGAGAGTTTAATCAAATATTATGCTTGGACATATCTCTGTATTCTTTAATTAGATTTGCCACACATATGGGAAAACACTGATGTGTGATCCTAATTAGTCTTAACAATAAAAACCCAGAGTCACATATGGAAACTGAAAGTTGAAAGATCAGAGAAGCAGAGCAGCAGCCACTAAAAACTTCTTACCTCTACGAATCTTCAGACCAAATTGCTGGGTTGGGGAGGGCGAGATCCTGTCTCCACCAGCCTTATATTCCTGTCTCCACCTCCAGATTGTACTGTGATTAAAGATATGCACCACCACTGGGCTCTGTTTTTCTTTTAGACTGGTTCAATCTCAAGTAGCCCAGGGTGACCTTGAACTCCTGATCTTCCTGCTTCTTTTTCCCAAGTGCTGGGATTAAAGGTGTGAGCCACCAATGCCTGGTCTCTCTGGTTAACTAGTGACTAGCTCTGCCCTTGGATCTCTAGATAAGCTTTATTTGTCAGAACACAAGCAAAATATCACACAACAAAACATGTTTTGTTGTTTTATTGTATGGGCACATAGTCTATAGGATTGATTACTCACCGCAATGCTTGTGTGCTGAAACATATTGGAAACAAATCCATAAACATCGTCATTGTTGAGAATTAAAAAATGTGAATGGTATAACATTTTGACATACAGAGTCATTAAAACTATCTATAGGGGAATACATTGCAACACTTCTTCTTCAGGCTGCTGAGAGATATTGAAGAAAGTTTTATTGTTATAATGCAAAAAACAGTGTATGCTTTGTTAATTTTAGCTTTGTTTAATTGCAGATCTGAAAACTTATGAACATTCCATGAATATTAGTTGAATTTAATATGATGAAATAATAAATATATTTAGCTCATTAAAAACAAAAAGCAGCTTCATCATACTGTCACACAGTGGGCATGATATAAATGGTTGAATTATTGGAAGAATTATCTTTGAAGTGGTAAGATCTTCTGTAAGACTACTTTTTAACACTTGAATTAGGGCTTTATGAACAGAAAATCCATAGCATACAAAAGGCAAAAATCCTCCTATTATTTACATAGGTGACACTATTTTGTACGCATGAAAACTAAAATAAATTAAAGACTATAAGAAATAATGAAGAGTAACAAACTAAATACATATTGAGTATGAGTGACAATGTTTTTAAATAATAATAAAATTAATACCATTTATGAATTAAAGTATTTAACAATATATCTAGACAATATGGTGCATACTGTGGACACTAGCACTCAAAACACTGAGGAAGGAGGATCATGAGTTTGAAGTCAGCATGGGCTATATAGAGAGACCCCCCCATAAAAAATAAAAGAAATTGACAACATAATTAACAAAGCATTTGCAAAATTTCATAACAAGACATAAACTATCATAGACAAAAAGAAATGTGTGGAAGGTCTAATATCATGGGTTAAAAGATACAATATATGTAAATGTTTGTTCCCGAAAATTCCTCAATAGACGGAAATTACAGTCTCAAGCAGTAACCCAGGATCAATTAGCTTTTGGTAGGATGTTATCAGAAGCTAACTCCATGACTGATATGTAAATACAGTGGTGAACATGTGTAAGGTGTTTTAAAGAGAAGCACATTAAGAAGACTTGTGTAAATGGGTATCAATATTAATTGCAAAAGTATGATCATTGTATTAGCTAAGAATAGATAAATAGACAATTATATTCAGAGTCTGGAATCATTTATATATCTTGGTTAGATGTATGAAGAATATGAGATTACAATGAGGTGTGGACAAGTAAAGAGTACCAGGACAACTGGACATCATATGTCATGAATATAGATTTAAATGTGAAATAAAATGTAAATTTAAATGTTAAATTATGGACAGAATCTTTCAAAAGGAAACAGAATTTGTTGATGAGTCAAGTTTTCACAGGCAAGACATAAAAAAGTTGATAATCTCCCCAAAATAAAAACAAGTAGATAAATTTGACAAATTGAAATTATGAATATATATCCAGTCAAAGATAGTTTCAAGAAATTTATAAGAAAAGACAAAAAGTAAAATAAATATTTCTATAAAAATATGTTACTGAGATCTAATGTATGGAATACACAGAAAACAAAATTGTTTCTTTAAGAGGCAGACAAGCTAAGAGGAAAATTTTTAAAAAATAATAGAGAAAACATTGTGCAATAGAAGATACCCTAAAGAAGAAATGGTCAGAATTTAGTCATAAAGAAAAATCAAATTAAAACAAACATGGAGCAGTAGTCATAAGTGCCAAAATCAATTAATGGTACAAAGAAAAAATCATTATTAGTTAGACTAGAGAGTTGTACAGTCTGTACAACTGTTTGACACCATTGGATTACAGTCACTTTTGTCATGCTGTAATAAAAGACCATGACCAAAAGCAACTTCTGAAAGGCTTTATTTGGGCTTATGCTTCCAAAGCTATAAAAGTGCACTACGGTAGGGAGGCATGGCAACCAATGGCAGGCATATATTAGCAAGAGGAAGCTGGCCGGGCAATGGTGCTCGCCTTTAATCCCTACACTTGGGAGGCAGAGACAGGTGGATCTCTGTGAGTTCAAGGCCAGCCTGATCTACAGAGTGAGTTCCAGGACAGGCTCCAAAGCTACACAGAGAAACTCTGTCTCAAAAAAATCAAACAAACAAAACTAAAAATAAAAAAATAAAAAAGCAAGAGGAAGCTAAGAGATCACATCTTTAACTGCAAACATGGAATACAGAGACCCAACTGGAAGAGGGGCGAGGTTAAACTCTCTCAAAGTCTGCCTTCAGTGATGGATTTCCTCCAGCAAGGCTGTTCTTCCTCACAACCTCCCCAAACAGCACTACAAACTGTGGACCAAGTGTTCAAAGACTTGAAGCTGTTAGGCACATTTCTCATTCCGTCCTCTACCATGGACTCAGACATTCTCTGTGTGATGAATATTTATGCTAATGTTGAGATATTCCCGAAACAGCAGTGATCAAATCCAACCTATCCCACTGCTGTATATTCAGTGATGGAATACTAAGTAGTCATGAATTTGCAGATCTCAATTACATAAGGCACAATTTACAGCTCTCATAAATAAAACATGCATCCAAACAAGCGAGAGCAAATGGCTTATAATTTTCTTTTATGAAATTGATGTGAAAAACAGGCAAACCTCACCTGCGTTGGAAAGAGATTCCTGTTAATCCTGCCAAGTTTAGTCTCTGGGGGCAATGAGGGTGACTTCACAGGCGCACACAATGCTGTGTCTTTCGGAGTACTAATTACATCTCTGGGTTCCGATTTCAAAAGTTTATTGCACTTTTTTTTTCATCCACGATTCTTCAGCTCTTCTCTGTTCTTCACCAGAAATAGAGACTAAATATGATCAGTCTGCCTCAAGCACCTATGGTAAAGCTGGGTGGGGCAGCACATGCCTGGAAAGTCATCACTCAGGAGGCTGAGGCAGGACAGCAAGTGTGACACTAGCCTGGGAAACTTAAAATAATTGTTTCAAAATCCCAACCAAATAAGAGCAACAGGAACAACAGCAACAACTGCAATGCACATCTGTATATGTTTTATTTTGTAATTATTTCTTTAATATAGATTATTGATAAGTTTTAGGCCTCCTGAAAGGCCTCTCCACCATTATAACAAACCCAATCAGACCAAATTGGAAAGCCCAAGTTTAATGGGTAAAGCGCTCCTGGGCGATTCCCTGCTTGCTGAGAGGAGACAGGGATGCAAGACTGGAAGAACCACAAGTCTGTTTTTGGGGATGCTACTTATATATCCCCTGTGGGAGTCATCCTGAGCCTCTCTAGGGGAGGAGCTGTGTTTGGTGGGCTTTGAAGGGCTGGGTTTGGGGAAAGAGATGGGGAAGAAAGCCGTGATGGATCTTCCACCAGACTCCTTCCAAACAATTACTGTTAATGACTTTCTTGAAAAAAGGTATCAAACATTTTTCAGTTTTCTTTGTTATTTTTCCATTAATGTTCAACATAAAAACCATACCATTTCTAACTCACACACAGAAAATGTAATCATATCCTAATGTTTCCCTGTGTTTATAATAATCACATTTTCCTGACTCTAAAAGGCCATTGCTTTTCAAGTTTTCCTTATGGTTACTCAACTATTTTTTACTTTGAAATAACTATGTGCTAATGTCCTATTACCTATTGCCTAGGGAATCTAAATCCATGTTTAAATTTCACCCTGGAAAAAAAAGCCCTTCACTTTTCTCTTCAGACAGAAGGTGTGCACCGTGTGGCACTGTCTTCTGTCATCATCATCCACTGAGAGAGCAATAGAGTACAGATTCTATCTGTGTAATTATCGGGTCCTACCTGCCGAGCCAGAGTTCATTAGAAGGAGCATGGGGGGCAGTATGTCTCCATAGAGGGCATGTGCACCATCCACGGCTGTTAATGGGATTTCCATACACACAGTGGGAAGAGTTTGAATAGGCAAATGTAAAAATCCCCATTTCCTCCCTGCACTGATGCACTGCAGGCTTTTCAGCTATGTGGAACTCTTAGAGACTAGATTCTTCTGGCCTTTGACTTCACTTAGCAAAGAAGACCCACAGGAAACCTTTATGGCATTTGTAAGCATGTTTGCTGTCCCGTATTTCTGCTTACACAAACACAGTTATGCTTGCAAGCTCGACCTCCTAAGCCATAGCATATTTCAATTTTCCTCATCCAGTTGATTTTATACACTTCCTTGCACGTGATAAAAGTTATTTTTATAATTGGAGTACGTCTTAGGTTCTCCAGAAACCTAAGATGACTTCACTGGAAGTTTCACATTTAAGAGACCACAGATTTCATCCCTCTACTCTGTCTTTCTCTGACCACTTAGGATTTCCACCTCTGGAGTTGGACTAGGTCGTCAACAATAAAATCCAGGCCTCTAGTAGTCAAACTTTATGAGTCACAACTTCCCTTTCAGAAGGGTGTTGATGTTTGTCAGCAAAATCATGGATGTTATGTCTCCTCTCACTAAGTATTAAATACTTAAGAGTATTAAAAAGTACTTAATACTTAAAAGTATTAACAAGGGCAGCTATAAGAAAGTAACTATCAGCTTACATACAAATCTGGTTCTCACAAAATTGGGTGACTCCAGAACCATTTGTAGAGTAATGAAGACACAGGCTGCTGGTCTCTGCCACTAAAGTTTGTAGTACCCAAGCCTGTGTGAACACTCGTATCTGGAGCAAGATCTTAGTCGAAGCTGGATCCCAGTGTGGCACTCTCAGTTTGAGAACAGGAGAAGGGAGGCACGCAGACATCATTTCCCAGCCTTGGCTACACTCGAGAAACCGGATTAGAATGCAGATTCTTACAGTAGTGTTGTTTTCATCATGGTGTTTGTTGACCCGTTCACAGCATGAATCATTTAGCCTGATATTTTGTAACAGCATGTCCTTACACTCTGTGGTTGGGACAGGTTGTTATCATGACCCTGGGACATTAGCTCTTACGGTTTGTCTTCCATTCCAGTTTTGGTGCCATCTCCATCCAGTGTTCCAGGCTTTTCTAGCTAGCCACTGATTTCAGTCCTTCTTTCTTTTGGCCCTTCTACCTCACTTCTCTACAGCTTCATCAATGTGTCACCGTTCAATAGTCCTGCCATACAGTGGTATGGCATGTGTCAGCAACCACAGACTTCTTTCCCACCCACCACACACCCAGTGTGACCCTGTGAAATGTTAATTTGACAGGACCTAGAATCACCAGGGTGCCAGGCTCTGAGTATGTCTTTGGAGGATTTTCTTCATTAACTGATGTGGGAATACCTGCCCACTGTGAGTTGCACCTGCCCCCATAGTTTGAACCTGGACTGTGTAAGAAAGGGAAAGTGAGCAGATTGCATGTTTTCCTCTTCCTGTGATTCCAGGTTGAGGATACAAATGTGACCAACTGATGTACGCTCAGGCTGGGCTGCCTTGACTTCCCCACCATGATGAATACTTTGAACTGTGAGCTTAAAAAAAAAAAAACAACAAAACAACAACAACAAAGCAGAAAACCAACCAAACAAACAAAAGAACTTTTCCCACTTAAATTGTGTCTGTCAGAGTATTTATTTTATCACACAAACAGGAAAAGAAGTTATTAACATGTCTTTTTCTTTTCCTGGCATCTCCCCGTGTCTCTCGCTTATTTGAAATCTCCAGGTAACAGAACTGAACTGCTAGGGATGACTTTGTCACTGAGTCTCTGCAAGACGTGTAAGGTGGTTTCTATAGCACAGTGAGGACGGAGTAAAGAAGGACACAGTGCAGCCTGGTCTGTCCTGAGCATGTTAGCCACGCTCTTGTCCAGCACAGCCTGCTCTGTACTCTCTCATGCTGCTTTGCCACGGTGTCAGTCTGGTTTTGAGGGTCTCAACTCAAACAGTAGAGGAAGGAGAAAGAAGAGCTGTATATGCCTTAGAGTTTAAACAAAGAACCATGCAAACATCAGAGTTACTAATGCTGATATTCAGCTTTAGGTCTAATTGTGACTTTAAATTGATAACGTGAATTAGTTTTAAGAGAGAATAATACATGCCAGACAAACTGTATTCTGTTTTCCCTGACAGCCTATCTAAATTTTCACATAGCAAGGTAATCACAAATAATGCTAAATAAATGTGGGCTCTTGGAGTGCTCTCTGTGTTCTAATCTACTTTAATAATTATACATTGCATGTTTTAAAGTCCTGCTGCTTTATTTACATTTAACAGAGTTTGCCTTTAATTCTTTTCCTCAGAGTGTCCTGTGACATCCTGCTGTTCCTCTGACTGGGATGGTCCTGTCTCTCGCAACCATGTCCCACATCCCACATCTATCTGCTGCTGCTGAATGCTCTCATCTTTGGAAGTGCAGCCCAGGTCCTTGCTCTGATTCCTGCATTGCTCTTCACATCCTTTGGCATCTAATGAGAGATTTTTGCATCACTCTTCATCCGTCAGTGCCTAGAAGATGCTTTGTGGATGGAGATGATGAATAACTTCTGCTGGTAAGAAAAATCTCTACTTCATTAAGAAGTTACTGAGCATTTATTATGTTTCAGGTCCCTTGGAAACACCTGCCAATAGACAGAGAGAGGGAAAACTCATTCCACTTCCAAAGGGACTCTAAGGGAGAAACCAGGCATGCCAGAAGAAAAGTGAAGTATAAAGGAGAAGATTTATAATGGAGGTGCCTCCAGAGTCCTCTGATAGTGACTCAAAGATAAGAGTATGGGCATGCAGCTCAGTGATACAGCGCTTTTCTCCCATGTGTGAGGCCCTAAATTTAATCTTTGGTAGCATAAAAAAGATAGAAGAAGAGGTAAAATTCCTCGGTTCTAGGGAATTATGGTGGGCTTATCAAACAAGGCAACATATAAGCTAGTTTTGAAGGCAGAAAAATAACTAGATATGACGGGAAAGCAAAAGTATAACGACTTACACAAATCATCAAGTTGAGTGAGAGTCCCAAGGCACACTGTAGGAGGGGAGGACAGCTATGGGCCGTGAAGAGGGTTGCCCCAGCATCAGTGAAGTGTATTTGACTCCTTTGTGTTTCTTTCTAGATACGTGGTTTTCTCTAATGAGAATGCAAACAATAAGCATTTACAACTAGAAAGTACCGTTATTGCCAGGCAAGATCGTACTCTCATCAGTCCCTTTAATTCCTTATGGATTATACCTCAAAAAACAGAAGTCAATAAGGCAAGCTGAGACTCCAGGTAAGAGTCACATCATTTTTTATAGGTGGCATCATTTCTATATTTCTCATATGTAACTGTCACTGAAAATCACTATTTAGATGACTTTCTTTGGTGAAGGTAGGAGGTAAGACATGGTTCAATTACTATGGCAGTGAAAATGGTAGACACAAGTAGCAACGTTGTAGAAAACATTACACAATAATACGTAACACTGGTTTATGCAGTGTTATACACACAGAGATGATGATCTAACTCACAGCAGGGGTAGGAAGGCTGGTGCTTCTGGTAGAAGATGTGACTCAGTAAATCCTCCATGGAAGGAAGAGCTTCAAATGGAGAGTAGAATATTAGGCAGGAAAAGCTAAACAAAAATACCAGTTCAGCATTCCCCAAGGCCCATTCTGATTCTGGACTTCATTTTTTTTTTAGGGATAATGATTAGTGAAATCAAACACGTAACCTTATTTATTTATTTATTTATTTATTTATTTATTTATTTATTACCATTGACTAATTTTTTTAGCATGTGGTCCTGATGAAATTAAGAACAGCTGAAATGAAAGTCAAATTCAGTTATGCCACTGAGGTCCACATGAAGGATGAAACAAATAGCTTTTTTAACGATTAAAGAAAAGAGGTCATGATTTGAAAGAGAGTGGGTACTTGGGAAGATATGGAAGGAGGAAAGTGAACTGGAAAATGATGCAATTATATTATGACATTAAACAATTTTAAATTATTAATAAAAAGAAAAGGAAACAGTTGCTTTGAAACTTCTAGAACAACCCATGGACTGCTTTCTGATGACCAATGATATTTAAGTTATTTAGAATAAAATACACAGTTTTATCTTTACCAGAATAATTGAGCACATCATTGCAAAGAGCCCGAGTGTCTTCTGTTGACAGCGTTAGGCTCCAAAGAGGCCCTCTCCCTTGTGTGTAAGTTTGGAGGCTCAGAGGCAAGATGCTGCTAGACCAGATCAACAGAACACAAAGCAAGCTGACCTTTACCGTTCTGTGGAGTAAGCAATATTTGTGAGGCTAAACTTTTGCTTAGAGAACACAGTCTAAAGGAGGACTGTGATTCGGATCCTGGCACCCAGGAGAAAGAACAATGGCTTGGTATTTGGAGCTAGAAGATCTGAAACTAAATTGTCCCGCCATGTTCGAGCACTTGTCTGTCAGAAGCTGCATTTCTCCCATTGAGTACTGGACATCAGGGTGAACTACACATGCACTATGAGGATGATGAGAAAAAAAACAAATCAAAGTGTCTTCTATGATGATCATGATGTCACAAGTCACACTGCTTTTACATCTGGAAATAGGACATAGTGGAGTGTTGCTCTACCTTGGTTAGAACAAAACAGGCAGCATCTCATTTTTGTTTTCTTACCACCTATTAAAACTACTGCAGGAAAACAGCATCAGACTTTGCTGGTTTGAATTTGTTTTCCTTTTTTTTTAAAAAAAAAAATCTAAATCTTTCCTATGTTAAACAAAAGCCCTTTAAAACAGTTTCTCACTCAGGACTTTTGCCATTTTCTCAAATTGCAAGGCTTCTCATGTTAGACCAGCTGGTATTTATTGCAAAATACACACCCCCGTGATGTGCTAATTGCCACAAGAATGCAACCTCACAACTGTAATTAGTTCTTTGTACACAGTTTCTTCCTGCCATGGATAGTATTTTCCTGAATAAATAATAGTGTGGGATTGCCTGTGTCAGAGAAGTAAGTAGCCCATTGTTTCCAAGAACGTGCACAAGATGAGGTTTGTATTCTGTAAGGGGTGACAGCTACCCTGCTACCCCTTTGGAAGCAACCTTAAAACAAACCTAAAGATGTGACAAGAAGATCCACTACCGAAGCAGGCAGAAAAGAAGCTTCTAGAACATAATTTCACTATATTCTTTCAAACCAATATAAACTCAATATAAATAATTATTCAAATACTAATGAAATAGTGTTGTGAAATCAGCATACTCTAATAAAGTTTATTTTAATCTAGTAGCAATGTGTCATGCTTAGATTCTCTATTACCAACACTTTATGCTGTAACACTCAAGTTAGGATTGGTTACTTCAGTGACAAAAGAAGATGCAGGCGATGAGATGCTAAGACTTGGGTAATATTTATCTAGAAAGACTGCCTGGAAGCCACCTGCTCAGGGACAGTTAGGAAGTCACCTCTGATGTCACCTCAGCAGGCAGCAGTGCAGCAGTAAAGGCATGCATGCTTCATTGCAGTCTGCTAGAGAAACCGTGAAGGAGGGAAGGGCAGTTTCTACAGGAACAAGAAACTGAACTAAGGCTCTGGCAGACAGATGGAGAGAATCAAACGTGTGCAAGAAAGTGGAGACACAGAGTGATACAGGAGTCAATACTCGAGGAGAGGGCCAGGGAATGGGAAGGGGCTTTCCAGGCCTAGAGTTGGGGTTATGAGCTGCTACCAATATTTTATATGAGAGTCAGGATAGCAAAACAAGGCTCAAACATTCTGTAAAGAATTTGTTTTTGATTTACTTGGGTAGAAATGCACTCAAGGAGTAGTTACTAATACATGTGTGCAGTGCTCACAGGAACATAGGGCTGATTCTGTGGGGCTGAGGAGGCAATGATTCCAAGATTCTTCATGAAATAAATGAAGTGGAAGACAAGAAGAGTGTAAAAAATGAAAACATTTCTGGAAAACATCATGTGTAAAGAGAGGAAGAAAATTTACTGCCAGAGACAGTAACGATAGAGGTAATGATTAAGAAACTGGAAATGATACTGAAAATCAGAAAGTAACTTTCAGGAGAGAAAAATTGATCAACATCACATTAGAGCCTGTGTTGGGTGCAATCAGCACTGTTTCCTTGAAAAAATTTATAAAGCTATCTGTGGTCTATAAGAGGACTGGAAGTAAGTTTATGAGCAATGTAAGGTATAATCACGGCAGACAAGAAAGAAAGGGCAGTGATTACATGAGGAGATGGATACAAATACAAAAACAGTATAATTTTCCCTCATTAGAAAGAACAAATTTGTGGAATGGTATAGAAAGAGGAGGCCAAAGGAGGAAGGATTTTGAGATAAAGAAGAAGAGAGAAGTGTAAAAAAAAAAAAAACATCCTGTAATTTCAGGAAAGCTTAGCATAAAGAAAACTGTGTTTAAAATTTTTATTTAATACCAAGAGATATTACTTCCTTGGAGAAAGAAGTTGAAGGGGCAAAATTCTAGTGCACATGAGTTTAGGGAAGTTGGACAGGCTACCGAAGCATGCCCACTATGGCACTGAGTTCCAGAGATCCTCATACAGGGGAGGGCACTTTTGTTTGTCTTAATGCTTCACTACACACATACACAAATTAACTCTGGATAAAAGTATGTTTGAACTATGGTCGATCACAAGAAAAAATGAGTCGCCTTACTTGTTATATTTTTAGTACTGCCTAGTTATGCTAAAACATGTTCCTGCTCTTGCATCTATGATTCTGAGTTGAATTAAGCACTCTGCACAATGACAAATTATCTTCTTTTCTTCTCGTCTTTATTTATTTGCTTTCCTTAACAAATAATACATCTTGAACAAAAAAAAATCTAATATTTCTGTGTTAGAGGGCCTCTCTAACACATCAAAATGCTATTGGCAGATGACTTTCTATAGATAAATCTTAACATTTTCAGGAGGAGGGGGCACACATTTGTTTTCATATCAAGAAAAATGGCCCTTCAGAGAGGTCTATTGATCTTATACAGATTTCAAAAAGAATAATGACCAACTAAAAATAGCAGTGGGAGTGAGGGATGCTGCTCTGTAACTCCTTAGTAGACATAAGGAGTTAGATTAGGCAATTAAGGCCAAAGAAGCCTGAGTCTGCAGAAGAAATGCTTTCAGCAATACAATCAGGGTAGAGATGCACCATGGTAATTTCTAAGGCTTAGGATTCTGACACAGTGCCTAGATTTGTGATAGAAAGCAAATTTGTACAAATCAAGTAGAAATAAAAAAAAAGATTAGTGCTGAAGATGTTAGAACGTAGAGAATAAGTGCCAGTAAGATAGAATATAAATCCTGAAAGAGGTTGAATAGAGAGTAATGACCTTCAAAGAATAAGATTTCTCTAGATGAGGGAGATCGCTCAGTCAGTATTTGGGATGAGAGTGTTGGTTCCCTAAACTCATAATATAAAACAAGCCAAAACAACAACAAAAACATGTATTTATATACAATAATAATCACAGATTCACAAATTTGCAGATCTCTGAGGCTATCTGGCCAGTCAAACAACCTACTCAGCTTGATTTGGACCTGTGGGAAACTGTCTCAAAAATAAGATGGACAGCACCCAAAAAACTTCACCTGAGTTTGACCTTTGGCCTATATACACACAAGCACAAGTGCATGTAGAGTACACATGTGCACACACACAAGTAAAAGAAAAATTAAAATAAAGAGAAAGAACTCTCACTTTGATAGATGTTGAATGTCAAAAATTATTATAGCTGGATAGGTCATATTGGAAGTTATTGACTTTATAGCACTTTGCAAAACCACAAAGAATGTATGAGAAAAGAACTTTTCAGAATAGGTGTGTGTGTGTAAGTGAGTATATCTGTGTATATGTGTGTGAATATATATGTGTATGTGGGTGTGTAGGTGAGTATATGTGTGTAAATGTGTGTGTGTAGGTGAGTATATGTGTGTATGTGTGTGTGTGTGTGTGTGTGTAGGTGTAGGTGAGTATAAGAGTGTGTGTGTTTATGCATGTGTGTGAGTCTCTGTGTGTGTGTGTGTGTGTGTGTGTGTGTGTGTGTGTGTGTGTGTACTTGAATGTGCTGGTGCATGAGCCTATATACACACACATGGTGACAGAGGAGGGTGCTGAGTATCCTGCTCTACCACTTCCCACCTTATTTCCTCGAGAAATGGTCTCCCTCTGAATCTGGAACTAAGCTCATGGCCAGCAAGCCACAGAAATCCTCCCCAACAGGGGTGAACTGTTTTTGTTTTTTTGAGACAGAGTCTCACTATATAGATCTGGCTCACCTGGAATTCATGATGTAGACTAGGATGACCTCAAACTCAACAGAAAACAGTTTGTCTCTGCCTCCTGGAGTGCTGAATTTAAAGACATGCACCACAACTAAAACACGTATTTTCATGTAGGTGCTGGGGATTTGAATTAAGGTCTGCATGTGAGCACATCAGGGACTCTTAACTCACGGAGCCTTCTTCACAGACCTGGTTATTGCTCTCTAGGGAAACAAACTGATAGGCTGTGTGCCTATGTCAGTTACTTTTACATAACTATGACCTTTAGTGACAGCATCAGCTAAAAGGTGGAGAGGCTTATCACGTTGACTCATGGTTCAGTGGACACTGTCCATAATGGCAGGGAAGTCATGAAGGTGGGAGTGTATTGTGGCTGCGGTGGCAGAAATGTGAGGCAGCTGTTCACATCATGGCAGAGTCAAGCCAAGGATCAACATTCTGGGCTCAAAAGCAGAGCTGGACTCTTGACTTCAAAGTCCTAAACTCAGCATTTTTGTTTCTTCCACATCCATGCCTCCAACTGTAAAGACTTTATCATCTCCAAAGTCAGGATCTCCAGCTAGGAGACAAGGGCTATTTAAGCACATAAATCTGTGAGAGATAGCTTAACCTTCAGATTATTAAAGGCTGATATAATGACGATATAGACATGAATGGATTTACAAGCATGGATGTAGATATAGGAGAGAGAGGACTTATTAGGTACTGGCTCATGTCATTATACGTGGATTGAAGTTTCTCTGTCTCCCCTGGTCCAGCCTGGGCTGCAGCCATTTTTATAAAGTAATCACTCAGAGGCTTAATATTAATTACAAACTGTTTGGTGTACAGCTCAGGCTTTTGTTAGCTAGCTATTACATCTTAAATTAACTCATTTCTATTAATCTATGAATCACCACATGTCTCATGGATTTACTTGTGTTCTATTACATCTTGTTCCCCTGGAGGCTCTCAGTGTCTCTCTGACTCTGCCTTTCTTCTCTTTGTATCTCTCTTGGATTCCCTGTCTGGCTATATCCTGTGTTGCCATAGGCCAAAACAGCTTCTTTATTAACCAATAGTAGCAATACATATTCACAGCATACAGAAAGACCATTCCACAGCATTTATGGATGCTGAGAAGGCCCATAATAGGTCTTTTGTAAGTTGGAAAACCAAGTAAGTCATTGGCATAGTTTAGTTATCATTCAGTTGCAAAATTTCAGAATCAAGAAAATTGGCAACGTAACTCTTAATCTTGCATCAGACACCCATAAGATTACTAGTAATGTCCTAGAGCCAAAAGATAGGCTACTGTGGAGTTGTGATACCATAGTATGAGAGAATAAGGGTATTCCACTTCTGAGAAAGTAGAAAAGATATAGAAAGAAAGAAGGAAAAAGAAAAAAGAGATTAGATGGGAGAGGAAATTCATATTCCTCTACCTCTTTATTCTTTTTGGGAAAAATGGATAATGCCCACATATACTGAGTAAGGAAGATAGTCCTAATTGTGATTCCTTATTCATGTATCAGTCAATGTCTTCTAAAAAATCTTCACAGAAATATACAGAAATAACGTTTGTGCTGGTTAGCTTTTGTCAACTTGTCACAACTATAGTCCTTGAGACAAGGGACATGCCAATGAAGAATTGCCTCTATCAGATTGGCCTGTGGGCATGTCTGTGGGACTTTTTTTTTTTCTTTTTGGATTAATGGTTGCTGTGGGAGAGGCACACCCACAGTGTGCAGTGCTACTTCTGTGGAGCATAATGTAGTTGTTTCCACCAAGATAAAAGCCTTCCATTTGGACGGGAACTTCTTAAGACTTGATGTTTGCAGGGAGGTGAAACATCAGGATGTCCCAAGGAGAGAGCAAATACCACAGTGAAGCTTGTTAAGATAGGATGTAAACAACTCAAACTAGATTTCGGAAGTCCCTGAAACTGACTGGATTCACTATGCCCCTCCCTTCCTAAAAGTACATAAACAGTAAAACCTGCCGAGAAAAGACAATCTTTGTTGCCTGGAAGAAGCAGAGACTGGTTATTAAACTGCCTGGAAGAAAAAAATCCACCTAAGCTGCCACGAAGAAACTCAGACCAACTGAGCCATGTGGAAATGACACCCTCTAACACATTGAGCTGCCTGCAGGCTGGGAAATGAGCTCCAGATTTCCAGCCTTGGTGAGTTGTCACACATAGATGGACTTTGGTGATGTGACTCTCATTGAGAGATCTCTGCTCCTATAAACAACCACCCACCCATATTCCTGTAAGTAAATCCAATAAAACTCACTGGTTCAATAAGCTAGACTCTGATGATATCCATACCTGGGTCTGTCATGGCCTCCTTTCTCACGTGAGTAGATATGTGTGATGTGCTTCCCCAGGGGGGAAAATGTCAATAGGCAGGTGGTTCTGGGTTATAAGAACAGAATCTGAGCAAGCTAGTAAGTAGAATTTTCTGGGTTTTGTTTTTTGGTTTTTTTTTCTATTTAATTAATCCCTCCAGTTCCTGCCTTGAGTTCCTGCCCTAGCTTTCATTGATGATGGACTGTGACATAGGAGCCAGAAGAAGTTCCTTTCTCTTAAAGTTGGTTTTCATCATGGAGTATCGAGCAACGCAAAGGAAGTAGAACAGAAATTGTTACCAGGATTGGGATCTTGCTTAGACATGACCATGTTTGTTTGGGTTAGGATTGTGGAAATGTTCAGAACTTAGGGCTGCAAAACTGTTGAATGCCTACAATTCAAGGGACTGTTATGTGGAAACTTAGAAGACAAGAATGTTGAGAGTAGTGCAAATGTTGGAGGCTTGTGAGATTTTAGAGGGAAGCAAAACCACTCTCAAGGCTGGTTGTTGTCATAGGTACAATTAAGAATTTGTGAAAGTGGAATCTTTTAGTACTTCACTGGGATAACCCATGTTGGTTAGCTGGGGCTGAAAACTCAGCTGTGGTTCATAAGATATCATCATAATTGAAGTGAACTCTTCTGGAAAGTATTTCCTCAGGACAAACAGAAGCTGTGGTCCAGAGTGGGCCAAGGCTACAGACAGCTCAAGCTGGCAGCTGAAATGAATAATGTGTATGAGTCTCCTACATGGCGTTTGTTTTGAAAGATGAAAGAACAATGGAGAACGTCTGAGGCTTGTCACTCTGTGTTGGGGTTGGAGACTCTCTGAAGAAAGGACAGTAGAGGCCACTGGGAAACATGCAACCTCAGTTGCAGCGGAGAGCTCAGCATATGTAAATGCTAGGGCTGTGGGGTGACCACTAAGAACAGCAGCACGTGTGGGGTACAAGACCGTTCAGGAGAACATGTGTTCAAATCTCTAATCACACAGTAATAGTGAATGAAGTAGACTATATCGTGACACTGCTTATGTTGTCCAGAGTCCTAATTTCTGTGAGTGCAAGAAGATAGTAAGATGATAATTCCATGGTATTTTGTTGTAAGTTTCACATTTACATGCTTGCTGTATATGGAGGGGCAAGATAACTCCTTCATCCTATCTTTCCATAGACTCCTCTTACTTACTTTTCAGGCAAACCCAGAAACTAATGCATAGGAAGGTATCTACATAGCTCTTTATCATCATGCTTCCTCTTTTACATGGACAAGTTCTTTCTAAAGAGACACCTCAGCCTCAGTTGCATGTCTATTGTCAACAGCAAGGGCCATATCATTGATGGTTTACTATCATGTCCCATAGCTTTTTTTCAAGTATTATCGTATATAATCTAGTTCATTAGACATTTGGGAGGAATCCTCGTACTTATGGGGTGGACCTCATTCATCCTGGAGACATGTCTCCATATCTTCACTCTTTAGAGGAAGATGACCACCCTAGAATTTCCCTGGAGGACAGTCCATGTTCACATGTCCCACCCTTGGTAGCATGTCTCATCAAATCATTGTAGGTAATCTTTGGTTCTGAAGGTCATTATGTTGTGTGACTTTCCTGGGGAGACATGAACAATGTGTATTCACCTCATACAGGACCATGACAACACAGGAAAGAAATTAGTCAACTTAAATGTGTTTATTAGGTCACTTATAAAAGTATAGGTACTTTATGGATTTCCGTGGGCCTCTCTAGCACTTTGTTTCTTCCTATTCTCATGTGGTTTTCATTTACCATGGTCTCCTATTCCTTGTTCTCCCTCTCTGTTGTTGATCCAGCTGGGATCTCCCACTCACCCAAGCTCTCTTTCCCTCGACCCTCGCCCTTCACTACCCCCACTCATGTCCAGGCTGTTCATATAGATCTCATTCCATTTCTCTGTCATTGGGCAATCCCTGTGTCTTTCTTGGGGTCCTGTTTTCCAGGTAGCCTGCCTGGTGATGTGAGTAGCAGTCCAGTCATCCTTGTTCCACATCTAGTATCCTGTTATGAGTGAGTACATACCATGTTTGTCTTTCTGAGTCTGGGATACCTCACTCAGGATGATTTTGTCTAGATCCATCCATTTGTCTGCAAACCTCATGATGTCATTGTTTTTCTCTGCTGAGTAGTATTCCATTGTGTATATGTACCACATTTTGTTTATCCATTCTTCAGTTGAAGGGCATCTAGGTTGCTTCCATGTTCTGGCTATTACAAACAATGCTGATATGAACATAGCTGAACAAGTGCTCTTGTGGTGTGGTTGAGCATTCCTTGGGTATATGCCCAAGAGTGGTATAGCTGGATCTTGGGGGAGATGGATTCCCAATTTTCTAAGAAATCGCCATATTGATTTCCAAAGTGGTTGTACAAGCTTGCATTCCCACTGACCTACTCTGGTGATGGGATGGCCAAACACCCTAATTGTCGTGCTAGAAACCTCATCCAACTACTGAGGGATCTGGATGCAGAGAGCCATGACTAGGCCCCAGGTGGATCTCTGGGAGTCCAATTAGTGAGAATGAGGAGGGTTTATATGAGCGAGAATTGTTGAGACCAAGGTCGGATAAAGCACAGAGACAAATAGCCAAACAAACGGAAACACATGAAATATGAACCAATGGCTGAGGGGTCACCAACTGGATCAGGCCCTCTGAGTGGGTGAGACAGTTGATTGGCCTGATCTGTTTGGGAGGCATCCAGGCAGTGGTACCGGGTCCTGTACTCATTGCATGAGTCGGCTGTTTGAAACCTGGGGCCTATGCAGGGTCCCTTGGCTCGGCCTGGGAGGAGGGGACTGGACCTACCTGGACTGAGTCCACCAGGTTGATCTCAGTCTGTGGGGAAGGCTTTGCCCTGGAGGAGATTGGAATGGGGGGCGGGCTGGGGGGAAGGTGAGGGGGGCGGGAGGGGGGAGAACAAGGGAATCTGTGGCTGATATGTAGAACTGAATTGTATTGCAAAATAAAAATTAAAAAAAAAAAGAAAAAAATAAAAGTATAGGTACAAGGTCACTAAAGGGAGGCTTTTAAATCTTTATGTTTCAGACTTCCTGAGACTTGTAAGTTTCATTTACTTCCAAGATTTATGTGTCTCCCTCCAGGAGATCAGAGGAAATGGTTATACAACCTTTATCTATACTTTTTATGGGAAACTATTCTGATGGCATTCATTACTGAAGACGTAAGAAAACAGAAGAGCTTTTAAGACCTTGGTATTAAAATACAAGGAAAGAGCTGTCAATATGGTTCAGGGGTAAAAATACTTGGAGCCAAGCTTTATGACCTGAGTTTGATCACTGGACACCACATGGTAGAGGGGGAGAACCAACTCCTTCAAGTTGTCTTCTTATACCATGGCATGCATACAGGTGTACACACACACACACACACACACACACACACACACACACACACAAATAAATAAATAAATAAATAAATAAATAAATAAATAAATAAATAAATAAATACAAAAACAAAACTAACCAAATAAATGTTTTTTTTTTTTTTTTTTTTTAAATCTCACAGAAAGAAGAAAGTTGGAGAAAAATCACTCTACACAATTTGACAGATACTTCTTTTGGAAACAGATAAATATGTGAATTTCTTAGGCCATGCCTCAGAATGTCTCATCAATATTATTCCCAATAAACTCTTGTAACTAGGAGTCATCAATTGACGAATTTCCTTTATGAGTTGCTTGCATCTGAGAGTGATCAATTGGGGCATTTCTCTTGTGTGACTAAATAAACAAGTGAGTGATAATCAGCAATACTCTGTAAGATAGGACTGTAGAAGACAGTGTAGAAGTTATAAAATAGATATTTGGGGTAATAGAAAAAGATTAAGATTGGCAGGTGTCATTGCAGACTCAACTGAGATTTATCATCAAGATATTACAATGGGACAAGTCAACTTTGGTGTTTGTTTTCGGTTGTAACATAGTCCAAGAATGGAATGGTGTGAGAATTCTGAATGCTTGAGAGAAAACTCCAAGAAAACAAGACAAGAGTCTTGTGACCTCAGTTTCTTCAAAACACAGAACTGTTCTTGGAATGTGTTTTCATGCTCCTCCCAGGTGGAGCAGACAGGAATGAATTGACTTCAGCTGTTATTATTCATATGCCTCTATGGAAAAACTTGTTTTTGCCACATGTGGCTTGTCCTTGTCATTGGACATCTTACTCATATAATTCTTCTGAATCCTCAGAGTTTACATTGTCTGATGCTCTGAATAAAGTTGGCCCTTGCATGAGATACTAGCCCACCTTATTTTTAGGCTATACTCTCCCATGTTCACTAAGCCAACTACAGCAGTAAACAGTTTTCCATGCATCACCTGGGACACATGGTTAAGCTGAGCTACAGTCACAAGTTTTCCAGATTAGTATAGCAGAGGAAGGGAAGGGTGGATGAATTACAAGTGTTTGCAGAGCCACACATAGAACTGCATGCTGCAGAATCTAAGAGAGGAAGGAAGGGATTAGAAAATGAACAGGAATAAGAGGAGGCAGCATAAATTGGAGCTTTCTGTCGAGTTTTAAGAAGTTGAAGAAGTGGTAGGCCTGTGAACATGGAGGCTGAGTGCAGTGCATCATGGAGAAGAAACTATGAAGTAAGCTTTATCTCAGGTAGTGAAGATCAGTGATCCAAAGGCTTTTAAACGTTACCAGAGAACAAGATGGATGATGTGGGTGTGAGAAACCACTGTGGGTGATGGGGAACTTTAGGACTGAAGATACAAAAATCTAAAATGTGGAAAGTATGTGCAGTGATTAAAAAAAAAGAAGGTACCAAAATAGAATAAGTAAAGCCATCAGTCAATGACGGAAACTAACCAGATAGGTGTGAAAGTTACTGTGGCGAGCGGCAAGTTGCACAGTCTGGAGGCATGAGCCCTAGGGGCTTTGAAGAAAAATCAATTCTGAAGCAGAGGAAGGGGTGGATGAGAATTCTGATTCATGTTGATTTGAGGGGTCTGAAGGTTCAGAAAATAATAACTCCTTCTGTAATACTACCTAGGTATCGGTGTGTAAAGAAATTCAAGCAAGTTGTTTCTGTCTGTAAACCTGTTCTATGGTTTCCCTGGACTGATGAGCAGAAAGCTGTATGGCAGAGGCGTCAAAGCATTCATAAACTTGATAATAATTTTGAAGAATAGACATTTTTGAGGATTTAGGCCATGGCTGACAATGAGTGAAGTCAATGTGATCTGTGAAATAATGGAATATCCCCAGCTTATAGAGTCCTAGAACTGGCAAACATTTGACTTTTTAAAAAAAATCAGTTTTGGATAACTCATCTGTTTCTCCAGCACTCAATTACATATCTAATTACATCCTAATGTGAAAATTAGTATGTCTTTTGGGATGCCTTATAGGTTTTTTTGCATATATTTCGAGAAGAGTTTCTTATAATTGGGGTTTTTAACTTTCTGGTTAATGTACCTAACCTTCATATGTGCCCAGAAGAATAATTTACAAGGGCTGATATATTATCCTCTTTGGCATGAAACTGGGCTCTGCTCTCTCTCTCATAATGTCTGAATATAGACACTCATTCAGAATCAAGCAGCTGGATTCAACAAAGCAGCCGCATCCGTTAAACATGTGCACTTGCATTTCAGTAATTATTGATTTCTGAAACACAGTGTTCCGGTGTTCCTATACGTTTCGTGTTGATTTCAATCTGTTTCCTTTGTAAATTTTTTTTAACTTGAAATATTTTACGTATTTTTCTGAACGTGGACTTGATACGCTGTGTCAAATGGAAGGCTTTTTGAAATATGGTAAGCCTACAGAAAAGTGCAGAAAATGACATAGAAGGGACATAAGTGCGCATTCCCTTCCGTTTCACCAGATGCTAATATTTTTGCTTCGTGTCCAATTTCTCTTTCAATAAAAGTTAAACATATGGCTAAATATATTCTTTTTCTTTTACCCCTTCATCCATTATTCATGGCAATTTCCCAATTTTGTTCCCAAGCTACATTTTTTAATATTATTTAGGCATATCAATAATTTACATGATTTATACCACATTGCATCACAGGACATTTGATGTTTTCACTTCATTTAATATTTGAAATTTACTCATGTTTGGATATATTTATTCCAAAGTAAATTTACTTGCTAGATTATTTCTAATGCCTAGAAATTTTGTATTTCTCTGCTACAATTCTATTCATGGAAATAAATTTAAGGGATCCAATTTGAGAAGTCATGATGGGAAATGGCTTGTTAAATTTCCAACATAAATAGATCTGTGCTGAATACTGTGATGAAATAAACTATATAAAATTAAAGATTTCTGCTCCAGTAAATGACTACATGAATAAAAAGTTGTGAAAATTATGATATTGGGAAAACTGTTTGCATTAGGAACTACTTTTTGCACTCAAATATATTAAAAGGTTCTATATGTAAGCAAGATATGAAAGGTAAGTACAATGCAGAAAGCTACGAGGAATGCCAAAAAGCAGGTACTGAGATCCAGAAAGTGAGGACCCATGGAATAGTTGAACAGGAAGGAAGGAGTGAGGTAGCAGGGATGAAGGTAGCCCTCTGCTCTGATCTTTAACACGTGGGGATAGAAAAACTCATCATTCAGCATGCATGCATGTGCCTTAAGAGTTGCCAAGAACAGAAAACTATAGTAACAAAAAACACTCTGCATCTGAACTATTTCAACTTGGGAAAACTTTTAAATATATGAAAGATCCTCTCACAGACTAGCTTGTGAGAATGTAGTACCTGGAAGTGGATGATAAGTCCAAGAATGCAACAGAGAAACTAAACAGTGTAACTTCTCATCCATTTTGAGACAAAGGCTACATCATCTTGGCCAATACCAACTAAATCAGTTCCCATAGAATTGGCTCATACCAGTAACCAGGAACACTTGGTCACCACTGACTAACTCCCAATGAACAGAACAGAACAGAACAGAAGTGTGAAAGGCATTGCTAAAACAACTGGGCACGAGAGGGACAGTAGTTGATGTCTGGAAATGACTTTTCACAAAGAATTAAGTAAGAGGTTAATTCAGCAGGTACCTCTGGACTGGTATAGCTTTAGAGTTTTTCTGAGCTCCATGACAGGATGTTATCTCTATGGGTCAGGAGATGCACTGTTGGTAATAAATAACTTAGTGGTCCATGTTTAGTGATATAACCCAAAGAGCATGAGAAATGGGTAGAGCAGATAATGGGGTCTGTTTAGGTCACTCAAAGACAACTATGTCAAGATTTCTGCTTAGGTGGATTTTTTTGGTGGGCGGGGGAGACTTCAGAAAGCCAAAAGCTATGCTGTGAGCTTCTTGAGAGCTTTACAGCTAGAGCAACAATTCACAGAGGACATACACAATCATACAGAAGAGATGATTAAGATTGTTCTAGGGTTGACAGTTATCCTCTCAGTCTCTGCAGTCTACATTTCTTCCTTGAAAATTTGATGTTGAAGAACCGAAGAAGTTACTCAGCAGTTAGGAGCACTGGCTGCTGTTCTGGAGGACCTGGTTACTATACCTAGAAATCACATGGTGGCCCACATCTATCAGCAATCCCATTTACAGAGAATCTGACAGCATTTTCTTGCTTCTTCAGGCACCAGTCCCATAACTGATGTACAGACACACATCTGGGCAACACACCTAGTACATAAAATAAAATTGAAAAAAAATTAAAATTATATGCTGAGGGTGAGGATGCTTTGCTCAATCCATCTTTTTAAGCAGCCACCCATGGCTGATAAAGAGATAAGGGACACAGTGCTGGGAAGGAACCTGTTAGAACCGAGGAGCTGGCTCCAGCAGCATGCATGGCAGTTTGAGTCATGGCCTTGCTCCACATTAGACCTGGATTGGAATATGCAGCTTAAGCCAGCCTTATCAAGAGTGTTAGGAATGTGGAGACACAAGCCTCACAGAAGTAATAATGCCCTAGGGTGGGAGGGATAGATGGCTCATGAACAAAGACTGACTTCAATCTCCCATGCAGAATTATCGACACCGTTTCATTCTGAATTAGTCTTTTGTAACTGTTCTGGGTTTTTTGTTTGTTTGTTTTTGTAAATTTGACACACTAGACTCATCTGGGTAGAGAAAACCTAGTTGAGAGATTGTATCCATCCAATTTGCCTGTGGACATTTCTATGGGTCATTTTCTTGATTAATTCCTGATGTGGGAGAGCTCAATCCACTGCGGACAGTGCCGCCTCTCAACATATGGTCCTGGATTGTATTAGAAAGCAGAATGATCAAGCCGTGGGCACAAACCATTCCTCTGTGGTCCCTGCTCTAGGTTCTTGTCTTGAGTTCCTGCCCTCATTTTCCAAAGTGATCGATTGTGACCTGGGAACTTTATGATGAAATAAACGCTTTTATCCCCACATGTTTTTGGTAAGTGTTCTATCACAGAAGAGAGAAGCAAACTAGGATGCAAATTTGGTTTTAGCTACCAAGAACAACTGACACTTGGGATGGATGATGTTGGCCCTTCAGAGAGCCTCTCCACCCTTTGTAAAAGGTCTCATTTATATAATGACAGAGCCTGCATGACTTACAGATTTGGAAAACCACTGGCAGGAATAATAAAGACAGCAGTTCAGGAGTTTGAATGAAGATACCGTGCATCAGTGAGAAAGGACATTTCCAAGAACTACAAAGGTGTTAGGTGAACTCCCAGGGGAAGGGTGGACAGCCTGCCTACAACTTGTTGGCCAAGGACATCCTGTAGAGCCCACACTTTATGAAGACTTCTGCCACTGCTGTTGATTGCATGTCATAAGTAGATGGTGAGTCATTATTATTGAAGCCACTGAAGTCCTTCGGCTATAAGACATGGAGAAATAAGGCTGGGAAAGAGCTCTAGCTGTCTTTCTCATAGCTGTATTTCATAGTGCTGTATGTGCAGTGTAAGGTAATTGTCACAAACAGTCCAGCTCAGCTAGGAAAATCTCAGATACTATAGGACCAACATGCCAGGCAAAAAAAAAATATATCTACTGATGAAATACTGTTATGACTGTTATAAGGGCAACCAATTACTCTCTGATTGGATGTAAGATCCACTCCAAAAGAGTCAACTCACTGTTGGAACTGTAAGACAGGATAATAGCATATGGCTGGAGAGGTCATAGACCTCAGTAGAGAAGAGACAATTGTTTTCCTAAGTGGATATGGTATGTCTGATAAAGTGCCTTCTAAATATTTGTGTTTATTCAAATGATTATTGATACTGCCAGCTACAGTCAGTAACTGAGGAAAATTCTTCTGTTTTTCCAATAGGTAGTACTTTAGGCTCTCAAAATAAGTCCAGTCCCTGAGAATAAGTAACTGTTGCTATGACACAGTGGTCCAAAACTCACCCATAAATGGAAGAAAACCATTGTATACTTATGTCAACTCTCTCCGTCACAGAGGACACTGCAGAAGAAGAACTGAACAAAACAATCGAAGAGCTGGAGGAAAACAGTTGAATGCAAATGGAGGAAGGCTCACAAGACTCAGGAAGCAGATGAAACTTAACAGTGTCACTGAAGATCTGGAAACTTGCAAAATTCAATAGACTCCTACAGAAATTGATATAAGCAAAACCATTGCTGGTAGGAGGAGACTGTGCCCAGCTGAGTTGCCGTTGAGTTGTGTTAGGAGCTCCAGGGACCCAATGTTTGAGTCCATCTATGCTGGGACAGAGTTTGCAGAGATGCAGCTGCCTTTGTGTCACACATGCTCCTGGCACCATTCATTCATGCTTCCATAAGCCACCCTGATAAGCTCACCTGCTCACTAAGCTAGCTGTAGGTGAAACTGTTTCTTTGGTCTGTCATCGATGCCATATGTGGAGTGAATAGATATTTGTATCTTCCAAGGTGAAATTACACAATATTCACTTTCCATCTGTTATTAACACACATACACACACACACATACACATGGACATGCCCACACAGGGGTAGGGAGAGGATTCATTAGATCGGTTTACATGGTATGGTTTGGGTAGTCCAATAATGGCTGTCTCACTTTGAAGAAGTAAAGAATCCATAGATGCTCGGCCCACAAGGTTGATGATGCTGGATGTCTCTGAAGTCTCAATCTTGTATGGAAGGCCAGGTGGATTCATAGAGATGTGTTGCTCTTAAGTCAGTTTTAGAAGCCTAGAGAAGCACATTCTAATGCCAGCAAAGTAAAGAAACAGTCAAAGTGTGGATGACCTTGCAATCAAGAGTAAAGGCAAGTAGGAAAAAATGACAGTTTCATTCTTCCATGTCCTTTTATCAGGGCTGGCACCAGAAGGCACAGCCAGAATTTAGGGTGAATCCTCCAGTTCAAAGAATATGATCATAAAAATTCCTCACTGAAGTTCCCAGCAGCTTCTATTTTAGTTGATTCCAGATCCAGTCAAACTGACAATGGAGACTGACCATCACAGTTAGCCACATAACGGTCACGCCGTTGCACTTGGGTAATTCTTTCCTGGTGGTTCAGTTGTGCAGCATGCAGGGTTCACACTTGGAGTTTAAGAGGAAAGAGAGCACTTACCTGTCTGTTCTGCCTCATCCTCTAAAGTCTTTCTTCTATCTTTCTTCTGCATTGTATTTGAGGTTGATTTTGGCTTTAAGCCCCTGGACTTGTTAGTCCTTGGATATTGCCATGATGATTAGTTTCAATCAAAAAATTCAAACTCTAATTTTCTGTTACTAAACCATCTCTTAATGGAAAGTCACCACTGGAAATCTGTAGGATGAAGAGAAGGGGACTAGGTCTACAGCAAAACATTGCTTGAATGAGTTATAACAAAATCAAGAGATATGGCATTGGGATATGCTTCTTGAGAAGAAGTTGGCTGGTTTGTTTCACCGTATACCTAAATAATATCATATTGTACTGGAGTAACTACTCCGAAAATCTTGGAGCTACTTTCCTTTTGAAATTGAGCAGAGACTCGTCTGCAAAGGAGGGCATATTGTGCAAGGTCAAGCCAAACTAACTTGCCGGATGAAACGGGATACATACAGCATTTTAAACAGAAGGGCAATCTGCCCATGGTATGAGCAAGAGAATGGCTTGAAATATTTAGAAAACTCAATATTATTATAGGGCTGTAAAAGGAAGAGGCAGAGTATAGTGCCGGACCATACTCAGAGAATGAAGTTTAGCTGAGAGTGAGCTACAGGTAAATGCTGCAGCCTTTAGCTCTAGCTGTCTTGAGTAGACAGATGTGGGTGCTGGAAAACTGAGTCTAGAAGCAGCTGGAAGATCCTGTGAGTGAAAGGACAGCAGGAACATTTCCTGGGATCATTATGGTAAAGCATTTTGGGAATTGGAGTAAGGTAACCTGATATTTGGTAATTTCTAAGAGAAGTATCTTTGAAGTGGAAGAGGTTCTTCTTTCATGCTTTTGTCTTGACTTTAATTTCAGTACCTTTTGAAAGTTCCTTTATTTTCTTATGTCTTAGACAATGATTAAAATCAAAGAGGACAAAATGTGTATCTCATTAAGATAGTAAAAAGGAAAGATAAATGTCATTTTATTTCAGTTTATCCAACCTGATTCCTTGCCCAAATTCCTTTTATACAGCATTACTGTTAGGGATGTGACATTGTTTCAGAATGTTAGCAGGTGCCATTGAAAAGAGAAAGTAATGCCAGCTCTACTTTCTTTCTGATTCTACTATTTATTGTAAGTTCATTTAATATTGAGTACTTTCGGTATAAGTTTTTTATCAGCCAGGTTGTCACTCACTGCTCCAGCCCTTAATTCTCTCACTTAACATGTTCCATAACACCAGTCTCTCATCCTCCTTTCAAATATGTGTCTATAGGCTACCCCTTCCTTGTTCACATAGACACACACACACACACACACACACACACACACACACACACACACTTTCTTAATGCAGATGGCTTAGATGTATAATTATAGTTTAACCAACTTTCATGAAACTGATACCTGGAGAAAGTATGGGAATAATTCTCATAATAACAGTGATGAGACAATATTTTTATTGGTTTCTCCAGGTAAACTGAACATTAACCCGGTTTAGTATTGTTCAAAATGTAACATGGAATTTGAGACCCATGTTGTAGATATTCTCTCTCTCTCTCTCTCTACACACACACACACACACACACACACACACACACACACACACACACACACTCACTCATACATATCCCTCTGGTTTATGAATAATGAGCATGCACACCATAAATGGAAAGGTCAGCTTCATGAGCATCCAATTTGTGCAACTGCATCGAGCCCTTCTCTAAGAAGGGTCTTGGTTCAACACACTCTGCAGCTGCCTCCTTAAAAACTTTTTGAGCATGAAGTCGGCATTTTCATTTTGCACTGGGGCAATAAATTATGGGTTTTAAAAAGTAAATTTATGCGAGAACACACAAAGCAACTATCAGATTCCAGAAAAGAACACGGAGATGCCCCATTTCCATTTCAATGCACTTTTCAAAACCAGTGCTTCCTAGAACGACAGTTTATCCAGATCTCCTCAAGCAGCTTCCTCACGTTCTGTGCTCACATAGACCTATCAGCAAGCCATCACCCCTACATCTAATACCAATTAAGTAAGGGGCACTGAGTTACTCAACATTTATTTTCCCCTTTATTGAAAAAGAAATGATTTCAGGTCTAATTTTTGCCAAATGTTTTTGATTGGGGAAAAACGACTAGCCAGGGAAGCCAGTCGTCTGTCAGTAAGATGGCTGTGTATTATTGAAAGAGACTAGTGTTAGGGTCCGAGAGAAGACCCCAAGAAAGACCAACCGTCATGTATGCAATTTAGTAAGAGCGTTTATTTCCAGCATGATGGGGTGGCAAATAGTGATCCCAAAGGGGGGTCACAAGCTCCTTTTAAGCAGAATTCAAGGAATTCCAAAGAGGAGGGATTAATCTGGTGCTGATTGGTGGAGGAAAGATTAGTCTGAGAGTTGATTGGTGGGAGGCTGTAGTGGTTAGGGGCCTGTTGGTGTTGTGTGTGGGGGGAGGGATCTAGTGTCTAGGGGCTTCTTGACAAGGGGGTATGGAAAGCTATGTTTACTAGCAGAAGTCTGGAGGACATGTGCTGAGCCAGCAGAAGGGGCCTGGGGCCGCCTGCTGAGCCAGCAGGAGGCTGGGGGGCTCCTATTGATTGGTTGTCCCTAAGTTGTCCTTTTCCTGAGAATTGCTTGCTCAGCTCCAGCCTGTTATAGAGAACCCTCCATGCCAGGGCTGCTAGGGGAACCTGTTAGGGCCCTGGCTTGGCCATCCAGTCCTTTCAACTGGGTTTCTAACCTGACTGCTTCACTCTTTTTTCAGGTGGGTGGGTGGGTGCATAATACAGCAGTATATTGACTTTTAGCAGCAATTATTTTTTAATTTGATTTTTTATTATTCTTTGAAACTATTATATATTTTGATCAATCATTTCTCCTCCCCCAACTTCTTACAGATCCTCTCTTACCTTCTTACCTATCCAATTTCAAGTTCTTTCTTCTTTAAAACAATCAACAACAAATTGTTTTGTAAAGTTATTACATTGATTTATAATGTTACCAACAATATATAAATATACTTTCATTCAACTTTATTGTAATTGAGCTTTGTCATTTCAAGTTTTTCTTTTTCATTTTTTTTTATTTTATAATTTAATCTAATTTTATATATCAGCCATGGATTCCCTTGTCCTTGGGAATGTGTCTTAATGAAATTAGCTGAAATCAATTAGGGTACTAAGACACTAATTTAGAGTTGGTAGAGTTTTTCTTGAAAGGGCCAGATAATAAATATTTTAAGCTTTCTGTCACATCTATTCAAGGATGGTGTAAAAACAATAAATGATGCATAAATCAGTGTGTAAAAAAAGCAACAGCAACAACAACAACCACACACACACACACACACACACACACACACACCATAGAGTTCTATTTGTAATGGTCAGCGAATCCTGAGCCTTGGGCCTGCTCTGGAGTGTGATTGGTCAGTGTCATTCCATTAAAGAAAAGTTGCTATCAGTTGGAACTAGCTTCTTGGTTAGAAGTAGGACTTTGAGACTTATTCCTGCACTCTATGCTTCACTCTAAAATAACAAGTCCACTAAGAAGTGCCAAAGTATACATGGATATGTAAAGAGTGCCTAAGTAGCATATCATCATTAATAAAATTATAAAAGATATTATGATCTCATGTCCTTGTACCACCTCCCTCTGTATGAGATTCATGGAAATCTTGCACACCGTAGAAATCAAAAAGAAACAAAGTTGGTTTGACTTTAGCTTTTGAAAATACCTGTTGTAGCCAATGCTCTATCTTACTATCCTAGACCTTCAGAGAAGCATCTATTAAATCCACCTTGGCACCCTTAAGCAACTCTGTAAGCTATGTGAAAATATAAAGAGAAACACCTTTGAAGATGTTAGCAAGATTTTCAGAACTATTTTAGGGCAAGAGATAGAGGTATAGAGAAAAAGTCTTCTGGTATGCACATGTTCTTTCACAGTGCAAAACCAAATGAGTAATTCATAATTAACAGTCATAAAGTATTTTCCAGCTTCAAATACAACTCTTCTTTGTTTCTTTTCACGTGCATAGCAATGGTGACTTTCAAATAATCTCATCTTGAAAAAAAATCATCTCAAAATAAATCCACGGTTGCTCTGTGCAGGTTCATCCCATGGCACGCCTTGACAGAGGCCATGGTACCTCTTTGTGGAGAGCCTCACCCAGAATGTAGCTGTTGTTCCCTTGCTTTGTCCAAAGACCACTGAGGATTTCTGGTTTGATTGAATCGCCTGTGAGCTGACCTGCAGATTTGGGTTTTTAAGGGTTTATTTGTTTTTATTTTATGTATGTGAATGTTTTGTCTACACACACACACACACACACACACACACACACGCACCATGTGCATCATGCCTCTTCACATGGAAACCGGGAGAGGGTATCAGATACCTTGCAATTGGAATTATGTATGGCAAGCCTTGTAGGTTCTGGGAAGTGAACCTGGGTCCTCTGTAAGAGAAGCAAGTACTCTCAATCACCAATCTATCTCTTTAGCCTCTGACCTACAGATTTGTGTATGAGTACTAAACCTTGGGAATTCACTACCCACAGGCAATACTTGGTAAAGGAAATGAAACATTAAACATTAAAAAAAAAGAATATTTGACACATAAACACAAAGAAGTGTGTATTAACTTACTGTTAAGCCAGAAAACTGTAGCAAAGTTATAATAAGAAATTATAAGCAACAAGACACTTTAAAACTACAATGCTGTTATATTAATATTTCATGAAAATATTATTTTAACAGATAGAGGAAATAAAGATTGATGCTAGATATTATTCTGCATAATTGACTACCACATTAAAAATGAGTTACAAATATGAATGCTTGTAATAGATAAAATGACATCTATGTTAGCAGATTCAGAGATTATAATCAGTCCTTTTAAATATTTTAGGTTAAAGGACTAAATATTTTAAAATTAAAATAATGAAACTCTTAGAAAGTTAAAAGTAAAACTCTGAATATGTTATAATACAGGATCAGAATTTACAGGTAGCCATATTTTCTGAAGTTAAAAGTTATCATTAATTCAGTAACAGAAAATAAAGATGTAATAATTTCCATGTCTACATCCTCATTCCTGCCTCTCCACATGCTATCTGATCTGGTCAGTAACTTGGGTTCCCCATCTGAATCTGTCTGAACTTGAGTTTTAGAAGACTATTCATCAAATGATATGAAAGTTAAAGGATATTCATGTTAACTGAACTTTTCCTCACATCAACCACTGTGTCCGAAGAAATTAGTTTTTATCCACTAAACCTTTGTATACGTAAGGCCAAAATTATATCCCTTGATAAGGAGGCACTATATAAATGTATTGACACTTAATGTTTTTTTCTGTAATTCTAACAATTTCAAATGCTAAAAAAAACTATTGTCAAGTAGTGACAGTGACTGTGCATCTTACATGAAATGAATTCTTCTTATAGAATAATTCAAATTAAAACCCTGAATAGTCAATAGAAACTTATCTAAATAGGATGGTATCACACACACTGGGAAGTCCAACAACCTGGTCCCACAGCTTGCAGCTCCTAAATCTTTCTTTGGGAAGACTTATATGAACGCATTTGAACCTCAAAGGCAGCAAACATAACCAGAAGTGATTTTGATATCATTTAAATGAATCAATTAAATTAACAACTCAAAAGTTCTTAATGCCTTAAAACTGCTCCCTAAACATTACCAAAATGTTTTAAAATATATATTAAGTATACAAGAGCATATTCAGTCTACATAAACACCCATGACATACAAAAGGGCTGGGGGGAGAATCCCACTGAAAGCTTCTTGGGAACTTCTGAGACTTCCCTTCCTAGCATTTGTAGTGACAGCATGCTTGAGGGTAGCACCTGCTTACATAACTCCCAGTTACTTAATTCAAAGTAGACATTTGCTGCCCACATGATGTAGAACTGACTTCTGGTTATTGATGTTGCTCTGACCATGGATTCAGGTCTTTCAATATCACCAGTGTTCCTTTAGGATATCACAAGGAAGGAAAAATGTTTGGTTTTCTTATTTAAATACAAAAAATAGTGTTTCCAGTTTCCATGAGTCATTTTTAACACTTAGACTGAAACCAACAGTGTAAAATATCGCTGTTGGTTCTGACACTTGTTAAATATTCTGTCCTTCCTTTTCATCAGACCTATTCTCATGATACCCCCCTGTGGTCGAATTTGCATTTCTCTGATTAATAAGGTGGTTGACAGTTTTATGAAGCACATTTTTAATGTTTGCTGAGTCTCTTTTCTTGTTTTCTTTTTGCCTGTGCAACTGAGTTCCTTAGTTTTGCTTTTCTGCTTGTTTAGGAATTGTTTACTTTGTGGGAATGTGTCCTCTTTATATATATTAAGTCTACCACTGTACCGTAAATGTTGAAGTTTTTCATTACATGTTCAGTATAATTAGAAACATTTTGCCACCACATGGAATGCTTTCTTTTGACTTACTTTACAATCTACCGCATCTTTTTTCTTGGCCAGAGTCTGAAAACATTTTCAAATATTGTATTGCACATGCCATGGATGGATTTTTCCATATCTATCAAGTAGTCCAAACCAATTAGTTTCTGTTCCAATATTCCTGTGTACTCATTGAATATTGTCTTCCTGTTCTGTAAATTATATGGAATTGTCTAAAAGATCGCCAACTATTCTGAGTGTAATCTAAAAATGTTTAGATTTATTGAGGCTCTGCTGTGTTGTGTTTTCACATTCACTTTATTCAGGAATCTTTTGTTACTTAATTTCTTCTTTGATCTATTCATCATTCAGTAATGAGTTATTTAATCTCCATGAGTTTGTGTCATTACTAGAAATTCATTTGTTGTTAATTTTAAGCTTTGTTGCATTGTGGTCAGATAAGACACATACATAGAATTAATTCAGTTTTTATAGACTTCTTAAGATCTGTTTTATGCCCTAGTATGTGTAGTAATATTTTATTTGTGCTGAAATGTGGTCATATTTTATTTGCCTTTTAATAAATAAAGTTTGCATGGAAATCAGAGAAAAAAGGCCAGCCATTATAAGTAAACAAGAAGTCAGGCAGTGGTAGCATATACCCTTAATCCTATCACTTAGCAGGCAGGATCTCTGTGTTTTTAAGGCCACACTGGAAACAGAGCCAGATGTGGTGGCACACTCCTTAATTCCAAAACTAGTTAACCATGGAAGTTTGGAGGGCTGTACAGACAGACAGAAAGTGACAGAGCTGTGTAGGAAGAGGAAGTGATGTAGCTGGACAGAGAGCAAATCAGATGGCAGAACAGCAAGGCATATGTGCATGGATGGACAGGAAGTAATTTGCATTTGGAAGAGGTAGACTTGGTGAGATAAGGTTGGCTGGTGGCTTTCCCTATTTCCCTGATCTCTTTAAGGCTTTCACCCCTATATTTGGCTCCATGTTTTTTATTTAATAAGACCATTTAGAAATTCATCGACATGTATGTGGTCTATTTTAGTCATGTTTCCATGGGTTATCATGGAGCATCTATAGTCTTTGTTATTTGGGTAGACTATTCTGTACATATATTTTAGGTACATTTGATGTTTCATGCCATTACTTCTGATGTTTCTCTGTTTGACTTTTGTCCAGAATACTTGTCTATTGGAAAAAATACGACATTGAAATTGCCCAATATTACTGAACTGTAATTAAGCTCTGTTTTTAAGTCTAATATTTCATATTAGACTTTTTATGGAATTGGGTGTGTGAGAGTTTGATGCATATATGTTTAGGATTGTGTCTTCTTGATTAATTGTTCCTTTCTTTAGTATGGAGTATCCTTTTTCATTTCTGATTAACTTTATTTAATTAACAAAATCTATTGTGTCAGACATTACTAGCAACATCTGTTGGTTTCCTGGTCCCATTTGCTTTAAATACATTCTCCCATCCTTTCACTTTGAGGAGGTGATTAGAGATTTGGCTGGGTGCATACTGTCTTGGCTTTTGATAATTTTTTTGTTTGTTTTTGTGATATAGCCTGGGATGTTGACTTCTTTTCTTAATTGTTTGTCTTCAGTGAGATCCAAGGTTGCTACAGGGTAAGCAAACGCACTAGTGATGTTACCAAAACTAGGCTTGGTATCTGGAGATGGCACAGGTAAGCTGGTTCTGACCAACTAACATTTTAAATGGAGGAGTTATCATCCTATATCCTGAGTATGAAATTTATTAAAAAAAATGCAAATCTTCAGAAAGGATTGAACAATTTTAACAAAAAACAAAAAGACAGCAGTGGATATCAAGATATAAAACAGTAAATGGGACAGTGAATATAGGTATCAAGATAATTAAAGAGGTATATGGATTAAAAAGCATTTTCCAAAAGTCAGCCCATGCACCCATGTTATGACACTTTGGTCCTGCAAAACATTGAAGAAAGGTGGGCTTTTCAGTAAACGTGTGTTGATGCAAATGATAAATAACATCAAATGTGACCCTATTTCATACTGTGTTTTGGAAAAACGTTATTGGGTAGTTTTTAGTTCAGTAGTTGGATCATGAAGTACTGAAGTTTCCAGCAATAACAGTTCATGATCTTGGGCAGGAGAACAGTTTTTAAGCAGATATTTAAAAGTGCTAAATGAAAAGTTAATAATAGATACAATGAACTGAACTGAACTCAAGAACCTTCATTGACCAAAACATACCATTTGTGAGTATTAAGTAGACAAGTCACAGGATATCCAAAGGCATCTTTACCACAGCCTTCTTATACACAATTAGATTCAAGGAACAGACCCAATACTTCTAGAATTATTTTTTGAACTCAGTAATTCAATATTAAAACAGGAAAGTGCATTAAAATGGGGAGAATGTTTAACTGGTCAAAGGACAGTATTAAAATAGCCATAAGTCTATATAAAATATTTACAATATTCAGGAAAAAAAAACACATTGAAACCAGAAGTAGGTGTCACCACTCATAGAACACAAGGCTGAAACAAAACATTTAACAAAATCAATCATCAGCTAAGACATAAAGAAATAGAACTTACTCATCCAGGCAACCACTTTGGACACAATGGAAAAAATTCACAAAAGTTTACATATATATAATATATATATATATTATATATATATAATCTTATTAGTCAGGCTTCATGATGGAACCACCACCTCTACCTCATAGGATTCATAAAGCATTATTGTCTCATCCTACAATGAACAGAAAAGATTTTTATAAGCAACAGAAGTTTGTATGAGTCCCTAAAACCAAGTCACTACAGACATTGAGGAATTGACTTCTCTCCTGAAAGAAGCCAGCCATCATGCCATGAGGACATTCAAGCAGCCTGTGGAGAAAATCCAATGTGCTAAGGAGATATGGTCTCCTGCCAACAGCCACGTGAGTGATGTGTCTTGGAAACAGATCCTCCACCCCTGTCAAGCCTTTAGTTAACTGCAGCCAAGGAACATCATCTTGACTGTAGCCCCATAAAAGACTGAGCCAGGGACATATAGCCAAATTGCTCCTGGATTTCTAACTAATGGAATATATATGGGGTAATAAATGCCATTGTTGTTGGAAGCCACTCTATTTAGGATAGTATGCTCTCTAACCAAGCAATTGTATTTTTAGATGATTCCTGCAAAAAGTCATATATATGTTTACACACAAAGAGCCAAGCAAAACTTTATATGTAATAGCATAACTGTAATAGCATAGGAATGGAAACAAGGCAAACATTCTTTAATAATGGGACATGACACAGACAGAAAATGAATGGCCTGCTATAAGCGAAGCTCAATAACACAAGTCCTATATTAAGTAATGGAAACAAGACAACAGTGCTCGCTGTATGATTTCATTCAAATGTCATGTAACTGTAGCTAGAAAAACTTCACAGAGAGAGACCAGAAATCTGCTCCTCTTTGAAAAATGTTTGACTGACAAGAAGCCCAAGGGGAATGCTGGGTGTGAGCAACGTTCCATTTCACTGTCTGGTTGTTATGTGGATATTCTAATCTCATAAAATTCATCAGATGCCTCATTGTTTCATTTATGATTTGCTTCAAAACATTTCCTTTTCCAAAGAAATTCTATTGAATTTATTCTTATAACTCTCATAGCACTTCATAAAAATGTAAGTACTCAATAAATATATATTGAACATGTTACAAAATAGGAAACATTAGTGAGTATGGCAATGATCTGCTTTATTCACCTTTTAAACAATATTTTAGAATCTAGAGAGGTGGCTGAACAGTTAGGAGTGCATACATATTGGTCTTCTAGAGGATCTGAGTTTGTTTATAGCACCCATTTTTCTAAGGCTCAAAACTTAATGTCACACTGGCTCCAGGGGAATCTGTCACCTTCCTCTGGCCTCTGAAGACACCTGCACTCATATGCACATACCTGCACACACACACACACACATACACACACACACATACACACACACACATTTAAAAAATAAAAATCTTTAAAAAAATATGAAATAATATTTTCATACCAACATTTTATCATTCATTTATGTACATATGCAGCATGAGACTTTTTTATCAAATGTGTACATATACTTATGGAAATATACGTATGAATATTTGACTATTGATAAGAATAGTTCAACTCAGGACATGGTGTAGAGACCCACAGAGTTTTTCTAGTGAGAACTTACTCAGTGTCCAAGCATCTGAGCTTGATTTACCCAGTAGGGCTATATAAGGGGATGATTTGACCACAGGCGTGGTTAACAGGTGTTTGGAAGAGTCTACACTTGGCTGTGCAGTGTGCTTTGATCTACCAAGGGGAGGTGGTCTTTTGTGCTGCCCCTTGGCATTGTTATAAAAAGCCCTTTTGAATAAATGGAAAAGGCCATTGGGTATTGACCCAGATCCTCCTGAACCTATCTGGTGTTTCTGTCTTTCCTCTCATCATCTAGGCCTATCATTATATCTAATATTTTCTTATCCCTCTCATAAGAACTCTTGAAAAGGTAGGAGCTGGCCTCCCACAAAAAGGTGTAATTAACAAAATATTGCTTAACTTTCACATCTAGCATGGATTGTTCTGCTTTAATAGTTTTCAAAATTATAAAAATTATTTTGGGATTGGTAAAATAAGCCCATTTATATAGTTGAAAAATGGTGATTCAAAATATCTGATTTTTGATATATTAGCAGTATTTCTCAAACAATTCTTTACCAAAACACAAATTAAAATGATATATTTATTTTTCCTGTTTTTCTCATGTCCAAAGCAGAAGGTTTAGTGAATTTTAGACATCATTCTGTCTCAACTTCTGCTTACCATTGGCATGCAAAAGTGGCCACTGGTTTTTTAAACCAGAAATGTGAATGCCATTCTGACATTGCATCCTCCCTTGGCAATGATGGTGACGATGATCATAAGAGTAATAATAATGAAAATAGTAATAGTTAGGCTGCATATGTACTTGATTGCTAAATTGCATATATGCTTATAAATGCAATTTAGAATCTCCATTTAGACTAACAATCTTCTAGAGAACACTTCTATCCTATTCTCTATTTCACATACTTAGAGAAAAAAAATGCAATTTATAATCTCTACTTAGACTAACAATCTTCTAGAGAACACTTCTGTCCTATTCTCTATTTCACATACTTAGAGAAAACCCAACCCATTGCATTTGTGAATTTAAAGTTAACATTTTTATGCATTAGGCATCATCATGATTTATTTTCTTAAAAGAAAGTTGTATCAACATCCTTAATCAGTTAAGTTTCAATTATATATACTCTAATGTTAAAGTGTCCTTAAGAGAGCACTCCTCAACTGAGTGCCATAATTAGGCTAGTGGACTAGTACATCACTTATCAACTCACATGCAAATTAACATTCAATTGCATAGGTGGTACTCTGTCTATTCAAGAATTATGCAGTTACTGCTTACAGACAGTCATACAAGATGTCTGCCACCTCAGGCATCACTGGAGGACACACTTCAATAGGTCTACCTGGAGAATCTGAAAATGAGCTAGTCACAAGGGCATGAACTGGCTGATACAGGAGTTCACTAATGAGGAAATAAGTGAATGTTACTGATTGACAATTATGTGATCATACATTATATCAATCTTTTAATAGTTTTTAAGGGAATAACAGATACTTCATTATGGAGCCATTTTGAGTAACCATGACTTGGGAAATACAGATTTAGGTTACTCCAAATTCCATGTTCCAGCATGAAAGCAATTTCATAGTTTTATATAACAAAGAAAGCCATAGATCAAGAGAAATTTAAAATACATTGGTGGGTGTGTTAGAGAGACAGGTACAGCAAGATGACGGAAGTTTGCTATTGGTCTGGTCCTCTGGTGGATAATGTTTATACCTAACTTTTGTGAATCAGACACTAGATACTGAAGACTGGCTAACTGGAAACTAAAGTGAAATAATTCATCAGCCTGGTAGGGGAAGTAAACAATAATATAACTGTTAAACAAATACATTGGTTAAGTGAAAAATAATTCTCTAGAGATATGGAGAATAAATGGTATAATGTGTCTAGTGGAAGAGGGGATGCTAAATAAAAACAAGGTTAGGGAGGTTTCCAGGCTGAGGAAAAGTGTCATTCTGGACTGGTAAAAGCAATGCAAAAGGTGTATATGTAAAACATTATCACAGAAGGTGCTTGTGAGCATTTCTGAGACGAGGTCATTGGACAATGATTATACCATCAAAGATGTGTCTTTCTCACATTGGGCTCCAGAACTGTATTGCATAGGAAACAAGCCACCCAGGTTCTTGAGAAGCCAGTATCAAAGATTCTTTGCCAGTTTGGCTTTCCACCCGAGCAGACCTTCAATAGGCACTTGTGTTGGATTGCCTTGTCCCAAGATGCACCCAGATTAAGTAGGATTCCCAGGAGAATGTGAGGAAAAGGAAGGAACAAAGGAATGTATTTAGCATTATGGTTGCCCCTCAGCAGTATGAGCTTCTTCTGATCTATATACTTCGGGAAATGAACATGTATTCTGGAATTATATGGTTAATTGATAAGGAGTCCCTTTCAAAGCCATGGACTCGTTTTCTTTAATTAATTATTCTTAAGCAGGCAGAGGCTATTATAGAAAGTCACAACTGGTCAAAATACAGAGAATCAGTTGTCTTGGGGTGCCAAGCCCCAGTCAGTACATCTATAACACAACATCTGTATCTAAGGGTGTAGAAAAATAATAAGAGCCAAAAATCCAGGAGATTTGCTGTGAGATCAAGTCTCCTGTAAATGATAGGGAAGATTCACCTATGATGTATCTGGAGTTTTAAGACTCGATTTGAACTCTCACAATGACTTTCAGAGACAGCCTGAGCAGATATGTTGTGCCCTTTTGCTGGAAACCTATCAGGAAAAAACCTGAGGCTGTAAACAGAAAGGAGGCATGAAAGGAACCTATGGCTGATCATCTTTGCACTCAGTATCTCAAATATATTTCATGGAAGAAAGCCAGGCACAGTAGCTCTCTGGCAGATAATAGGTATTCTACATGACTGCATTTCAGTTGCAATTAATTCAAATTATATCCCAGGCTATAATTCTGTGTGTGCTGGAATTCTAGCAGCCAGAGAGTCTATGTTTGAGTGCTTGTATCATTACATTATTTGTCATTATTTTGTCCAAAGCAACAATGACTTCCTAAGGCTTAATATTTATATGAGCATTTCTTACCCCTCCATGCAAAGCTTTTATATGGCACTTTGATGTATTTATTTATGATGGCTCATTTCCTTTATTTTACTAGTATCATTATAGACAATTCTTCAAAACTGGCCAGAAAGATTCAAACACAGAGGAACACGTTTGTCTTTTTGATAGTAGATATTTATTCATTGAGGTCAAATTCTTTGGGTAGATGCAAACATAGTACATAATCAACATAATTGTGTAGTCTTAAAAACAAATGCTTCTACAAAGACAATGGCTCATGTTTCAAGTATCATAGTTATCAAATAATGGCATTATTTGATTTCCCTGCCTTAAAAGCAATAACCAGCATATAAAAAAATTGACAGAATAATCATCAGATGGCTATTTCAGTACTCAGTGTTCCATTTCTTTTTCCAATTCTCTTTTATTCCTCCAGTATTCTTTTTCCAATTAAGAGTTAGTCTTTTGTACATCTGATACACAGATGATTTTATGAAAATAGAATATTTGCCATCCCATAATTAAGGCAATTATTCTTTAAGCTTTTTCTTTAGACCATGGCTTACATTTATTTACTCATTTTCACACCCAGGATCAATAATGACCCTCTAACACCTGTAATTTAAAGACTTCTGCAGTAGAGTATCAAGGCTCTTTTCACAACTTTCCCACTGTCTGGGTTGTTTTAACACACATACCTCACCCTCACTATTCCTCACAGTTCGTGTGTGTGTCACCACTCTTTCACACTTAGTGTGCACTGACACCGCAAGCTCAGTTGGCCTTTTTAAACTCCAGAATTATTAACCATTGACCTATTGAGCTAAAATTCCATCTACCTGTCTTCTGTTTTCACAGCTGGAACAGCATCATTAGAACTCAGAAACTGATTCTCTTTTCTCTATTATCTTCTCTTCCCATCACTAGGTTTTTAGTGTGAAGAAAGTCAAATATTTTATCAGTTGTATTCCAAATTTCCTAATTTTAAAGTTAATTGATGCCATAGGTTCATAACTATTTTAATTTTGATATCCGACTCCCAATTTCTTTAGACAATCTCATTGCAGGAAACTCTCCCTTTTGAGTGAAGTTAGGTGAGTGAATCCTTCTTTGAAGGGAGTACATAGCAACTCTCCTATCATTGACTGCAGCAGAAACACAGCAACTCTTCTAGTTACCTGCAGCATGAATATGCTACTGGCTTTGAATGAGCTAATAAGTCAGATACAATCCCAAGAATAAGAGATCTGTCTTGTTGATTGTGTCCTTTGCTCTACAAATCTTCTCAGTTTCAAGAGGTCCCATTTATTAACTGTTTCTCAGTGTCTGTGCTACTGGTGTTATATTTAGGAAGTGATCTCCAGTGCCAATGCTTCAAGACTACTTCCTACTTTCTCTTCTATCAGGTTCAGAGTAACTGGATTTATGTTGAGGTCTTTGATCCACTTGGACTTGAGTTTTATGCATGGTGACAGATATGCATCTATTTGTAGTCTTCTACATGTTGATATCCAGTTATGACAGCACCATTTGTTGAAGATGCTTTCTTTTTTCCATTGTATAGTTTTGGCTTCTTTGTTGAAAATCATATGTTCATAGGTGTTTGGATTAATGTCAGGGTCTTCAGTTCAGTTCCATTGGTCCACATGTCAGTTTTTATGCCAGTACCAAGCTGTTTTTATTACTGTAGCTCTATAGTAGAGCTTGAAGTCAGGGATTATGATACCTTCAGAGGTTGTTTTTATTGTACAGGATTCTTTTGGCTATCCTGTTTTTTTTGTTTTTCCATATGAAATTTAGTATTGTTCTTTCCAGGTCCATGAAGAATTGTGTTGGTATTTTGATGGGGATTGTATTGAATCTGTAGATTGCTTTTGGTAAGATTGCCATTTTTACTATGTTAATCCTACCTATCCATGAGCATGGGAGATGTTGCATTTTCTGACATCTTCTTCATTTTCTTTCTTCAGGGACTTAAAGTACTTGTCATATAGGTCCTTCGCCTGTTTAGTTAGAATTACCCCAAGGTATTTTATATCATTTGTGGCTATTGTAAATGGTGACAACCTACAGAATGGGAAAAGATCTTTACCAACCCCACATCTGACAGAGGGCTGATATCCAGAACATATAAAGAACTCAAGAATCAGACATCAAAATACCCAACAGTCCAATTAAAAAACGGGCTATAGAGCTAAACAGAGAATTCTCAACAAAAGAAGCTCAAATGGCTGAAAGACATTTAAGGAATTGCTCAACATCCTTAGTCATCAGGGAAATGCAAATCAAAATGACTCTGAGAAACCATCTTATACCTGTCATAATGGCTAAGATAAAAAAACACTGAAGACAGCTTATATTGGAGAGGATGTGGAGCAAGGGGAACACTCCTCCACTGTTAGTGGGAATGCAAACTTGAACAGCCACTTTGGAAAACAATATGGCGCTTTCTTAGAAAATTGGGAATCATCCTTCTTCAAGACCCAGCTATACCACTCTTGGGCATATACCCAAGGAATGCTCAATCATACCACAAGGACACATGCTCAACTATGTTCATAGCAGCATTAGTTGTAATAGCCAGAACCTGGAAACAACCTAGATGTCCTTCAACTGAAGAATAAATAAACAAAATATGGTACATATACACAATGGAGTACTACTTAGCAGAGAAAAACAATGACATCATGAGGTTTGCAGGCAAATGGATGGAACTAAAAAAAAACATCCTGAGTTAGGTAACTGTGGGAGCCTGTTCTCGGGTTCCTCGTGGCTTTACCCAGCAGGTCAGCATAGAGAATGATTGGGATCACGGGCCTGAGTGCAGGTGTCTGAGACAGTCTGCACTTGGCTGTGCTGGGGGAGGAGGTCTTTTGTTCCACCCCTTGGCATCTCTATAAAAACCCTGGGGCAGAGACAGTCGGGGCCCTTTGGAAAAGTTTCCAGGCCCTCTTGAGGCTATCCTTTATTTTCTATCTGTTTATCTCTGCAAGATTCTCCACAACAAATCCTTCTATCTAGTATTTCCTGCTGCTCACACTCAAGAAAACTCTGGGGAGCTGTGGGGTTGGTAGGTAAACGCCCCACAGGTAACCCAGACTCAGAAAGACAAACATGGTATGTACTCATTTGTAAGTGGATATTAGATGTAAAGCAAAGGATAACCAGACTGCAACTCACAACTCCAGGGAGGCTACCTAGTAAAGAGGACCCTAAGAAAGGCACAGGGATTGCCCAATGACAGAGGAATAGATGAGATCTACATTAGCAAACTGGGTGTGTGTGTGTGGGGGGGGTAATGGAGGGCAAGGGTCAGGGGAAAGAGAGCTTAGGGGAGTGGGAGCTCCTAGCTGGATCAGGAACAGAGTGGGAGAACAGAGAAGGAAATACCATAATGAATGAAGACCCCAGGGGAATAGGAAGAAGCAGAGTGCTAGAGAGGTCCCCAGAAATTCACAAAGATACCTCCACAATAGACTATTGGCAATGGTCAAGAGAGTGCCTGAGCTGACCTGCTCTGGTAATCAGATGGCCAAACACCCTGGCTGTCATGATAGAAATCTTATCTAGTATCTGATGGAAGCAGATGCAGAGATCCATGGCCGAGCCCCAGGTGGAGCTCTGGGAATCCAATCGGCGAGAGAGAGGAGAGATTGTATGAGCTAGAGATATTGAGACCATGATTGGAAAAAGCACAGGGACAAATAGCCAAACTAGTGGAAATGCATGAACTGTGAACCAATGGCCCTCTGGATAAGTGAGACAGTTGATTAGCTTGAACTGTTTGGGAAGCAGTGGAGCCAGGACCTGTCCTTGGTGCATGGGCTGGCTTTTTGGAGCCTGGGGCCTATGCTGGGACACTTTGCTTAGCCTTGGTGTAGGGAGGAGGGGACTGGACCTGCCTGGGCTGAGTTTACCAGGCTGGGCTGACTCCCCAGGGGAGACCTTGCCTTGGAGGAGGTGGGAATGGGGGGTGGATTGGGGGGGGGGAGGGCTGGGGGATGGGAGGAAGGAGGACAGGGAAATCCGTGGCTGATATGTGAAATTAAGTTAATTATAAAATAAAAATAATAAAAAAGAAAAAGAGATCCAAGAAGCATGATGGAAGCAATATGGAGTCCTGCTGAGTTTGTGGAACCACCAGATGATCTTATTTCTCTTTGAAAGGTCTGCCTCAACTGAATGTAACAGGCTTAGCTGTCCCCCTCCCATGGGAGAACTTACCCTGTTGGAGGAGGGGATAAGAGGTGGGGCTGGAGAAGGCAGTGGGAGTGGAGGAGGAGGGATGAGACAGATTGGTATGTAAAACCTGTGGTTGGTATGTAAATTGAATAATAAAAAAGGATCAGTTAAAGCACAGTAAAAAAAAATATATATATTTAAAACACATAGTTTTATTACCTGAGCAGTGAAAGTAATTTCAGATGACTTCATTGATGTGTGTGTACAACATCAACATCAGGAAATTCTCTTATGACCCCAAACAAATCCTTGGTCTTTAAGTATGAACATTGTCACCTCTTCTTATATCCTTGAGTTTAATAAAAGTCAAAGATGAGGATCAGGAGTATTGAAATGAAAAAAGAAAAAGAGCGGGTACAGACTTAGAGATTTTTAAGATTGGCAAGGTTTAAGAACATCTGTTGTGCATAATACAAATGAGAATTTAAGAAAATTAGTTAACATTCTGACAAGACTACTTTAAATAAAGCGAATAGTTTTATAAATTGAGTCATATCAAATGTTCTATTTTGTCAGAAGATACTAGCATTTTGGGGTGCAATTATTCCTACACCTTGTAACTATTTGATTTTACCCCTTACATGGGGGTTAAGGTTTAAACAATAAAAACACAATGTTCAGTTTGTATCTCTTTTGAAATAATAACTTAAGGGTAGCTTTTATGGCCCAGAATCTAGGGGTTTGAGTATAGAATGGAAAGTTTCTTTAAAAAGCCTGATATTACTTCTCTGAATACTTCTGCTCAGATAGCCTTTGTGAACTTACTCAGAACATAAAGAAGGGCTAGTCATGTACTGCTGCCTCTTTTGGCTCAATCTGGTTGCAAGAGGCTCACCCATTGCCCTATAAATATGAACCTATAATTGAACTTGTGAGTAATGAAATATTTTGGTAGCACAAACCAAAGGAAGTTCAAATATAGTAATAGATTATTCCTGTCTCTATTACAGAAAATGTGAATTTAGAAATGAGAGTGGAAATTTTCTGAAAAGCAAAGAGAAGGATGTAGATAAAGAGTTTATTGAGAGACAGAGACACTATCAATGAGATGCCAGAAAAAATAAAGAATCAAAGAGGAGACCTCTAAAGCAAAGAGTAGCTATATTTGTGTGACAGATAGAATTGTCATTTGGTATCTATATGTACTTCCCCTTTCTTTGGGAAATAACCTGTATTTGCCTTGGTAACTGCAAAAAAATGGCTGCTAACTTTCTTTGGGCATCAAATTTGAGTGGGAGCAAACATGATATGTGCAGCTTTCTATCATCTTCTATGACCTACTTGAGAAGAATATGTTTGTAGAAATACATAGAAGCTAAGGGGAAATTTATATATATATATATATATATATATATATATATATATATATATATATACACACACACACACACACACATATATATGTGTGTGTATGTATTGTGCCATATATATATATATATATATATATATATATATATATATTGATCCCACATGTATATCCCACATATATATCTTAGCCACGATGAGCCACATATAACCCTCAAATCAAATAAATAACTGAGATTGTAACACACAGACTTATTGAGCTTGGCATAGTTATACAGCTACTTCTGGACTTTTGTGAGTTTTTCTCTACATTGTCACATTGTATCATTAGACATCCAAGTATTTGAAGTGATCCAGGTGGTTATGTCACAGAAACCAACAAAATAATATGAAGGTAAGGCAGCGTGATTAAAACCACAAGTGACTGAAGAGTTCTCAGCCTTAAGTGAGACATCTGTATTGATTACTCTCTCTCTTCCAAAGCTCAGGGAACTCACAGAAGAAGGACTGTAAAAACTGTAAGGTCCTCAGTTCAAGGATAACAGTGTCTTGGGGACATGGCACACACTCACTGCAACTGTGATTGCTAAAGATTTGCTCAGTGTTTCTCATGGAAGAAGAAACGACTCAATAAGCCCTACCCCTCCCTAAAGGGTTATTGACATAGGATTCTGGCTAGGGGAACAGTGTCACTTCCTTCAATCATGTATCCATTGACAACTTGCCAAGCTGAAGTGAATAACCCGCCTACCTCCATTCATGCTGGAAAACTACACTGAATGGTCTCACACACGCATAAAAGACTCGCTGGAGAGCACAGCACCAGTGTGAGAAGGAGAATGGAAAGCCAGGGTAATAGGCTATGAAAAGAATAACATTCAGTACATACATTTATGAAACTATAAAACATTTAAAAATAAAAGCACAAATATCTATCTATTTTAAAGATCTTGAATATATAAGGATTATACAGGAAAGAAAAACTCTAGGCAAAATCATTAGCTATCATAAAACACAGAATAAGGGGCTCTTAGATTTATAGACGTATAATAATACATTCAAATAAAAGTCCAAATAAAATATAAAAGATTAGAATTTAAGTTAATTACTGAAATATTTCTCTTGGTAAATTTCTAAAAGCATCTATGCTGTTCCAATTCAGAGGCTGATAAAATAATCAAGCTAGAAAACTTGACATGCAGCCACTTTTAAAAAATCCAGTCTGAGGAACATGCTTCTTCTTATTCATTTTGGCTGCTAGGTGTGGTTTCTAACTTACTTTTAAAAAATCCCAATTATTTTGTTAGTATTTTCTCTTAGACTCATTAATTTAGCTGAACCCTTAAGAAATTTTCACACTTGTTAATTTTTAGATTTCACATCTTATATTCTTAAAAGTATTTGTAGTAGCTAAAGTTGTTTTCATAACGGTATTTTGTGACATTAAAAAATAGTCAATATTTATTTTTTATATTCAGATTATTAATTCCAACCCCCTCATTTTAGACATAAATAAAAATAAGTTCACAATGATAGCTGAAGGTGGTTTTGTTGTACACTGTACAAATTTATACACTAATTGATAGAAAAGTAAGTCTAGAGGGGCATTCAAATGCTAAAGTCATTGATTTTTAGACTAGGTTCTAGTTTTCAGAATACTATGTATAGTGGGTAAAAAGAACTCACAAGTATATTTGGGAGAATGGTAAGAAAAATAATGTTCTTGCTTACCCAATTAAGTATTATTTTATGAAAGAAGTATTTAAGCGAATTATATATATTTACTGAATTCTGACTTTTTAAAATATAATTGCTAATACAGTATAAAAAAAAGTTCTTTGAATCCAGAGAAATAAAATAGATTACACAGGCAATCAGATCATGTGTAGATGAAATGTGGTTGTTACACAGTCTTGGGTAAGGTTTGTTGCTCTAAGGACACACCAAGTTTGTTCTGTGGGACACATGAAAATTGCATGTCCTAGAAAAACAGACCCACACAGAAGACTCCTAAGCCACAGGACTGTAAAACAACAGTTGAAAAGAGGATGGCCATTGAAAGAGCGATAATTGGAGATCATAAGGCAGCAGTCTCAGAGAACGTGAAAGGGCCACGCCAAAGAATGAAAGTAATACTTGCAGATGTGAGGGCCACCGCCAGAGAGTGAAAGTAACAGTCCAGAGGGGCTACAGATGTGGAAGTGGAGAACAACCAGCAACAGAAAAAAAAATAATAAAAGAATACAACAAAACATTTTATTGGAGCAAACAGAATTCTTCCAACAAGGGTTGGGAGGGGCCTTAAAGATGAGACTCCAGAGGTAGGGTTCTGTGTCAGACTTTATTTGTAGACTGCTGAGGCACTCCCATACTTTGTCTCCTTCATCCCCATTAGGTCCATCTGCTGGCTGGCCATTAGCAATTTGTAAAGATTGCAAGGTCCCCTGGAGAAGGAATGGGAAGCTCCCCACTCAGATTTGTCTTCTAAGTGATTCTAAGTCTCTTCAAATTGACAATCAAGATTAACCAGCGCAATAGACAAAAAATGGTGAAGGCTAAATCTTTCACAAGGGTAAGACTGGTGTTCACTTTTGTCTGTCCCTTTGAGGATTCATCCGGTTAGCTGGAGCTATTTGCCTCCAGACTTAGCCACCAAATCTTTCCTACAGATCCGGCCCTGTGATAATCACTTTTGTAAAATATGTGTCAGTTTCCACCAGATTTACACCCCCAGCAGAGAAGAAATAAGACTGACCTTAGAGACTACGGGGCTCACAGATGCTCCTGGCACTGTTTGTTGCTTGTCCTCATTTCTTAGTCTCATCCTTTCTCCTTATTACTGTGAAAGTAAAAATGAAAACGGGTTCTTTTCAAGTTCCCCCTCCTCTCTCTCATGCAAACAAGAAAAGAAATAAGGAAAGAAAAGATGAGAGGCCTAGGTTTTAGTTAAATGTATGAAGAATCATGTTTCCCAGGAGAGTGCTGGTCTCACTGAGTAATGCGGTCAGCCGTGCCCTCGCAGAAGTGGGAAGTTACAGGTATACTTGAGAGTACTACTGTCTCATCTCCACTCCTTGGGCTTCGGACAGCTGTAGCAAGGTTATGGCAGAAATGGCCACTTACATTTACTAGGAGCATGGCAGATATTATAAACCATACTCTGAACTTTCAAGGAACAGACCTTAGGTTAATGCCATAACTCACTTAAACAGATGCCCAGCTACTTCCAGAAGGCCTTTAACAAGTGGAATGAATTACAGGGGCATTAGCTCATTGCTTGCCTTCTCCTTACATGAACTCGTTGACACGATGAGGCTTGTATGGAATATTATAATGGTTTATGAGCTATTCAAATCACTCTACTAATAGCAAAATGTAACAGGAAGGAAATGTAAATCCACAACAAGATTTCATTCTGATGAACACAAATAATTACTCCCAACTACTCAAATTATAATTGGTGTAATAGCTCTGATGAGGTTTGGAGTCATTTATTTTTATTTTTATTTTTGCCATTGGTAATGCTTTAGGGACATCCTGGGGACTTGGTGCTCATGAATGGAACAATAGCTCTGATGGCCTCCTCCTTCAGTTTACTGAGAGGAAATGTTCAACCTAAACTCCCATGGACCATACATCCTCCCCTGGATGGGCTTAACAGAGCTTCCATCCTTAAACACCCTACCCTCCTAGATTCTCAAGGTCTTCTCTGACTTGGAAGTAGTCTTTGCAAATGTAACTAAGATGGAGTCATCTTGTATCTCAATGGGCTCTAAATTATTGTCTAATGCTTTTATTGCAAGACTTTCTAAAAAGTAAGCAATCGGAAGGAAGGAAGCAGTGAGAGGAGAAAAGTGAGAGTGGGCCAGTGCCCACCAAACCCAGGGCATGGGCTCCCAGGAAGGGAATTTGCCATGCTGGTATCTTGATTTTGGACATTTCTGACTTATGAATCTCTTGTCATTTTGCCTTTTAGTTTCACCTACTCATGATCAACTGCAATCCAGCAATATTAAGTGGAAATTTCCAGTGATAAATAATTCATAAGTTTGAAATAACTTGTATTATAATACACTGTTTATAGTGATTCTGATTTATTAGTTACCATGGTTTATCAATTGGTGCCTCTAAAATTTAAATTAAATCTTGCCATAGTTCCATATGTAGGAAAGAAAAAAAATCACATTTCTCTCTTGTTCTGATCCACCCAGTTACAGGAATCCACTGGCCACCACAGAATGTGTCTCCCATGGGCAGTGGGAGTAACTGTACATTGGCAGCCCTAGGAAACAAGAATGTGATCCTGTAGGTATTATGTTTGTGACACTGCTCAGATGACAAACACATGTCTAGGAAGGCAGAAAATTAACCCAATAAATAAGTCAATGACTCCATGATTTAGACACTAGACTTCTGTAAACCACATTGATAAAAAGAATATGTTTGGGATACATTTGGGTAGATTTAGCTATATAATTCTTTTCTAAATTTATTTTCCAAATCCATTAATATTTCTCTTATATAGTTACCAACTACTTTAGAATGAATACAGATTTTAAGGTAAAACATAACCATAGCCAATAAATAATTTCCACTTAGGCAAGGACTATACACATAATAAAAAAGATAAAATATCCAATTAAGTTCATGCAGGTGTCCTCAAAATCTAGAAGAGGGCATTGGATCCCCTAGAACCAATGTTAAAGAGGTATAACAGAAAAACAGATACCACAAATGCAGAGAAAATAATTGAAATAAAATTATCAATAATGCAAGAATGCTTGCAATTTAATACAATATAAAAGTAGTTTTAAAATATAAGAGAATTAAAAATAGACTATAGATTAACCAAGAAATTTTCTTTTTAGATAAATAAGATGACCTTCTGAAAATATCAGCAAAGAGATTAATATTAAATACCACACAGATGGCATAGCACTATATTAATCATATTTAAAAACAGAGTTACTTTACTGAAAGATAAATATGAAAAAATAATTGAAAAGAAATTTAAATATTTCAAAAAAGATAACAAAGGTATAGAGGTTAGATCATTACCTGATATGGTTTAGTCAGCATTCTTTACCCTAGATCATATTTTAAATTGCCTCTGGGTTGTGCAATCTTTAGGAGATGGAACCTTGTGGGAGATCATTGGGTTATTGGGAACATAACATTGAGGGGATTGTGAGCCAATGACCTCTAAAAAGAGATCATCTCTCTCTCATTCTCTGGCCATAAATGTGTATTTGTGTGGCCACTAATGTTCCATGAGTCACATCTATTAGCTTTATTAAGCATTCTAAGAAATAGACTTGCCAAAATTAGACCAAAACATGTAAATAAAAACAAATATTTTTCTTTATAAATTATCTCACTTCATTATTGTTGCTGAAATCTGATCAATACAACTTTTAAATAACAAAACATCAAAACAGAAGAGAAATTAGTGAGAGACATTAATCCTCTTTATGTAGGAGCAGAAAATATCTAGACGTATTCTTTTGTCCTGGCTATCTGCTGTTTAAAATGTATCACAGAAGCTTGAGGCTTAGCACATACTTACCATAGCACTTTTTCTTGGGTTAGAATGCAGTGGGTATTGAGATGCATAATTATCGTTGTGTCTTGCAGGGTAGGTGTTAAGTTGTACTTGTACTGGAGTAGACTGTCATCATGATTTGAATTGATAGATACTCATCAAAAATGACTGACTTGGGAGAGTTTTGCAAAAACTCCGTAGTTCTCAATAGCTGTTAGATGGGTGCTCCCAGGTCCTCATCATGTAGACAATATCACATTTTATTTGACATGGTCAGTGATCTAAGAGGGAGGTGGAGAAGAAGAGAAGAAGGAAGAGGAAGAGGAGGAGGAGAAGGAGGAAGAAGAAATAAGAGGAAGAGGAAGAGGAGGAGGAGGAGGAGGAGGAGGAGGAGGAGGAGGAGGAGGAAGAAGAAGAAGAAGAAGAAGAAGAAGAAGAAGAAGAAGAAGAAGAAGAAGAAGAAATTGTCTAATGAACTGACCAGCTGATTGATCCTTCAGCAAAGAAGAGGAGAAATGGTTTCTGAGTTTTGAAGAAAGAAAATTTCAAAGGATGTGGGATTATACTGTTTTTTGTCATTGTAACAAGCTGTTTATTGATTTTGCTGTGTCATAACCTACAGTAGCACAGCTTTGCTCTTCTCCAGGGCTCAGTATATATAGAAAACCAAGGACCCAGGGGGTCCATAGGCATGGTGATCAGCTGAACAATGAAATGAGTGAACACAGAAGGGCATCCACTGGCTCACAAAGGTCACTTAGGTGCTAGGGCTGACCCACAGTCCAGCTACAGATGCTGGGATCAGGAATGCAGCAGCTTTTCTAGCCCCTCAGTTACTCATACTGCAAGAGAGAGAATGGTATGGATCCTGCCTTTCAGCGAGCTCAGGTCTGTCAGGCTCACACATCCCACCACCTCAACCTGTAGCTGGCCCAGCACTTAACAGGCCTCAGGCATGGCTCCTCCAATTTCCAGGAGATCATCTACAACAACCATATTCTGCCCAGGTTCTAAGGCATCTTTCTGGATTTCCAGCTCAGTCTTACCAAACTCCAGAGCATTGGAGGCTGACATGATAGGGCCTGGCTGCTTCCTGCCCTTCAAGATGAGCACACATCCCAGACCCAGCTCCTGAGGTAGAGAGGGGCCAAACAGGAAACCCCTAGAGTCTAGGTCTGCGATGTGGTTAATCTTGCCTCTTGTGGGGGACTTCAGGTGACTGGCCAGGAGGCAGATGGAAGCTCCTAAGAAATCTAAATCCATCAAGAGGGGCAAGATATCCCTGAACAGCATGTCGGAGATGGGGAAGTCTGGGAAACCTGAGGATGCTCTGTGCCACTAACTGCAACTCAAGTTCTGCCATAACCGCATGAGAAAAAATGTGGGATTACACTTTTTAAAAAATTCTCAAATACATACAGAGGAGTAAAGAAATGAGAGAACACGTTGCGAAAATTCATATCTTGACCATCAAGAAGTATTAACCAAAGATGCCATTATACTGGATTTAAAATGCAAGAAAGTATGTGGAATGCAGCAATACAAAGTCAAGCTGTGAAATCAGATTATAGGTCACAAAAAGTCGAAACTTACATAGAATCTTAACTTATATCTGAGCACCATTGCTACTCGGTGGGGGGGAAATAGATATTTCAATCAATGATGTAGACACTCTCACTCATCCAGATAAAGGAAAAGGAAAAGAAAACTGAGACCCTAACATCATATGCATAGTTAATATCTGGTGAATTACAAATTTAAATGTAAATGTCAAAACTATAAAATGTAAGGAAGACAAACACTTTATAAATATTATTTATATTTATTTATTTATAATATATATAAATACAGGAAACATCTATTGACACGGAAGGCACAAAGAAAGAAATAAGTTATCCCATACACTTATGAATTCCTTTTAATTTTTCCATGATGTGACCTTCATGGGTTTCAGATCTGAGTCTTTACAATATGACCTAGCTACGCCACTCCTTGGAATATGCCTAAAGAACTTACCATCCTATTTCAGAGGTACTTGATCAGGCAATGTTCTTTGCTGCCCTATTCACAATAGCCAGGGAATGGAGACAACCTAAATGTCCTTCCACAGATGAGTGGATAATAAAAATATGGTACATATACACAATGGGATACTATTCAGCTGTAAAAGATAATGAAATTTGCAGGTAAATGAATGTAGCTAGGAAAGATTAGATTGAGTGAGATAACCCAGACCCAGAAAGGTAAATACCACATGTTCTTTCTCTGTGGATACAACATGGAATAACCACATGAGAAATGCAGCAATACAAAGTCAAGCTTTGAAATCCAGGGGCCATAGGAGGAGGTAGTGGCTTAAGAGGCAAATAGCAGGATAGAGGTGATATGAAAAAGAAAATGTAAATATGGAGATGGGGCTCCACCTGGGGACACTAGAGGACTGTCATGACAAAAATAGGAGGGACAAGAGACAAATAATACAAAGGTTGTGTACTTAAACCTCAGGGAAACATGCTATTTTATATTTACCAAAAATATGCATTATATATATGATATATCAATATGTACTTTTATACATAGCACACACACACACACACACACACACACACACACACACACACACACACAGGTCTTGTGAAAGAAATTGAGCCATTTAGGATAACCATAAACCCACAAGATTCATAGATTAGCAAAAACTCTAATACCAGGTACAAGAAATTTCCTGTGGAATGGTTGTCAGTTTAGTCCAAGTGACTCCCCAAACAATATAGATCATAGAGACAGCCTTTCTTTGCTTCTTAGAGGGTGAAGGTAATCCCTTGTTGCTGAAGGCACCACCTGTTTAGAACTCAGGACTCAGATTATTTAAGCTGGCTAAAACCTAAAAGTCTTGAGACCTTCCTGACATCTAGCTTCCATGGTACCCTAAAATGCTATGCAAGCTGTAAGAGAAGGAAATCTTTAATAGTCCTACTCGAGAGCATCTCCTATGAAACATGACAATGACCAGCACGCAAGCTGTCCTGAGTGGTGGCACAGGATGGTAGTAAACAAAAGCTCTGTACCTGGATTTAAGGCCCACTCAACAGTAGGGAAATTGGGACTGATACTAGAAACCTCTAAAACTTCCCTGGGAGTAGTGAAGTCATGGACCTTTGTAGCTGGAGAGAAACTCCATCTCCCGCCAAGCCCCGCCAATCCTGGAGCCCACTTATAAAATAAACACACTGACTCTTATATTATTTCTGCTCAGCCATTAGCTCAGGCCTACCATTGTCTAGCTCTTACTCTTATACTAAGCCCAATTTTATTAATCTATATGTCGCCACCTGTTTCGTGGCTTTACCTGTTGCCTCTACATGATGCTCTCTGGATGGCAGCTGGTGTCTCTCTTCCCTGCCTTCCTGTCCTTTCCTTTTCTCCTCTCTGTTAGTCCCGCCTATACTTCCTGCCTGGCTACTAGCCAATCAGTGTTTTATTTACCAAACAATCACCACAGCAGACCTTAGAAAAGAATTTACTACCATCACTTTGCTAGGCCACCATATTTCCTTAATACATGCTAAAACTTATCCTTATACCCACAGAGAAGTGTAGCTATCACACATCAAAGCTTTTCTTTTCTTTATTTTTCTCCTTTAATTAAAAGTTGATTTTCCCCCACATAATATGTCCTGATAACAGTCCCCATTTTCTCTACTACACCCAGCTCCTCCCCACTGCCCCTCTTATCCAGATCCACCCCTTTCCATCTCTTATTAGAAAGCAAACAGGCTTCTGAGGGATAATAATAAAACAAAACAAAATATAATCTAATAAGATAAAACAAAAACTAGTACATTGGAATAGAACTAAACAAGCAGAAAGAAAGAAAAGAGCCTAAAACCATCACAGTAAACCACAGGTGGACACAATGCAGACGTCAACAAATGGTGGAGAACTCAGCTCCAAAGGCTACATCTGTACCATAGGTACTGTCTCAGATAATATTGGAGAAGAGAGGACAGAAAGATTTCAAGAGCCAGAAAACCAGGAAGTTGGCTGTGAAATAGTGTCTTATATTAATGACTGCATAAATAATACTGGAACAATGGCAGTATCCATAGACATGCTAATGTTTAAGTGAGAGCTAAACAGGCAATTTAAAGACTGCTGGGAGAGGGAGAATTAGCCTCTCCCAGGCATAAACCCCATATTTATTATCTAATACAAAGTGCTCAGCTCTGAAACATTATATATTCAAACAACACAGGCAGACACAGTTTTATTTGTAGACTTATTTTATTTTGCACATAAATATACATACATCTATGTGTATGTAACAATACTAATCAAAGAAAAAGAGTCTGTCAATTTGAGAGTAGGAGAGCACAGTTAGAATTGGGAGGAGGGAACTTGCAACAGACTGGAAGTAGGAAAGGGAAGAGAGAAAATGATGCAATTCCACTCGACTACAATTGGATGGAAAAATATCTCTGTAGTGGAGATGATTAAACACTTCCCATATACTGTTAGTGTGATGACCAATGAAGATGATGAAGTTCATGGAGAAGATGACATAAGATTGTGGCTTTAGTAATAAGAGAAATACTCATAAGACAGAAAATATTTTCCATGTGATTTGTTGTTGGCCATGCCATCATAATCCATGTGGATTACTCTCAGAGCAAAGAACACTAATGTCACAATTTCAACAAAAAAAGTGCAATGGTTGAGCTTTGCTTTAAAAAGTTACTTTGTGATATGCTTAACTTGGTAAAATCTGAAATAAAGGAAACTCAAGGAGGGTAATATATATTGAATAAAATAAAAATTCTGAAGGCAATATATATATATATATATATAAAGCAAAACAAAAATAAATGTATTGTCTTTTCCAAGTCCAGAGTTAACTAGCCACTTCCTTGTGCTTGTGTCGCTCAGTCACTGTTTAAAGTCCTTAAGAGAGACACATCATTAGGAGATTGGACTGCTACTACTAAATGAAGAAATAGATTCAGGACAACCAAAAAGTGAACGAAACAAAACAAAACAAAAAAGACAGCACAAATATATAAAGTACTTGTTTGTTCAGTCCTGGAAATTCCTGTGGTTTTAGAGTACTTTCTACCTGCAAAATCCCCTGGCTGTTTATGCACAGTCAATTCTAGTTACTCACAATAGCCATGCTCTATCCAATCACTCTAAACACAGAATTAGCAAATCCTTAATTGTTCTTCCCAGGGGAGATCCAGAATTATATTTTTGTAAGCCTCTTGTCATAACACTTTTGTCAATCAGTCAATTAATCAAGTTGTTTTATTTGTACTTGTGTTTAAAGATATCAAATTTAATTCATATAGTCGATTTTTGACACTGCACTTACAGCCAGTAGCATTAAAATTCTTGCTTGAATGACCTTTATTTTACATGTGTTTTCCCATAAATTATGTAACATTTTTCATGTGTTTAGGAGTACTGTATTTTATGGCAACAGTTGGAAGTCATTCCAAATGGTAAATTCAGTACCCCTCAAAAAAAATCACAAAAGATGGGTACTATACCTGGTGCCATTATCAGAGCCAAGCTTTTGTAGCTAGAGAGACCATGATCACAAAGGGGGAACCCACTACTATTATTTTGCTAAAGGATATATCTATGAAAGGACTCTGATGAATTAATGCTATATCTATAGAGAAGTGCATCTCTCAACCCTCATCAGAGAAGCTTCTTCTTGTAGTAGATGACAGCACAGTGGTCCGCTGCTGGTCAGTATGCACAGAGTGAAAGACTGAAAAGTGTTCACCTCTAAAAAGGACACATGTATCACACTCTTCCTCACAAAACTCAGAAAAAGAAAGATTATTGAAACTGGAGCTGGTGGATAATGACAAGGAAATGGTCTTTTTTAGACACAACAGGAAGTTGTACATAGAACTCATAGCATTTGTGACAACATGTACGAGATTTGCACATGCTCAAGTCAGAAAATAATAGTAGCATGGAGAGGGGAAGAGGGCAAGAAGTCCCGCCCTCTAGCTTATGAGCTATTGGAAATTGACTGCTGCTGCAAGAGAAATAGTTTTCTTAAGGATATGATCTGTGGTCGGTCAATCATGTTTCAAGGTAGGTCTCCCACCCAAGAGTATTTGCGCAGCATAAATTGGACTCAATGGGTTTAAAAAAAAAATGAGGACACAAATTTGGACACCTAAGAAGGTGGGGCTGGATTTGGGAGGATATGGAGGGTTGATTCTGCTCAAAATATGCTTTACAAAATTCTCAAAGAATTATTGAAAATGTTATTTTAAACTTTGATGTAAGAATGTTCCAGGTTCTGAAAGACCAGCATATTTTCCTAATTAGGGTTTTATTAGGAAAATCTTCATATGTAACAAAAATCATGAAATTGTGAAAATGGCACTAAATAGACCATGCAACAATCTCACTTATCAACAATATGATAGTAAAAATCAGAGAATTTGTATAACATGTGATAAGTAGTTGACCATTCTGTACACAGGCAAAAATGTCCCTGAAAAGAGACTGTGTGCTGATCTGAAGGTCACAATAAGTTTTAGAAAGTAGAGGGATTCACAAGTTAGAACCTGTGAATAATTCACTACATCAATTATATATGACTGTAGTGAATCCTACGTCAGTCCTAAAATCAAATGCCTATATTACTCTGGCACCTAGTTATAACCTATGTATAGTCTTTCAGATTTCAGAGTCATCAATTAGAAAGTCTTTCCTAGGCCAACTTTATATGGAAACCTGCCTCCCATGTGCTAGATACAGTGCACAGCCAATGATTGCAGTGACAGTCCCATCTCTACTAATTTGACATATTTATTCTCAGTTTGCATGCTTAGATATAGCACTGCTGTTCTGTGAACTAGTATCCTTTGAACTAAACTATGTCTGCCAAGGTTGATTGATTTATTAGAACTCAGTGATTTGAAGAGGCTGAAACACTGCAAGTCCAGAGCCTAGTTACAATGTATCTTGGTCTATCTTTAGCTTATCAAACAGCTCTCCCCCATGTTGGACCTAACATCTTGTAATTAACAGGTAAGTGGAACCTAGCAAAGTGACAAACAGATTGAAACTTTTTGGAATGTAGTAACTTAGCAAAACATTAGTTTTCAGCAATCAGAGGAATAAAAGTGTTGTCAAAAGTCATCCAGGGCCTATAGCAGAGTTCTCCCCATTTTGACACAACACACTCACCTGGTGCACCCATAAATGTACTTGAAAACTCTTGATTTGTGGCTTTCTTGTTCCGGTACTACAAAAAGTTCCTGATATTTCTACCTCACTGGAACATGGTATTGGGTAGACTTAAATCTATGTTTCTGGGCCATGACTACTCCAACTTGGCTCCAGAATAAACTATCTCTTATCATTGTTGAGGTAAGAGTTGTGTTTTTGCATCAACATTGCCTACAACTCTTTTATCTGAAGCCTCATGTAGAGGTCTCAAGCACACCCAGTCCACGGGGAAAGAGAACTCAGAAAACTTTTCTCAGCATATAATGTGGTTGTTACTCATAGCACTTGTTCCCCCAACAGTAGTGTTCCTCAGGCTGATGATATTTTGTATTTGGGGTTGTCTACAACAAGTCTGCATCAATCTACCTACCCTTCAATTGGTGTTGGTCCATGGAAGAAAAAAAGAATGGGAACACTTCCTATAGGTGTTAGACTCTTGTAATGGCAAAGAGATCAATGCTTTTATTTCAACTTAAGACCTACAGTTCAACTCTTTCATCAACTGAGTTTTGGGATAATTCCTCCAGAAATGTAACATATTTCTGGAGTTAATTAGTATATTGTATTCAAAATTACAGATGAGAAAGGAAGGATTAGCGTAGTTTATAATCTAGGATAGTAAAGCTTGATGATTGGCTTACTGTAAATGAAAATCTAGAGTTTCAGGTTCCAAATTCAATCTCTTTGAATGACATGACAACAGATGTTAACTTGGACTCAAGTACATCGTTAGCCACAGGGTTTCTATTTCTTAAAACCCTTTAGTACAATGCACTATGGAAAAAAGACCTACAATACTAAAGGGTTTTAAGAAATAGAAACCCTGTGGCTAATGATGTACTTAAGTCAGGAAATCCTCCTTGGAGGACCATGGTTATGTATTGTAAGTGATGAAGCATGTGACATGAATGTGGATATTATACACTTATGACAATTAGTGGCACAGCTTGCTAATGCCTACCTCTCCTGTATCAACTTCTACTTGATGAAAGAAAGGTACTATGCATTCCTTATGACTTGGTCACTTCATTATGGATACCCCATGGTAATAATGTTGACCCATGGTTAAACATCTGTGCCTACTATATCCAAGAGTAATATCCAGTGGTAAGACTTGCTTACAAGTTCATTCTCATGTGCCTTTTTTATACCACTTGATGAGGGGTGACATGGCTCAGAATGGCCTGGTCCATTCCTTATAGATCAACCATCAACAGAATGCCACAAAGATGTACCGACAGGTCAGGCTAATGGAGGCAAATTCTCAATACAAGTTTCCCCTTCTCAGGTATATCAAATTGACAAACAATTAGCCACCATAACTCCCCAAGAGTATGTAATTTAAAGATGAAATAAATCCCTGTCTCCCCTAAGTTGCTTTTTGGGGGGCCAAGTTTTATTTGTTTGTTTGTTTTTAAATAGAAATAACAGAAGTTAAATTAGGACATAAATCAGCTATGATCTTACAGGTGAGATAGGCATTAGCAAGCTGTGCCACTGATTATCAGAAGTATCTAATATCTATATTCATGTCACATGCTTCATCACTTACAATACATAACCATGAACCTCTAAGGAGGATTTCCCAACTTAGGAAAATTATATGTGGCTAGCAGTGGGTCTGCTACTGTATTCTCACTAAGATTCCCTAGGAGGACAATTGTAATACAAGATTTTTTCCTCAGGGGATACAAATTTTTAACAAGTTTTTTATTTAATAGCAATTATGAGCTTATAGAAAATTGAAACAGATCATAGTCTAATGTTCCTCCACTTCACAATTCTCACTTTTCTCATAGTTTGCCCAGATAACTGCATCTGCTCTTACCGTGGTACATTTATTACAATAGACACACAAATACTATCATATTGTTAACTAAAGTCTACACTTTTGCTGGTTTTGACTCTATGTTACACATTTCTATGGGTGTGGAACCATAGATAATATGTATAATATTATAATACAATATGTGTAATAATGGATACCTATGTATAATATCATAAACCCTTTATAACGGCATTTTACTGAATAGTTTCACTGTTTTAAATCCTCCCACAGTCTATGCATTTTAGCCCCTCCCCCCCATTTTAAATTCCTGGTTATCCCATATACTTTACTATCTCATTTTACATAAAATTGTACATATTTCCTTAGATATCATTTAGTTGGAATTATAAACTATATATTTAGCTGTTTCAGGCTGATCTCCTTTGCTAAGTACTACATATAAGGACCTGAGCAGGAGAGAATGGAGCTGCCAGATGCTGAGGTGGTCCATTAAGACAATAGCCAAAATTACAGCAACTGTCAGGCTTTTAATTTCAACTGCAAGGTGCAAGCAAGAATTTAAACAGGAAAAAGCACCAGTTCTCTCAATGTTCTATTTTCCCCCATGGAGGAAGGTCAGCTACATCAGGGCAGATGGGAGAGTCATCTCACTGGCAAGGCAGCCCTTCACAAAAGGATCCTGCTGTTTTATGGGCCTAGTGGGAAGGGTAAAAAGAAGAAAAGGGTGATTGGAAAAATACTGACTATGGAGTCAGAATAGAGAAGTTTCTTCAAGACAGGACCCAGTAAAGTGGCCTCGACAAGGTCATCTGAAGGCATTTGATGTACCTAAGAGCAGGGCAGCTGGTCAGGGATACTGTTCTATTCAGGTGGTGCAGCAGTCTAGTACATGGAGAGAAACCTTCCCACTAGGGGCCTGTCATGTGAAGTCTTTGCCTTTGATCATGGGGTCATGATTAAAAGCTAGCACATAACTTTCTTGCCTGAAGCATGAAGCCTCAGTGTGCATTTAGTGTTCCTCCATAGCTCTTCTTTACGTGACAACGCATTTCTTTTTTTGTTAGTCACTTTCCATTGCACAAACATACTGATTCATTTGCCTTGAAGAGCAACCTGGCTTCTACTTTTTGGAAACTGATAAATTAACTATTTATATGCAGAAGTTTGTGTGTAGACAGATGGTTTCAACACTTTAACACAAATACCACGGAGGAAAATCCCTGGGTCATATGATAAGACTGTTTAGGTTACCTGAAATGGCCACACAGTGAGTCTTTCAGGGTGGTCACACTGTTCTGTCTTTGCACCAGCACTGAGTGAGAGTTCCCACAGGATCACAACCTGACTATCGTATTAAAGTGTCAGTGTCTTAGATTTTAGATATTTTAAAGGTGATTATTATTTTACTAGCAATTCAGGAATAAGATGACATTGAACAACTTTTCACATTGTTATTGGCCATGCAGACATTTTCTTTGGCATAGTATGCATGCAAATGGATCACTTTTCTAACTGATGTATTTTGCAAAAATTGTCTTCTTGTTTGTGACTTGTCTGTTTAAAGTGTCTTTCATAGAGTTGAAGATTTTAAAACTGATACTGAAATCCAAACTTGTCAAACTTTTTCATGGATGGTACACCAAATCAAAGGTCATTTGGATTGTCTTTGAATGTTTTCTGACAGAAATTTTATAGTTTCACATTACAAATTTAGTTAGGTAAACTGATTTTTGTTAATGTTTGCATAAATTTAAGTCAAACATGTTTGTTTGCATGTTTTTATTGCCTCGGCATCAAATTTTCTTTTAAAAAGTCTGTTTTCCTTGTTGAATCTCCTTTGTTCCTCAGTCAAAAGTTATTTAAACAGGTTGTATTCATATTTTTAGAAATGTACACACACAAAGACAGACAGCGATATAATAGATCGATAGATGAATAGATTGTAGACAGAGAAAGAGATGTAACAATTAAAGAAATAGAGGCCATGAATTTGTGAGATTGCAAGAAGTATTCATGGGAAGGGTTAGAGAGAGGAAAAAGAGGGAGGGAAATGACCTGGTTATATTTTAATTTAAAATGGATATATTTTTATAAATTAGTTGAGCATAAAATATTGACTGCATTAAATGTATTTTATTGCTAGGCTTTTAATTGTTTTCCACTTATACAATACACTCATTCTCATGTACAAACATGCACACAAACATACAGACCACACACACACACACACACACACACACACACACACACACACACACACCAAAAACCAAAATGCAACTTAAGTAGAAGATAAAGTAAGAAGAAATACTTACTACTATTTTGAGACCTGTTAAATGCTATTTCAATCTATCCTTTTGCAGGTACTAATGATTACTGGTCATATGGACAAACCTGGATGATTCATGTGGACTCAGCAATAAAGCTATTGAGTCATCAAAGCATGTCTATCTTTAATCACCAAAATGAGGCCAATATGCCAACAATCAGAGATAGTTCTGATCCTCTTATAAGGTCATGAGAGGTCAATCCCCAGGAATTCAACCCTTTATCTGGTATCAGATTGTTTATAATGGAAGCTTTGATCTTTCTATGCTATTTCTACTTATTTCTGCTCTAGCACTTATGTGGATATGAATTTACCTTCCATGACCAGAGTGCTTCTACCCACACTACTGTCTTGATAAAATATTTAAATAGCTTTTAGATGTTTCAGTTATGGTACCAGGTATAAGACATACCTAACAGTCCTAGAGTTACATCCTCCTCGATGGAACTCATGTTCCCGGTTAGAAAATGATTTGTAAGTGGTTTTCTTATAGACAGGACTGGTGACATCAAGAGCTACCACTGTGAATGGCTGTAATGACTGTTCTGTGAGGCACTGGTAAGTGCTGGCCTTCCTGTCAGTGCAACTGTGGACTCTACTGCTCAAGAAGTCTTAGTTTTCAAAGAAAAAAAGCTCATCAGAGGATGCAGACTGCTTCTGCCAGGACACATTACAGTGGTTTTCATTAACCAAAAGGAGGTAACTCCCCTTGGCTGGTTTGTGCTCCTCATTTCAAAGAAATCTAGGGGGAAAAGATGACATTTGGAGTAATTAATCCTGAACACCAAAGGGGACCTGAATTGCTGATACACAGGGAGGGCAAGGATGAACACACATGAATGCAGGAAGTCCCCCCAGTGTCTACTCATTATTTATATAACCTTGTGATCAAAGTCAATCAAAACCACAGCAATCTGATAAAGGAGGAAGAATCTATGGTAGCAACACTTCAGAAATTAAGGTTTTGTTACTGTAGCAAACAAGGGACAAGACTATCCCAGGCACTAACTGAAGGCAGACAGTAGGCAGAGGATGAACACCAGCTTAGCATGTGAGAGTTTGCGCAGACAAGGACGGTAATAGCTATGAACATCTGCATTTTTTTTAAATATACACTTCACTGTTTTATTTATTTATTTATTTTTGATTTTTCGAGACAGGGTTTCTCTGTGTAGCTTTGCACTTTTCCTGGAAATCACTCTGTAGCCCAGGCTTGAACTCACAGAGATTCATCTGGCTCTGCCTCCCGAGGCTGGGATTAAAGGCATCTGCCACCACTGCCCGACTCGTCTGCATGTTTTTAAATTTTTTTTCTTTTTTTTTGAGATGGGGACTCATACAGCACTGGCTGACATAGAACTTGCTATGTAGCTAAGGATAGCCTTGAGAAAGCCTAAAAGAGCCTTTCCATACCAAAGGATGACTGCATGAACATAAACATCCAACAAGAAAGCTTGGTTCTACTCTAGTTGGAGGCCAGGAATGCCAAAAGTGTTTAAGAACTCTCATCCCTGTCCTAGTTCCTGAAGGACTTCAGTGTTACCTCTTCAGAGGGCAGAACGCTGTAGTAGCATTAAAAGCCCAGTCAAAGATAGCTTTTGCAGCCTAGACCAAAAAACAACAACAACAAAAAAAATATGGAACTTACTCCTGGGTAGAGATCTGCCACTGTCTCTTCCCTGAAGAGTTAATCAAGCTGGGCCAGTTAATCAAGTGATCAATGGACCATCTGTCAATAAGGCAAGTTCATCTTAAGCCATCTAGAAGGAATTATTGGCTCCTTTATGAGATCATGTACTTTTCCTTCCCAGAATTCCCATGACCTAGTGGGGTTACTCCAGAACCACCATGATGTTCTGTTGGTCTCTTTCTGAGTGCGTTCTCAGAGAGGTTTAAACTTTACCTTTTTTTTGTTGTTGTTGTTTTTGTTTTTAGCCTTCTTTTCTGTCTTTTCGCTTCAGATGCTGACCAGAGCATAAGTATGCTTTCTCGGACATTTTGACCATTTTCGTGTTTTCTCTACAGCTCTCTTCCCCACCACGTGGCCGCTTGTCTGCCATGGGACTGACCTTCATGCCAGCTTAATTCAAAGGGCACAGCCTTTCCCCTCTTTTATTCTTACCTTCTTCCTTCAGGCAGCTGCTGAGATGTATAGCTTGCTTACCTTGTAGTTTCTCTTCCTAATAAAATAGTCTTCAAGAGAAAAAGAAAAAGGAATGACTTTGTACTCCTAAAACCTGTGCCTCTAATTTTCCCAGGTCTGAGATCACAAATATATGGACCATGTCTGTGTTTCTTCAATATGAATATGCTTGATCATAGGTCAAATATTTTTTCCTTTTCCATTTTTTTGTCACCTAATGAAAATACATTAATGATAGTTAAGTTTTCGTCTCATTACTTAATTTATAACACATCAAAGGGGAGCCTAATTCATCTAAATGAAGCATGCATGGTATCCAGTAGGTAAAGATTGTATGTCTGCTCTAAGGAGATGAGGACGGCATGCTTTGAATGTACCAAGGCTGAGGACATTATGTTCAGCCAGGGCATGGACAGTTCTGTTGTCTTTATTTGTAAATTAAATTGAATATACTTTGAAAGTAAGTATATGGATGCCAAATAGGTAAGGAGTGATCTATGGGGGATACTGATTGGGTCATCTCCACTAAGACAGAATTACACTTCCCAGAATTTTGTTCCCTGCATTGTTCTAAATTTGGATGGGTCAAGAAACAAAGAGGATGATTTGTATGCATTTATAGATGCAAATACACCACATGGCTATATTACTTTATACTCCAAAGGTCAGGACACCTTTGTTTTATTTGACTTGACACCTTTGTGAGCCACACTCCTAGCACTTAAACACAAATTATTTCATTCGCTAGAGCAGGGTGAGTTCTCTGTGACTTTCTTTTTCAAAAAATGTATTTTATCATATCTATTTGAATACATTAAAAATTCTCCATTTCTTGAGTAAGGATTTGGGGAAGGAATCTATAGATTTATTATACTATCATCTTGTCATAAAGTAAGATTTTTCTAGTGTAGATAGACTCTATGACATTTAAATTTTAATATCTTGAAACTTTTAAGATGTTTCCTGCCTTTCTTCACTAAGGTTGGTGCGTCTGCTGATCAACAATCAGATCAATAAATAACAGAGTGAAAAAGATCAGAAAAGTCAAGGTTAAGAAATGTAAAATGCAGATCAAATTCTGTTAAAGTCATAGAAAACAGACTATTATGTTGCTCCTTTCTTTAATCTGGCAGGGGAGGGGCATGCAAAATTAATGTTAAGTAACAAAATGCCACAATGTCAATTGCCTTAAAACATACAAAGGTGACTCATGAAATATAGAGTAATAAGTCACAAAAGGTTTCATTTAAGAACAGAGGAATCAGCGGACTGCTCAAGGCACATTTTTTACACAGTCAGCTAGGAAAGTCATCTGGAATTCTGCAGCAGTTAGACCCTGCTTGGTCAGTCAAAACATCTCCCTTAGAGCTGCCTTTTCTTTGGGACAAAAAACTGCATATCTATCTTCCTTTAAAAATATGATTTAGTAGGTAATATCTCCTAATTTAGGCTATTGTAAGATGGACATGTCCAAGAAAATTATGTAGTTCTCATGAAGGCCTGTTATACAGCACTCCAGCATTGTGGCAAAGAATCATCCAACCATTTTTTTTTCCGTTCCAAACTTTGCATTTTTCAATTATATAACATTATTCCATAATTTTATAAAGCAATAGATTTCTACTTCTCTTTCTTCTTTCCTAACCCTTGACAGATTTGCTTTTAAGTTTTCTAATCCAAGCTTAGACAATGGGGACCTCTGAATTTTTGACTAGTTTATTCTTCATAAACCTTGGCAATTCAGTAGATGGTTTTGTAAAATCCACTCTCTAATCTCAAGGTATTTGCAAATAAGTCTTCCCATTCTCTCCCCAGCTCTCATTCTTAGAGTTTTCCTAGTTCAAGCATTTTACAGAGGTCAAGGCTCAGTTTTCTGCCTTTGTCTACAAGGCAGACTTGATGTCTGGGTGCTGCCCTTCAGTTACATTTCCATTTTCCTCACATTTAGCTATCTTATTTTCAAGGAACTAACTCTGAAAATTATGTTTTAGTTACATTGTTCCTTATAGTAGCCCTTTAAACATAAAATGCACGGAAATTATATTTGCAGATTTAATATTTACTTGTCAGAATAAAACAAATAGGCAATGCGATACATTTTACTTCCATCTATTAGATGAATACTTGTGGTCCCTTTATGCAGCACTTAAGAAGTGAAGTTGAGGGGATTATTACTAACCTCAGTGGAGCTCTCAGAGTTTACCAATTCCTTCATGTTCTCTCATATTTAATTCCAAATTGTCCTCCCAGCAACCCTAACAGGCGAACTGGGCTGAAAGATGAGCCTCTTTATAGGAAAATAATGCAGAGGCTCACAGAAGGATTTATCTGTTAAACTAGACATGCCTAGACACTAGAGCAAATGCAGATTCCCATGGGTCCAGATTTTATTCTTTTTCCCATATGCCACAGTGTGAAAGACTTAGCAAACTGCAAATCACTATTGAAATGTGCAGTTATTATGACATATTTAGTATTCATATTCTTTTTTTCCTCTTTGTGTGTATACCACCGTGTACACAACAACAGGGAAGAGGCAGGTAAGTATTTATGAGTGGATGCTGTTAAAGCTTCCCTCCTTAGTCATCAGTAAGCAAAATGTACATTTCCAGTTGCACATGCATTGCTGAAAAAGAACACCGTGATTTGCCTAAGTGCTACTGGTGCCTTTGTCTAAAAGAAGTGTAGGCATCCTGTCAGTGGTTCAGCACACCACTCTCCAAAGAGACCATACTATGAAAGAGGCTGTTTGTACTATCCATTACACCTATTTGTAAGATTTATAGCATATTATGTGATTTTATTATTTATTTATTCATTCGTTTGTTTGTATTTTAACAGACTATACAAAGGAGTAATGTGAATAGTGTCTGCATATTAATAAGTGAATCAAATAGAAAGACTCCTTCAGAATTGCAATTGGCATAGTAACCATGATCATTTTTAGCTGCAGCAACAATTATGTGCCTGTTAAAATGAACATCTAAATTGCCCAGCAAATCCCATCCTCAGTTCCATCCTTAGCTTGGCATTTACTGCTGGGCTTGCCACAGGCAAGTAGGCTTTTTGTCCTACAGAGAACAAGACTAGAACTCAGCTGGAAATAATCAAAGACAGAAACCTTGCCTTTTCAGAATAAGTGAGAATCAAAAAAATCAAGAACACTTCAAAGAAATACCGTGGATCAATACAACAGATCAGTTTCAGTTGAGTTTTAATCTTCTTTCCCTCAAGGCTGCACTTCAATTGTATTTGATAATTGGCAGAGAATTTGCACTTATAAAGCTACTTAGCATTTAGTTTAGAAAAATAAAATTCTTGTGTTCACACACAAAAAAGTAATTATCTGATTCCTCAGATTTCAAATTATGTAGGAACACAGTTCAATTATAAATTTTTTATTTCATAACTGTGCCTTGGGTACCCTCCTGTTTTATCTCCTCATCTCAGCTTCTGTATTTTTTTAGCTTGTTATTACGACACTGACAACTTTGGTCCTATGGGGCAAACTCGGGTCAGTAACCTTGGCAGCAAATGCAGAGTTATAGAAAGCCATATAATCTGTTTACAAGGCCCTAAAAAACAATTTTTGGAGTACAATCCAAGAACCTTCACTTCCCCTAAAGTCTTTTCCTGCCAAATTATAAATCAACCTCCAAACGTGGGTGAATGTGCCATGCTGAACAATCTTAAGGAAGTCTTGTGTCAAGGATAGGACTCAAAGAAATTATGTGATCAAAGGAAAATGCTAATTTACAGTGGAGAAAGTGCAGGAATGGAAGGGCGGTGAGGGTAACACCCAAGGTTTCTTACGAATATAATTGATGTTATTTATAGTTTTGCAGTTTCTAAAATTCGTCTTCCCTCAATGTCACCAGCTTTGTCAGTTCCATTGTTATGAGTATTCCATTTTAAAGATCACAGAATTAAAACGTGTTGCAGAACAATAACCCAGCGAGTGATTAATGAAATTAGAACTCCAAGTAAATTCTCCTGATTCCAAAGAATATAGGTTCTCCCCTAGTACACTGATTTTTTGTTTGTTTGTTTGTTCTCGAGATGCTGTTAAGTTAGTATAAATCCTTTGTTCCTCTCTCTTCTAAATTATAAAGTCTTCGGGTTGAACCATGCATGTTTTTTTATTTTATATTTTTTTCTCTTAATCCTTCACAAAACCACCACATGTATGGCTTATGCTTAGTAATATATTTACTGTTCTTTTCCAAATTCTATTTGTCCCAAAGTATCTGATTCAATCCCTGCTTAAGGAAGTACAGTCATAAACTAATTTTGGGAATCCCTTATAATATGGTACACACTAAAAATACTGCTTAACATATACATGAACATTTAGGCTCAAGGCTGAATCTAAAAAGATACTTTCATTTTTATCAGAGATGGTGTCATTAACATTCAAAGTGTTAAATAAATATCTGAGAGCTCATTTCAGATAGTGTATTACATCTTAGCTACCTGGTGGACCTTTCCTAGCCTTTCAGGGATTAATTAGGTTGATTTGAAGTTTTAAGGAACAATGTAAATATTAGCTAAGATGTGATCAAGCATCAGTATTAAATGTGTCCAACAAACCTGTTTATGAATATGTGCTTAGTGTTAATTCTGTGTTATGTATTCTTCAATGCAACGCAAATACTACAAGAGCTAACATGAAATTCATTTCCTTCCTTATAGAGAGTCCATTCTAACAAAGACAGCAATTAATAAGGAAATCTTTGTGCATATATATATGCCCTATAATTACAATGAGCTCAGTGGAGATAGAGGTAGATGTGGGCCTCAGAAGAATGGAGGGGGGGGGTGGAGTTCTTACTTTATGAAGGTGAAATCCGATCAAATACCAGTGGTGGAAAAGACAACTCCTCTTCATCCATACAAAGGATTTTGGTGGTAGAGGGAACAAGTGCTGATGTCCACAGTAAGGACAGCAAATGGCCAAGGCTGTCAGCAGAGGAAACAATTACAGATGATATGGACCAAACTTGGGGACAGGAAATGCCCAAGACACTTAACTTCCATTTGTGGTGCCTTTAGATTTTGTTTTAATAACCTGATGTTTAGTACACAGCATTTTTGATAACTGTAAGATGAACTGCAGGAATCTGTTGAAGTAGATCGATTTCTGTGTTTCTAAGGAAATGGAAGGCCAAGGTTTTATTATTAGTTGTGTTATAGAAATGAGAAGTTGGTTAGATATTATTTAAACCCTCAGTTCTGAAAACCTTCATCACTACAGCCACACACAGAGATATCGTGTAAGATAAAATTAGTTTTTTCTTCATTGTTGGTTTGGAATGCAATAATTCAATTCACATTTCTAGATTGTTAAGCTGTGCAGTTAATTATGTTAGTTACTGAGCTTACAGAGAGAAATCCAAGGGAATAAAGTCTCTAGGAAGAAACTACCTATTTAAAATTAAGAGGAGGTAGGAAGTGCTCACGAAGTTATCCAGAAAAGCCAATAAATTTCACTGACAAAGACCTAAGTGTTCAGTTTCCCTCTGACTCCAAGGCTGCTACACACCTTGATTATTTGCTTTCCAATTTACAAATGACAAAACCAAATATAATGCTCAGCTCACTAAAAATATAATGAGTAAAATATGGTAGTTTAGTCACAAATAGTTGCAAGGTATTTACAAAATGAATTGGCAGATATAAAAATTCAAAAAGTGGAATAATGGTGCTTATTTGGAAAAGGAAAAAATATTAACCCATAATTGTTAGAAGATTCAAAAAGGTATAACATTAACATGGCCAAAGTCATCACTGAGTGGTTGTCTCTCAGAATGAGAGCATCTAAGATGGTCTGGTTCACATCACAGAATTTCATAGAAAAAAAAAACTATTTGATGGCCTTTTTTTCATTCTTCCCTCATTCATTTTTTAAATTTTTAGTTATTTTGAAGGATTATAATGTAATTACATAATTTCCCCCTCCTCATTCTCCCTCCAATTCTTCCCCTATATTCCTCCTTGTTCTCTTCCAAATCAATGGTCTCTTTTTTTCATGAATTGTTGCTAACTGAACAAGGATGAAACCAATAGATATGCTAATGTGGACAGAGACAGCTCCCTAAGACTTCACTCTTCCACAAAGAACCACAGGCAACTAAGGCATGCTGAGAGCAAAAGAAATAGTCTTCCCCAGAGAAAAGCATGCCTACTAAATAACCAATACCTTCATGTCTTTTTAATGCAACTTAGATGAACTCAAGTCATCCACAAAATTATTTAAAACTCACCTTCCACCTGTCTTGAGTATTTGAGGGATTAGTGTGCAGCTCTGGAGGACAATACTCTGATTCTCTTAAGAAGCACCCTCTTTAAACCAGGTTGAAATTGCATTCTTAAATACAAAAATTATATTTTGTATATATTAAAATAATCTATTTAAAATACAAAATTATTGTGTTTTTTTTTTTGTTGGTTTTTTTTTTTTTTTTTTTTTTTTTTGGTTTTTCGAGACAAGGTTTCTCTGTGTAGCTTTGTGCCTTTCCTGGAACTTGCTTTGGAGACCAGGCTGGCCTCGAACTCACAGAGATCCGCCTGGCTCTGCCTCCCGAGTGCTGGGATTAAAGGCGTGCGCCACCACCGCCCGGCACAAAATTATTGTTATATATTATGGAAATGATATATGTTTGTTATATATAGTTTGATATCAGACACTAAATAATAAGAAATGCTTCAGAAATGCAAATCCTCTCTCAGGTCCTTGACACCTGCTAATCCTTCCTCCTCCATATAATCCCCTTAAAAAGTTCAAGTTTTTGCTTTGTTTTGTGAACCTTGGAGTTTAACCCAGACTATTCACATGGATATAGGTTGGAGTCATCCATTGGGACATGTTGGGATCGCTTAACACCTTAGCTTGTTCCTCTTCCACTATGAGTTCTCAGCACAAAGTCAAACAGATCAATAAAAAACATTCCATGGGCTTTAAAAAGGAGTGAATCAAAGGGATAGATCTTGTTTTCCTTATTTCGGTTAATTTCATCTCAAAACCTTCAATGTTAAAAGGTCTGTCTCTTTTAGAATGAGTAACTCAGAAACACATGATGATGAGAAATCCATGTGCCAATAATATACTAGGGACACAGTCTCAGAAGAAATTTGAGTGAGGAGAAGATGCCACCCAGAGGGTGGTCAGGACAAGCAAACAAGGATTCATTCTTACGCTACTCGGCTTGTTCCAACCAATGGGCTACAGAAAACATTCAGAGCATGGCTAAATGTTTCTCCTTTCCTGTCAGTCACTTATCCCGCAAGTCTTAGTAGAAGGATATATGTTTCCAAGCATTTGGAGCTCCCTAAGGAAAGATACCGAAGCACAGGAGAGCTAGCAATTCAGAACAAAGGTTCAAAGGTGATCTGGAGAGCACAGTGTCCACCTAAATGACAGTTCTATTTTCAGCTGCTCTTAGTTCCACAGATTTGCAATTTTATTGCTCATAACATGGCAATACTTTGTCTTTGAGATATTCCATTATTAAAATTGGGATTGCCACTGTTGTAGTTGAAGATCTTTTGTTTCTCCCATGGATTGTCTTGTTGGCCTCCAACTTTTGAAGGTAGGTGTAACCTTTTTCTATTTTTTTCCTCTCTCTAGCTAACTGTCCACTTTGCTTACCATACTTAGGCATGAATATGAGGTTTCACTCTCACCCTTCTTCATAAGACATATTTGAACTTTCCCTTCTCATTGGCACTCATAGAATGAGGTCAACTGTCATGTGAGTTGGTGGCAGGTCTTCTGCAGTCTATAACCAGCTGATCCTTCCAGTATATTATTTTATTGTCTTGAGGGAGGAGCTTAGATTCTGCCATTTGCAAAATTCCTTATTCTTTGAAAAGGCATAAGTGTGTTTCTACAACTATACATGTAATTGCTCTCTTACCATGTCTTGGCACATTCCCACTTGTGCATTGGCTTTTAGCTTGTCCTTTGTTTTCAAAATGAAGTAGTATGTGCGCTGGGAATATTTGGCTAATCTCCTCACCGTTGATGTTACAATGGTACATTGCATGTATTCCTCTCATGGATGTCCTTGATTTTATAGAAGTCGTGCATGTACATGTGAATCTGTACCACAGACTCTAAATTCCTCCGTAGGATTATGGCATTTTCATCATGTATCCCTCCCTCCCACAGAGTATTACTTGTCATAGAATGTGCTCTAACAGATAATTGTTGAAGTAGACAAATAAAATGCTATCCCAGTAGCTTATGTAGAAACTAGCATGTTCAGTTTAAACACAGTTCATCTACATATGCTACTAAAACTAGTTTTATAATATATATCTCTATGTGCGTGATCGGGTGGCAAGGCACATGTTCTTATACAGCACAGTCTATTTGCCTTTAGTTGGCAAAGATACTGGAAAAATATTCTTTCATTTCAGTGTTCTCATTGTACACATCTCCTCAGGGGTTATTTCACTCAAGTAATCATCTCAGTAAATTGTTATCTCTGGAAAAATATGAATTAAGCAAACACATGAAAAAATAAAACAAGTAGCTAGTTGACATTTATGGCTCTTAAGTTGGGATTTATTTTAGCTCTGATGCACATACTTTAAAACTGTGGCATTAAATATAATTTTCTGATTGAGAGATTATGATAGATGGTAGACAGATTAGGTCAATAGATAGATGTAATAGAATACATAGATGAATAAATTAGATAGATAATAGATAGATAGATAGATAGATACATAGATACATAGATAGATACATAGATACATAGATAGGTAGATAGTTAATTTGATACTTAAAATCCTGCTGGAAAAAAATAATGTGAGTGAAAGGATTTTAGTGCCTTACATTAAAAACAGATGTGACAGTTAATTTTAGATGTTAGCCTGACTGAACTCAGGGTTTCCTGGAAAATGGACAAGTCAGTTTTAGGTGTGATTATTGGCATCATCATATAGTTTATAGACTGTAAACTGATGGGAAAATCTACCCTCACTGTGGCTAGATCATGAAATCGGTTAAAAGCCTGGATGTTCCCTAAAATTCATGGAAATGGTAGTTAATCCTGTGTGTCCCTGTCCCTTTACTAGACACTCCCTTTCTTCTATCCTTAGAAAAAGACATCCAACTTCTCTCTGCCTTTGGACTCTGATACTTACCCCAGAGCCCTCTGAGTTTACACACCTTCAGGCCCCAGGTGGGTACACCAAAGGCTCATAGTGTTCTGAATCCGTCATGATATAGACATTTGCCCCTATTTTGCAGTGGATGTTTCACCTGGCTTCTCAGCCTCCTTGTGTGCTATTTCTCTTAATAAGTCCCATACCATCTATGTAGGTCTGTTTATCTATCTGGCTCTCTACACATACTACCTCTCCGGAGATTGCTAATATAAATTCATGCCTCAAAGTTAAATTCTGATGGCATTCAAACCTCAAGAGGTTCCTGTAAAAATGATAACTTTATGTCTTTTATGAATATTGTAAGTGCAATAAATCAGGCATAGAAAACAAATATTGTGTACTCACTTATTTGTGGAGGCTAAAACACTGATCTTCTAGAAGCAGGGCAGAGTAAAGGTCACCAGAAGTTAAGAAGACCAAGAGAGAGGGGTATAAAGAGTGACAAGTGACAATAAGTACTTCTTGCTTGAAGGTGGACAGGCAGGTTAGTTCTAGTGTTCCATAGAACAGTGGGGTACTTTCAGTGTATACCAATTTGTTATATACTTATACATTGAAATAACTTCAGAAAAGATGTTCTGAATGTTTGTAGCACATGGAAATAAATAATAAGAGAGAGAAATACTACCTATTTATACTATATAAAGAAATATATTTATTTAATCATAAGACATTGTATATGTGTGTCAAGTTCTCAGATGATCATACGTAAAGATATGTTTCAATTCAAAATTCACAAAAAAAACAAATTCAAATGAAGCTACACTTGATGATGAAGCCTTGTGATCCTATATATTTTGGAGACTAATGTGGAGAATTGTAAATTCAAGACTTCCTAAGCTACCCAGTGAGTTTAAGGCTACTTTGACCAGTAGAACAAAAGTCTGTCTCAAAATAAAAGTAAAAAGAGGGCTTAGGTTATAGAACAGTGGTGTGTGTTTATAAAGCATGTGTGGAGCCCTTGTCTTCAATCTTGAGTGACACTAAATATGTAAATACCAGAAAGAATAATATAGCCGACAAAATTTGTGAAATACTAATATTCATTGATTTTAGTGATGAATCATGGATATAATTTCTCTCTATCTTGAAAGGTTTTAAAAAATTTCATAAAATTTTAAGTGAACATTTTAAGTATGATAAATTACAGAGAAAAAGAAAATGGTTATAAAATGGTACTTTCTCTAATTTGAGAAATTTGTATTTGAGCTTATTTTTACTTTCAGGTATGCTTCCCAAACACGGTATTTATATTTGAAAAGCCAGTACTTCACTAAATATTAATGCATACATAAAACTATTTAGCTAGGTAGGATAACACACACATACAGAGACATATTCAATAGCATACATGATTACTTGAATTTAACTTTGCATTTAAGAATAAATAACTTATTTATTGGTATTTTCCCTCATCTTCATCTTCGTGGTGAGGGATGTCAGTTTCTCATGTTATATAGTTTTTCATTTTTTTGTTATTTTCTTTAAGAATAGAATAACAAACCTCCTGTCTAACTCAAATGTTCTGTACTAACTATAATATACAACTTCAAAAACATCTGTAAGAACACATCTGTTGGAAATTTTTTATGTAGTTCAGTTCAGTGACATTTTTTCTTAGTCTTCTCTTTGCTCTTTTGATATTTTGTACATCCTTATTAAATCAAGTATGACACAAAGATTTACAAAATCATGATAACTATTGATTTAATTATCTTCTAATTATAATATCAAAAATCCATGAATATATTTATATAAATTTTAGAATTACATAAACTGAGAAAGATGTGAAAGAATATTTGGTTCTTTAATACTTGAGTCTTGGAATAAGTTTTATAATAAACATTTACTAATTTAAAAAAGTTGCTATGAAGTTTTATTGTTTCCTTAAAGACTTTTTCTCATAATTTGGGATTTCCAGATTGAGACCCCACTGAGTACTGGTATAGGACCATTTGGATCATTTTATACTTTTGTTTTTATCGAGTTAATTTTACTTTATTTACTCAGTGCTGGGAATCTAGTGCAGGGGTTTAGCTATGGTAGGCAAATGTTCTACTACTGACCCACTAACTTTTATGTTACAACAGTGGGTTTGGAAAATAGTTTGGTGGTGGAACATGAGCTTAACTTGCACAAGGCTCCACAACCAACACTCTTCCCATTGAAGACAGTATTTTAGGTCTAAGTCATTTCCATAAATTAAATTTGGCTTATTTTTTCCTCTCTGCATTTTTAAAACCATCTCAAACTACCTTTTGAGAATCTGCATTCTGATATCTTCACAATTGTCTCTGCTTTCTCCTGCTTCACCGAACACACATTAAGTGCTTTCACACACAGCTTCTCTGTGCCACAAAAAGAAGAAACCGTGATGGCTCCTCCTGTGTAGGTTACCATCCAGTGACAATGATAAACTAGAAAATGAAACTCTATTATAAGTCCTGCTGGGTGGGCAGTAGAAACAAAAGGATCTGATGGTACAAAGAAGGTGACAATTTTTTTTTTCAGAAATGGGATTCACAAAAGAGGAGGCTCCTGTGCCATCACCGAGAGAGCAACTGGATTGTGCACATTCCATGGGGGAAGGTATTCTCATATGATGAAGGTGGATATTAATGTCTGTGGGGAGTGGGTCGTGAAAAGGAGCTTGTCTGAGAGAAGAGTGAGGAGCTTGTGTAGTGTGGGTAAGTGGATGAAAGAAGAAAAACACAGTGCAAGGTGGTCAAGTGCACTATGCTATAATAGCAAAGATCTTAGAGGAATTTAATTCTAGTATCAATCCATCAAAGTCAGACTGCTGCCTGAATAGGTCAAACACAATTCCGGGATGTGAGACAGCTGGAATGATCCTTGAGATTGCTGGAATCTAGAGACATAGTGCTAATTGGGCAGAGAAAATGCAGAGCCAAGCTGAGACTGTTTGAGAGCTGAAATTAACCCGTTGATGCCTTGGAAATAGTATTAAGACCTTACACATATCCAAGTGAAAAAGTAGTTCATTGAAACACTTTGTCACCAATTAATTCTAGTATCAAAACCATTCTTTTCCCCCATCAAACTGCATGCATATGTATATGCATATAGAACCAAATTTTCTCATTACCGAATCTATCATATAGATTTCACTTAAATAGGTTATACTTCATATTATTAAAAAGTAGTATTAAATAATTTGGTAATGAAAATAAGCCTAAATCTAATTTCATTGTTAATTATTGGAACAATAACCCAACCTCAGAAAAAAATTAAACAAGATTATCAAACAAATTCATTTTCAGCTTAATATAATTAGCAATATCTGTATTACTGAAAGTGGACTTTGGTAGGGTATGATATATTACAGAAACATCATTCAATCAACATGTAAGAAACACAAGATGAAACTGGTATACTCTAGCACCAAGGAAAGATAATTTACTGAGAAATGTGAAAGAAATCAAAGTGATCTGTGAGTAATGATGAGCTTCATTCTAAGCAACAGCACAACTAAGATAAAAGCTTGTGTTGGCTGGAACAGCATTTGTTAACCCGAGAGATGCTGCTATTGTTCCCTGGAGCTTCTGCCATAATGACTGCTGATGCTATGATGCTCACTTAGGCGTTCTTTTTCTTTCAACCCTTTCAAATTATCCTATACCACATTCTAGCATCACAAACTGTTTCACAAGACAGTGATGATACCACTCTAGGTAAATGTGGGAGTCAAAAATTTACTTTTATTTGAGAGGACATCTCATGAATGGAAGTGGACAAAAATAGCTCAACCATTAACATATCACAGGAAACATCATCAGAAGTACTTGGTGCTTGCTATTATGCTACTGTATATATATGAAATGGAGGACACTTGACTGTAAATAATTTCAGATTTCACAAGCATATACAAATTCCCAGTGGGTTAATAAAATAAAAGTGAATTTCTTACCCCTGTAATTGTCTAAGGCTGGTAGGAAGTAAGTTGGGGACTTGTCTGTGATGTCATCCAGTAACAAATTTTCTCCCTTATCACCTTTCCAATCCCTTTGTCCTGCCCAGTGTTCTACTGAATACTCTCCAATTAGAGAAAAAGATTTCACTCAATTCTAAACTGGCAAAACAATGTGCTTATTTGAACTGCTTACAGGAGCATGGATGAGTCAGAGGATACTGCATCCTCAAAAGGTCATCATGGCATAGGTGATGATTCACAGAAGTTGCATCCTGGAGCTCCCTGCTCATCATGTAGACAACTCCACTGAAGATAACTTTCTCTTCTCAGCAATTGTTCTCTACTCATGTAGACTCAAGGAGGAGGTTTTATACTGTCATCCTTTCTGAGCTTCCCAAGTGTTCTAAGCTTCCTTAGCTTCCCAAGTCTCTAAGTTGCATTAGTACCTGGGTCTTATGAGACTCCTACATCTATGAAAGAAAGCTGTAATTCACAGGAAATCGTTGTATCATTGCACCCATTCTCTAGCTTATACATTCTTCCACATCCTCTTCTGCGATATTCCCTGAACCTTGAGGGGTTAACACACATGTCTATTTCCTTCCATTTATGTCTAGGCATTGGGCCACCATATCTCAGGAGGAATAATGTATTCTCTAAAGTTTAAATAGTTATGAATCCCAAGCAGTAAATACCATCCACTCCAATTTATTTTTCTTTCCATGACCTTTGCTGACAACCACAATATTCTATGGACAGAAACACAAATGTTCAGAATGCAGTTTGACAGGCACATTGCATCTGTTTAACAAAATAATAGCAGTTGCTTCTCCTAGCCACAGGCTTACAATACAATAAGTGAATTCTTTCCTGTAGAGGGGGCTTTGAATCCAATAGGAAAGTAGTAGAGTGTAACTGTGAAAGTCATACCGCTGTTGCATGGAATGTCATCTTTGTCTGACACGTTGGCACTATAGTATACAGGGTCTATAACTGAACAAGACTGTCAGTGAGTGACAAGTCTCCTCCAGCAGCCTATTCAGTGCCCTCCACTATAGAAGCCAAAGAACAAGAGCTTTGCATTTAGTCCAGGATGGATTTCTCCATATCCTGCAACCAAAACATGTGATGTCTTCAGAAATTCAGTACTACATTGTAGCTCTGGTGCCCAGATAGCAGTTGCAGTGTGTGGGTCCTTAAGCACCTCCCTGCTCAACAGCTTGTAGAGAGGTAACTTGCTTTGGTTGTGGGATTTTTCAGCAAGGATCCCTTACATTCTGGAACTGCCTTTTTGGATGTATGCAGGGTGTCTTCACTGAAGTTCTTCACCTAATGTTTTTACTTTCTTGCCAGGGGTTTTCCCACTTCCATGAGACGTTAGAAGCTAAGCATTAGATGAGGAAGCCTGATCACAGAAGGTATATGACCTCTGAAAGTCTTTCTATCTTTCCCAAGCAAATGCCAATTAATCTTGGACTGCTAACGAGATAATAAAAAAATCCAAAATGTTAGCAAGGCCCACTTCAGCATGTAAGGTTCCCATCCAACAGTTCAAATCCAGAATATTCCGTGCTTATTGTACTTTTCTGTGCCAGGTTATGACTAAAACAGACATTTGGAGTCACTGATTTTTTCCTTCTTCTGTATTAAAGTGTGCATCTTAGAGAGTACCCTTCTCATGTGTTTTATCACTCATACCTCACTCGCAACTTACTGTCTGGTTCTTCTTATGTATTTTAAGATTCTAGAAAAGGCTTTATGTTATAGTTCTAACCTATATTCTTTCTTTAGAATCTCACAAGCTGAAAGACAATCCCATATCTTCATCTCATTCTCCATTATTTCCAGGCTTCCAACCAAGTCCTTTTCTGATTGAGGGGACAGCATCACCATGCCTTTCCCCCTCACTGCAGTTCTTCCCTTAAGTAGACAAGGTCTTTCTCACCAGACAGTTGAGCATCAGTTGTATCTCTTCATGCTCACAGCAAAGGCCAGTTTACAAGCCATCCCATGCTCACTTCCTTTACACATTGAAATATATTGTCATAATCTGTATTCCTTTAGCTGCTGGAGGACTATCTCTATACTTGAATTTTCACTATGGATGCTCTACCCTTATACAGATCAGCCTCAGTTGCTTGTCTTATCACTCATCACAGGAACCAGGTAACTATTCCCCTCTAACTCACTTTTATCAGTTCTTATCAGACTGCCAATTGTTTGGTATGACTTTTTCTGAGAAAATGAGTATATGCCAACAAATTAGAGAAACTATTCCATTCAGGTCTACCATGGTGAACCAATTAGTCTATTGTGGCTACCTTCAGAAGCACCAATAAAGGAATTCTTACAATAACATAGGTAACTCAAAGGTAGCTGGTTCAAGTAAAAAGCCTAGCCCAGTGTAGTTAAAGCCTCCAGACAGCTGCATCCCTGGAATTCTTTGGCCATTTTGCAGGCAGCTGCTCCAGAGTGTGCCCCTCTTCCTTCCAGATACTGTTCTCTGCTTGTGTAACTTTGTGGAAGGGAGCAGCAAATTTGATAACTTTCTGAGCTTCTTGAGTTATGTAAGTTTCAAGAGTTCCCTGACCTCTATCTTTCAGCATCCTGTCTCTTAGGAATGTTCAACTGGGAGGAGATAGCCATACATCTACATGTATTGCATTAGCCAGAACTCAGTTCCCAAGTTCCATGTAATCACAAAGGATTCTGAGAAACAAACTATGTCTGAGATAAGAGAAAACACTAAGATGGTATGGGATATGGTGAGCCCTTTGTGTTATATCTTTTTTTGAAGGGAAGATGTTTCTTTTACAATACTGAGAGATCAGACAGGCAGAGTAGGACTCATTTCCTTCTGTCCTGACTGCAGTTGTTCTAAATTATGGCTAGCATCCTTTAAAAAGAAGGCTAGAAATACTCAGAATAGGTCATCCTAAGAAAATCTTCCAGGTTGTTGAAAGCAAAGTGAAGCAAAAATGTATAGGATGAAGAACTTAATGGTCTAAGGACTCATGTTGATGAGAAGATAAGATTTAAGGGCTGGAGTTGTAGCTCAGTGAGAGCTCTTGTCTAACTTCAACAAGAATTTGGTTCAACTGCCAAAACTGCAAAAAACAAACAAATCAATACACGGGTCAAGGGAGAAAGTCCAGCATGTAGAAGAAGAATATAATGAGATTTTAATTTATAAAATTTTGTACATTGAATAAAAGTTCCATGTGGTGATATAGTGTTCCCCAAAATATTGTGCACCCTAATAAACTTATCTGGGGTCAGAGAACAGAACAGCCACTAGATACAGAGAAAATGGTGGCACACACACCTTTAATCCTAGCATTCCAGAGGCAGAGATCCATCTGGATCTCTGTGAGTTCAAAGCCACACTGGAAACATCCAGGCATGGTGACTCATGCCTTTAATCCCAGGAAGTGATGGCAGGAAGCAGAAAGGTATATAAAGCATGAGGACCAGGAACTAGAGCTGGTTAAGCTTTTAGGCTTTTGAGCAGCAGTTCAGCTGAGATCCATTCCGGATGAGAACTCAGAGGCTTCTAGTTTGAGGAAACAGGATCAGCTGAAGAACTGGTAAGGTGAGGTGGCTGTGGCATGTTCTGCTTCTCTGATCTTCCAGTGTTCACCCCGATACCTGGCTCCAGGTTTGTTTTTATTAATAAGACCTTTTAAGATTTGTGCTACAGTTCCATAACAATGTATTTAATTTTAGCTTCAAAGGAAGTGGAGCCCTATGTCACTACAGGGTGAAATTTGCCATCAGCTCACTGTGGTTCTATGCTGTGGGTGGGTATCCGGAAGACTATTTAACCAGTCAATCTTTCAACTTATTTCTGGCCCTGAACTTATGTTGTGGGTGAACCAATGAAGTTTGCTTCAGATATCTTTTCTGACTCATTAAATCTGAAAACTATTTAAGTACATTATCCTCTATCAAAGACCATTCATTTAACATCGCCATAAAGAGGTCTGATTTTATTTGAAACATTTTAAAGTTGTTTTAAAATGCCAGCCAAATCATTGTCCTTTCTGTGAATTTATATTTGGAACCACAGAAGGAATAACTTAGCTTTCTGTAATAAAAAATGGCCCCGTGTTCACGTGTAGGCTGGCTGTCAGTATTCTGAAGCTTTATGTGGCACCTCTAATATAATGGTAGAAATGACGGAGCCCACACTGACCTGCCAACAATCACAGAATCAACTATTTCAAGTAGTTTCATTTCTTTTAAGATTTAATTCCACATTCCAAAATTTTATACTTTGGAAAGTTCCTAATAAACATAATTTTTTTCCTTCCAAATATTGCATTATTGAAATTGAATATTATTGCTTTTACTCACTTTTGCTGTCCCTGATGCCTTTGAACCCAAGGGTCAGGCTGATAGGGTCCATAATTTTACATGACTCTTATGCATGATCACTCTCAAGGTAATTTGAGTGTTAGAGTTAGTGTAAGTATTTTGAAATTAAATATGAAGATACTGGTGTGATATGTATGATTTAAACAAAATTTTACAGGTTAAATAGCTTCTTTAAGATAAATTGAATGAATTGGAATCTTAAAAATTTACTCAGGTATAAGAAATTCTTAGACCGTCACCAGCCTCCTGCTTCTCACTAAGCATCATGTGTTTCCTTTGACAATATTAGGTCCTCATAATTAGAACAAACTTACCTGTATTGGTCCTTTTCTAACATAAAATGATTTTAATATTGGATACCACTTTTCATTAGTGAGGAAACTGTACAGTGACTGACTGTGAGATATTAGGGTAAATGCCGCATTTTAAAATGTAAGTATGATAGAGTTATGGCATTTTTCTGAATTTTTTTTACAATCATAAATTATTAACCTGGGAGGTCATAAAGGAGAGATGCTTGTTGCCTTTTGCAGAAAGTCCTCCAACAAGCTTTCATAAAGCAAGTATGCTGTCTGTATACATAACTTTCATTGGAAGGCCTAACAATTTCTAATTTAGATCAATTCTTATGCCAGAGAACTAAAATGTCTTTGAAGGTTAGTCAACATAGTAAGATAAATTATATTTGTATGAAGCTCTGTTGCTTGAGCCATGCGAGTCAGTCCATAATTTTGTATCCAGGTATCAATTTTTTTTTTTTTTTTTTTTTTAGGAAGCAGAACATTACAAGGTAATGGGATCATTCTACTTTGAAAATCACCAATCTAGCATAAATTCCTACAGAGAGTCCTGAATAAAAGCCAGGTATGTAGTTTAGATATTGAATGTTCCTAAAGAATTGCACTTGAAGATTTGGTCTCCAATCCTCTGAAATGTTGAGAGATGGTGAACCATTTAGCAGCTGAGGGTCAATGGCAGCAACTTGAAGTCACTGGGGACATGGCCTTCAAGGAGACATTTATACCTTGACCCTCCTTTTCCTACTTCATTTGTAATCTGGCCTGTTTGATGTGGGCAGTGTGCTCTGTCTTACACTGACCTCTAGGATGTGCTAAATAGGCTAACCAACCAACCATTGAAAACTCCAAAACTATGTGCCCAAATAAAGCTCTCGTCTCTTCTAATTCTCTTAGGTTTCTGTTGTCTCTCTATTGTGACTAAGCTGGATGGATGATGCATGAAGTCAGGAAGTTCCTAAAGCTGAGTCTCTCTAGATTTCAACTTTGGGATTCTTGGATGCTGGCTTCAGTCAAGAATCAGCTTCTCTAGACATTAAACATTATGTTTTATTTTGTGATGAAAATAGTAAATTTGTAATTTGCAAAGCAATTAAATTATGTAAAGACTCAATTACCCTCAAGAATTCTGCTTGATTTTCCAAAATTGACAATAGTGCATCCACTATCTGCCACAATACAAGATAGTACCTCTTTCTGTAGGAAAAACAAAAAGATTGTTAACCTAAGGTTTCTCACAATAAATATTTTTAATAAAAGGTGGTATGCCTTAATTTCTACTAGACTACTTTATTTCTGAATAAATTTTTTGCCAAAAATATTGAACTTAGCACTTTTATTTATAAATTTATACATCTATGTATTTAACAAATGAGAATGAGTGGAGGCCATAAAACAAATTTGAGTGAATAAAGGTATGAGGAAATGATGTAAATGTAATACCCATATAAAATTCTCAAAAATTAAAATATTTTAAAACAATTGTTATGTGAATGAGATGATGTTTTGGAAGTGTCTCTCTGTGATGGTGTGTCACTGAGAAGCTTGTATGTACTGTCTGGCTGCATACTGCCAAAGTACCCTACATGACAGTCACATCTGAGTATTCTTCCTGAAGACATCTCCCAAGGTATCTTATACATCATGTCAAGATGGCCATGCACTCACATTTCCTATTTCCCTTGTAGAGTGAGTTTTCCATTTCTGCTTATTCTTTTGCTTGAGAATTTATTACAGCACATGGAAGACTAGATTGTCATCAAACATCTGAACACAGGATTGATGTGAGCGTCAGAGGAGAAGAACACATTGAAAGATGGATCAATGTGACTGTGAGAGACAAGACTATGAAAACAGCACCTGTCAAAATTATCAATATCTTTAACAAAATAAAAGTGTTTTTAGAACTCTTTACACTACTTTTGCAAAGGAAATGTTTTAAAATGAAGATGAGATATTATTTAAATTCCAAGTCCAGAATCCACTCCTAAGGTATCTTGATCCATCAGTAACTTAAATTATATGACTTTTATTTATTTATATATTTTGAGAAACAGAGGTTTCAAGTAGCCTATATTTAGTAGCCTTCATGGGCCCAAAAGTAAAAAATTATATATACTGAAACAAAGAGACCACAGATCAAGGGGATTTCTGAGCTGAAAGATATAGGTGGAATATTGGCTGTCATCCTTTAAGGTTCTAATTATAGACAAGATTTTCTTGATTATTTATCAAATCACTAAAAAGTTAAGAAGATTTCCTGACTTCATGTGACTTCAAACTGCTAAGAGCTTTTCCATGTTGACAATGGGCACAGGCATTCTTCAGATTAAATATTCATTATCCATGATAGCATCAATGTTCTCTTTGAGGGTACGTACATTTCATTACAAAATGCATGTATCTATTATCTGTTATGGAAAATATTTAAAAACATGGGAGATCCATAACCTGTCATTTTAATTACCAACTCCTAGACATTCTTGCTTCAGCTTTAGCTTACTTTCTCTGGACAATTTTCAGTGGTGTTTCACTCTGCCAGTTGGAATATTTTGAAGCAAAAACTTTTACAAGGATATTTGTTTTGTTTTGTTTTTCTAGTTGTGGAAGCTGATTCTGTTGTTGCTACTTAGTTAAGGAAAAGATGCATCATATAAATAGTCAGATCCATATAAATGTTTAGAATACATGTTTTAGGAGGTGGAAATGAAGGTATAAAACAGCAACAACAAAGGTTTACTGTCATTGCACCCTTTTAAAATACTTCTCCCAGTTAACATAGCAGGTAGCCATGATGCCTTTTTCTTCCTAACAAAGAGTAAATTCAGAAACATGTGACAGATGCTAGATATGGTGTCAGGGTATCTCAGTGGCAGATTATAATGAGACTTGAATGATGGGTCTAGGGAGAGTTAAACACTGAGTACAAAATGTGTATTTTGGCACATGCTTTTGGTTTTAGTTAAGGTTTCTATTGTTAGATAAAAACACCATGACCAAAAGCAACTTGGGAATGAAATGGTTTATTTCAAATTACAGTTTGTAGTCCATCATTCAGAGAAGTCAGAGCAGAAATCTGGAGGCAGAAACTGATGTAGGCAGAGGCCATGGAGCAACTGAATTACTGGGTTGCCCTTCATGTATTGCTCAGCCTTTCTCCGTTTGTACCCAGAGCCACTAGACGAGAGGTGTGACTATCCACAATGAACTGTGCCTTCTCACATCAATCACCAATCAAGAATTGACCACAGGCAAATGAGGCGGAGACATTTTTTTTTTCAGTTGAGGTTCCTACTTCCCAAATAATTCTATTTTGTGTAAATCTGGCATAAAACTAGCCAGTACATCAGTGATCTTAATACTTGTGAGGATGAGATAGGAGAATCGCTGTGAATGCCAGACAGGCTTGAGTTATAAACTGAGACTGTCTCTCAAAGCAACAACAAAAACAAAAAGGAGAAAAAAAATGTACTTTAATAAAAGACTTCATTTTTTTTGTAAATATAAAAGCCTCTAAAAAATCTTGCATTTAATTATAAGAAAAAGCAGAGAAGTACAATTAAGTAAGGTAAGCGACATGTTCCATGGGCAGTGGTGATGTAGAGAGAAACTGTCTGGTTTGGGCAGCAGTGGGAATTAATAGATCAGATGGTAATCACATCTATTAAATTGTAACCTCTGTGCTGCAGTTAATCGGCTGCTTGAAGTCAAGTCAGGCATGGCGCCAACCTGTTCTTCATGTTGCTTTGTAAATCGTGGGATGATGATGATGTTGATGATGATCATATATTTATGCATATTTACAGCAGACTGGTTTATTATTTGGAAAAATAATTTGTGTCAGCCCTATAGACTCACAAAATAGATTCATTGTATTTTCAAAACCGTCCCAGGTGAGTGCAGTTTGCGTCTTTGACAGGGAGGTAGTTGAGGCTCACGGGTTATGTAATTTTCTAAGGTCACCAATGGAAGGCGCTGGTGTCCTCGTTGCTAATTCTGATGCTTGCTCTACACTTCTGTCTCCTGTTTGGACCTGCCTCAACTGAGTGTACCAGGCTCTGTTGACTCCCCATAGGAGACTTTACCTTGGAGGAGGTGGGCATGGGGGAGGGTTGGAGGGGGGACTGGAGAGTGGGAGGAGGGAGGACAGGGGAATCTGTGCTTGGTATGTAAAATGAATAGAATATCTCTTTAAAAAAAAAAGAAAACATATGTAGGACTAGCCTTCTGTGATGTCACTGTTACTTATTAGCCTGTTTTGTTCAGTTCTAAGACAGCCAGCTTGTTCTGAATTTGGAAGGTTTATGGTTAGCAGTAGAATCTCTCCACCACAAGAGGAAATTTTCTTCTGCAATGTACAAATAGGTTCTCAGCAGGAACACAACTAAAAAGGAAAATAAAAAAGCCTTTAGGCTAACGACAGATTGTTAAATTAAAGTGGATATGAGAAATGCATGGAGCACTGATAGTGTGTGAATCTCAGTGCTACTGAAGCATTTAATAGGAAAGGGTATCAGATTCCTCAGTCCAGATTAAAAATGCCACTTTAAAAAAACATTATATAAGCCTGTATTTTCATTGACTGGAAAAAACAAAACACATTTCTTTAAAATGTGTGAAATTAAAGACTGTAGAGAATCTCTTATTTTGGGGTAAACAATTCAGGTTGGATCCTCAAGGGGAAAAGTGTTATATCCATGCTCCCTGTTGTGCTCTGACTCTCCACATCTATCAGAAAAAAATCCATACAGCTGTGATTAGCATTTTTATGTTCAAATAAAACATTCTTTTTGTGTAAACAGCCTGAAATAAAGAAGGAAGGCACATGCAAATGCTTCTTGCAAAGAATATGCCTCTCTGTTCCAAGTCTGGCTCTGGATATCCCTGCCTTTACTCACTGAGAACCTGGAATTTCCAAATCAGCTTGTCCAGTCTCTTAGAACCTGGGGTTTTCCAAATCAAGTAATCCAGGCTCCATAGTATCCCTGCTCTACCAGCAATGAAATAAGTAAAATTTACTGATAGATTTAAGAAAGGTGCTGTATAAATAAGAAAATTAAGACATGTGCGTGCATGATGTGACCTTGGTGAAGTAAGGAGAGAGCTCTGTGTTCTGAGGCATAGGAACTAAAACTGCCTGTGAGGAAATGCTTTGTGGTAGGCAGAGGTTTAATATTCCCAGGACCTTCAACCTCAGTGTCCTACCCGGTAATATTTTGTATTTCATAAATATAAAATTCTGTGTAAATGTAATTAAGATTTCTGTTGTCAGTGAAAGAAACACAACTCTCACCACAAAGAGGATAGGAAATAATTTATTCTGGAGCCAAATATGAGTGACCACAGCCAAAGTACACAGATTCAGGTCACTTCAGAATTTGTGTTCTAGTGTGATTGCACTTTCATGAAATTTTTATAAGAACGGAACAAAGGAAGTCATAAATCAGCACGATTTTCAAGTATACTGATGGAAATATCAGGCAGGTAGGTTTTAGCAAAGCAGAGTAGTTAAACTGAATTTTTGATATTTATTCTATCAGTTGTGTTTCATGATGCTTATCTAATAAAAAGTAAGTACGGCACTGAAAAACTGCTGCTCAGAATGGGTGGTGCCAGTATCGTGGTGCCGCTCAGGGCAAGACTAAAGATTTCAGTGGAGCAGGCTTTATGCTCTTCTCTTGAAGTATTTCGGGGTGAAAGCTCAGGATCAAGGACAGGATGACCTTGACTGACAGAAGCTTCCTTGTCTCCACATGCCTTTTCTAAGTCATTTGACATCATTGTCACAGACATTCTGCTCAAACGGAGAAGCCAACAGAGAATCCCTTGTAAGAACATTCGTATTCCTGCCCAGGACAAATACATATAATGTCTCTTCTCACTTCCTTTTAGAATACTGAATCACAAAACAGAACTGGGGTAAAACAGGCAGAAATCAAACAACAGGCCCCTGTGGGCAGAGTAGGGGATGAAGGTTTTTGACAGCTAGCTGTCTGAAAAGCCTCTAAGATATATAAAAAATAACATTGAGTTTTAAAAAAAATCGCACAATGCTGTGGGGAAAAATGTATAGGTAGAGAAGATGAGATGCAAGAAGACCAGTATATTATACTTCTCCTTTGTATTTAATGAGAACCTCATGGGTCCCACTTGCAACCAGATTTTGTAAGATTTTTGCAGCAGAGGAATATACAAGCATACAAATATCTGTACAAACCCTAGATCCTTGTGTGGAAACAGAATTAGGACTGGAAGTTGTACGTATGAATGTAGTTGTATGCCCCTGGAAAGAATAGCAGAGTGAAAATGTGAAATTCACACACACTGTTAACACGAGACTGGCAAATCTGTATCATTATGAAGGATGCAAAGGGCACAGAGGTATAAAATGTGATTTGAAGGTCAAAGAGGCTTTTGAAAGTCATATGTGCAAAGTGAATTTATTTTTAACATGGTCTTCACTCTGGCATAAGTGTGTGGTTTTGGCTCCTTGCCAAGAGTGTGATCAAGATGTGCCCATATCTAAACGAGGAGTTCATCCCAGATCTAGATCACTTGTCACTCACAAAATAATAAAAATAAAAAAACTAAAAGACTCTTCGTAACCTTTGGCTGAATATTGGTTAAAACAAACCAAAACACAAACAAAAACCCATAGGCGTTAAAGGGGAAAGAAACAGTATTAAAAAAAAAGAGAGAGAAAAGAAAAAAAAAACAATATCAGTCAGTGACTAAAGTGGAAAAGAACATGCAAGCTGTGCTTTTGACAACCTGGAAACTCTCATGAAAGAAAGGAGTTACATTATTTTTTCTTTTGACTGTCAGGGAAACAGACATCAAGGAATAGCACAAATGGGAGATTGAGTATGTTGTTTTTACAAACGACTTTCTGTTTGTACATCAAAGAAGGAGGAGAAAGCACAGAAGGAGGACTTCACCTCAGTGGAAGGCCTGAAGAAACGCACAGGCATGGGTCTGCGCAGGGTGGGTGTCAGGTGCCAAGCTTAAAGCTGAGGTTTCCTTTCACTAAATGAATGCAGCAGGAGTAAAACTCATTCAGACCTTAGGAAGAATGTCCTGGGATGTATTTCTCTGTTGTGTGATTTGACTTTTCTTCCATTTTTTGAGAATTTTATATGAAGGTGATACAATTCAAGGGATCCTACAATGTCACAAGACACTTCAAATGTATTGCTCATATTCTAAACTTAGAACAAGAGAACGTTATTTCTGATGGAGAGGAGATATTGCTCAGGTCTATAAATCCCAAGATATCAAGGCAAGGACAAATATTTTAATAAGTCTATTTTGTGGACAGAGGCCCTACAGAATAAAACTATGTGCTTAAGGCAAGAGTTCCCCGCCAGCAGGAGGGGTAGAAGAGGGCACGACTCATGATTTCCCCTTCAGGACTCTGGGCTTCACTGAAGCTGGGTCCTTAAAGCTCAGCTTTCATGTGGATTAATGTTATCTTAAACATTCCACTGAGATTTCAAAATTATTGGCCTGAAGCTTCAAGTGGAGTAAATAAAATATAAAGTCACCTTTCACTTCCCAGAGAGAGTATTATTAAAGAAAGCCAAAGGCAATTGGAAACCACACACACACACACACAAAAAAAAAAAAGTTGAAGCACATATCAACTCAATTAAGGACACGGTAGCATCAAAAGCTGTTAAATAAGGTCTTTATTTTAAAATTCTAGAAAGCTTGGTCAGCGATTTTATTCTAATGCTACAAGATTAGCTCATGTTGGATTTTTACTTTTTGTTGGGGGAGGTGTTTTTTTCAGACAAGGTTTCTCTGTGTAATAGCTCTGGCTGTCCTGGAACTCACCTTGTAGACCAGGCTGACCTTGAACTCACAGAGATGCACCTGCCTCTGCCTCCAAAGTGTTGGGACTAAAGGCATGTGCCACCATTTTTACTTTTTAGCTAAGCAAGTCAGCTGCAACTAACCTGGTTTTGGCCATCATGTGTCCTCTAGACCTGCCTCAACACTGTCATAAACTCTGAACGTCCTGCTCTTCATCATCATATCCATTAGCACAGCCTAGTAAACACCGTCCATACACACTGTGTTATGTGAGTCATTGCTCAGAAGCCTTCAAGGCCTTCTGCCAAATACAAGCTCAAATGCCTTAGCCCAGAATTGCTACAGGAATTTGAAGGAGCCACGTGTTTTCTCACTTCTGAAAGCTACTTTGTCTGCCTGTTACAAATGTTATAGACTCTTAATGAATGTCTTTGCAATGCTTCAAGACAGTTCAAATCTAAGGTGTTTTTAAATTTAATTTTAATCTTTTCTGAAACAGATTCTCACCATGTAACTCTACTCTGGCTGCCTTGGAACTCACTGAAATCTACCTACCTCTGCCTCTCTTGCTCTTTGTGGGCTGCTTAGCATCGTAGATTCATGCTATCCTCATGCTTCTATGTCCAGTAACACATAACACCTATGCATGGCTGTGCTTTCTTCTTACAATGAGGGTCCGATCAAAACAGTGTAATTTCATTTAGCCAAAAGTATGTCAACAGTTGGTTATAAAAGTAGCATGACACTGAAAAGGCAAACTGAGAAACACTGAGCTAGCAGGCACTCTGGTTCTGTGGCTCTCACAATCGCTCCACCCTCTTTTCTGTGGTATTCCTGAGCCTTACTTATAAGGATGGCATTTGAATGTTTCAATGGGGATTTGGCATCCTGCAGACGCGTTTTCTCTGCATTTGGGCCAGTTGTGGATTTCTGTCATAATCTCCATCTGTTACAAAAACAAACTTCTTTGATGAGGGTCAATAACTACACTTATTAGAATTTTTTTACAAAGCACCACTGACTATGGAAAAAAAATGTGATATATTTGCAATCCTAGGCATTCAGAAGAAATATAGACATGAAAGCAGTGTGTGTGTGTGTGTGTGTGTGTGTGTGTGTGTGTGTGTGTGTGTTTTCAATATACTTAGTTAAAAGGTACTATAATGTTACATCACTGTCCTTAAATTCTTCAGGAAGGACAGTACAAAAAAGCAGTGCTGTTTTGCTATACCAGACTTCCATAATCTTAAATAAATACATCCCTTCTATAAATACAACTCATGATAAACCTATCATGACTATACACCTTGATTATGTGATAGTCACTGGTGTATGTATTTCACATTTCTATACCCCACTAGAACACAGTGAAAGCACTGTTCAGTTATTACTAAAATACTCGGTGCATAAAGGTACTCTCATTATTTGCGACATTTAATAAATGAAATAACATAAGTTACTAAATTCACATTTGGCAAATAAAATTCTGAACAGAGAACAAAAAGTCATATGGGGTGTTTTGTGCTCAAAAAAATATTGGTGTGGAGAGTATGATTCAGGGCAAGCATGAAGACCTGAGTTAGGACTCCCAGGGCCCAAGGCATAGTGGTACGTGTCTGTAACTCCAGCACTGGTCAAGGCCGCACCAGGGACAGGTAGATCTAAGAGCCTTGCTGGTTGTTCAGTCCAGCAAAACAACTGTCATAGGTTTGTCAAGATATCCTATCCCCAAAGGAAGATAGACAGAGGAAGAGACTGATGTGGACCTGTCTTCCATGTGTCCATACTTAGGTTGACAAACCTGCTTGCATGGTATACACATCCATAAACACAAAAATAAATTTTTGAAAATCAGTTTTTGAGATGAAGTACATACAATTAAAATAGTTGGCATTTTAAATTTATTTAACATATATACTTCTTAGAAGAAAGTAAGTTTCCATCAAGTGAGTTACTATCTCTGGGAATAGTAGCAGTAATCTTTAAATTAAAGTAGCTATATTTTAAAGTATCCTGCATAGAGGAAAGAATAATCAGAAAAGCATTATATTTTATTTCTCATTTTATTACACCAAATCTCTTTCCAGGGATGATCTCAGCTTGTCTACTGAAAAAGAAGAGTGCTGATCTGAAGTGTGTTTCTGTGTGTTGGAGTGCAGTCAATCAGCCTCAACCATGTATAAAGTCACTTCTCTGACTCACTCTCCCTCACCACGCCGAGCTTCTTGTTCTGAGTCATGTATGTCAAACTCCTAACCGTTCTTACACATTTAGATCAAATACCACATCTGTCAGGAATCTTGCCATCTTCAGCTTAAAACGGGCACATCTTTTTCAAATGTTATGACTTCTCCATTGTCGCTTTGGTGGCTCACATTTCATCATCTTTCTTCCATGATGGACCATTGCTGTTGAAGCCCTAATACGTTCCTGTTCAATTGCTGTTGGCTTAAGCTGTCTCCCAGAAAAAAAAAAGTAAATTACACCTGGAGGAAGATAACATGACCCAAGGCCTCAGTGTAGCTGCCTGGTTTCCTAAAAAGTGTCTGTATCCTACTTTTAAAATGTCATAGAGATGATAACTAATAAAATTCAACAGAAAATGGTAACCAAAAAAAATACTTTTAAATATCAAGACAATGTTTTAAAATGTTAAAATGCTTAATACATGATAAATATCCTGTGCTATAGAAAAGATGGTGAAATGTGCATGGGAAATAAAAGTCAAAAACTCAAATAAATCCACATGACTCTAAATTTCCAAATTATGTATTACTAAAAATACCTTCTATTTCAGTGTAGAACTTTCCCATTAGTTATTTTCTTACACAGTAGCTCAGGCTGTCCTGACATTCATTATGTAGTTCAGACTGGCCTGTGCTTACACCAATCCTCCTACTTCAGCCTCTCAAGTGTTAGGACTACAAGTGTGAGCCACCAGACTGGGCTCAACATATTTTAAGAGAATTTTAAGGCCCAGATAAACACAGAACTTTTATGTTGTTTCTGATTATGCACTGGGGCTTGTACTTCTGGAATAGCTAGTTAATTGAGTCTTTTTTTTTAATGTTATAATTAATTTAATTTTACATATCAGCCACAGCCAGATTCCCCTGTCCTGCCTCCTCCTGCCCCCCACCGGCCTCCCCCCAATCCACCCCCCATTCCCACCTCCTCCAAGGCAAGGACTTCCCTGGGGATTAAAAGTTTTCCCATGTCCCTGCCTGCCAGCGGTCAGGACAAATCTCTCCCACTCGCATCTCACAAGTAAACATAAGGAGGCTTCTATTAATTATAACTGCTTGGCCATTAGCTCAGGCTTATTACTGATTAGCTCTTACACTTAAGTTAACCCATAATTCTTATCTATGTTTAGCCACATAGCTTGGTACCTTTTCTCAGTTCTACCTTGTCATCTTGCCTTCTCTGTGTCTGGCTGGTGACTCCCCACTCAGCCCTCTTCCCAGAATTATCCTCATCTGCTTGCCCTGACTACACTTCCTACCTGGCTGCTGGCCAGTCAGCTTTTTATTTATCAACCAATCAGAGCAACACATATTCACAGCATACAGAACAACATCCCACAACAGAGTCTCTCTCTCTCTCCTCGCAATCTCACCTTTCTTTCCTTTTTTTTATTCATTCAAATAATCTTTTTCTTTCAAAGGAGACACTTAGAGTGTTTGAGAGGACAAATACCTAGTAAGGCTGAGATGCCCATCTTCCTCTGGGGGCTGGTGCAGAGGGTGATGGAATATCCTAGGTTGGTCTAGGCAGAGGCAGCCCACCAGATCATTCCTGTGCTCTAAAGGCAGAGACAGGAGATCTCCTGGGTAAGCTGCTAGTCTAGACTAGTCAAGGTAGTGATCTCAGGGTTCAGTGTGAGACCCCAACTTAGTGAGTACAGTCAAAGAAAACACCTCATATCAATCTGTCTTCCACATACAAATATCTTCAAACACACATGGGCCTACTTACATGCAAACATGAGTACCATATGTACATATTATGCAATACACAAAATAAATAACACATGAGGAAAAACTAAAACTCAGAGAAACAGTACAGATTTACAGAAAATGCAAAAATAATCAAAAGATACATGAGAAACAAGCAAGAGTTATGACAATGCAATCAGACTTTTTGAAAGAGAAAGGGGAAAGAGAAAGAAGGTCAGAAACCAAGATTTTAACACTGACAAAATATACATCAAGGTAACAAGGGAGGTAGGAAAATCCACGGGACAACCCATGGGAGCCTACAAGGACTCTGTCTTTATGGCTTGATTTCCATCTTGACTCAAGGTCAGAGAATCTGAGTTTGTTTTGCTCCAGAAGGCTGTATAACAGGATGTATGGCCAAAGGCGTGGTTACCAGGGAGGGGTCTTGAGAATTAAGGAAATGTTTACACTTATTTGTACACTGAGCCATGGTGTCCTTGAGAGGGAAGGTCCTTTGTGCCCCCTCCCTTGCCTTGGGTAAAAAAAGGTCCTGAGAAATAAACTCAGGGTGACTGGGTATTGACCCAGAGCCCTCCCAAAGCTGTTCTGTGTCTCTGTCTTTTTCTTCATCCATGTCTCTGTTTTTCATATCTGTTATTTCTTAATCCTCACTCTTCCATTCAAGACTGTTCCACAGATCAGGCAGCTCCCGGCAACAAACAGAGATAATCAACTCAAGGTGTTTCCTAGTAAAACTTCTGAAAACCAAACACAGAGAGAAAAACTTTCCAGCAGCCAGAGAGAAAAGATCCTGCCTTGACAATCCCAAGGAATTTACAAGAGATTTCTTAAAAAAAAGTAATGAAAATGAAAAGACAATGAAATGGTATCTCTAATAACAAAAAGGAAATGCCTGCTAACTCCTAACTCCTTGGTAAATAGAAACAGCAAGTAAAAGATGAAGGCAATGTCAAAAATATTTTTTTGAGACAAGCAATAGTTGATCACCAAAAACCACACTTAAAGAAATAGCAGTGGGCATCATAAATTGCCATAAAAGTGATAGATTAGTCAATAAGTGGTATTATTTGCTATTCATCCAAAAAATAATGGAGAGGTACCTACCAAATGAACTTTATGATTAAAAACCTGCTGTGAAAAACATAAATTTATCTTTTAGGAAATGTATTTGGTAGAACATCTCTATGACTGTATGGCAAGGAAAATACCTTAAGCACAGAAATTTTTTAAATGATAATATTAATAATATTAAACATTTCTATGAATAAAAAGCCCCATAACTGAAATTAGCTTAAACTATACAATGGAAGGAAAGATTTTCATTACATATAACAGACAAAAGCTTCTTACCCAAAGTGTATACACTCCTTGGACAACAGAAAGACAAATTTTCCTAAACAAACATGATTGTGATAAACCCAAGTAGTTAATACAAACACAAGTGACTAAAAGACTGACAGTTATAAACAAAACAGAATCAAAATGACCTCCGCCAAACCTCCCACCACACAAAAATTAATTTAATATTGACCACAGACGACTGAGGATGTCAACGGTAGGGTGCTGGGGTAATAAACTGAGAGTCTGTGGTCTGTCTCCAGTAATACAAAAAAGAATAAAAACAAAACAAAAATAATAAAAATAAAACAGGACCATAGAATCAAATGTGAAACTGTAAAATTTCTCAAAAAGACATAAGAACATTTCTATTTTTTGTGCTAGATTTTTATCTATGATATGCAAAACACATTCCATAAAAACATAAACTAACACTCCTACAATCTTTAAGTTACTGATAAATCAGAAAAATCAAACAAACAAAAACAGAAACAAACAAACAAACAAAAAACCACTAGAAGAAAATACGTAGAACTTATACTTTTGATGATTGTTCAGAATAAAAGAAGAATGGTCAAAACTTTCTTCTTGGTCAGGTCGTAAGTTGATACATGCTATCTGAGAAATGAAATCAAACACACTCTGTCAATGATCAGAATTTCACTTCCTATTCCTACTCAAGAAGAATAAAGGCATACATCCACACAAATTCATGTACATAGTAATTTTATTACCAATATCTTAAAATTGGAAATTACCTAGATCTCTGCCAATAGATAAACAAATTGTGAAATCCAGCCGGGGGAGGTATGTTAGAAATGAATTGTAAGTGCAAGAGGCAGTCAACAATCACAATGAAACTTTCCCAGACACAGAAAGACAGTTGTGCATGTACACTCTTGGCAGTTATGATGACATGCACAAGATTAGCAGAGCTCAAGCCAGGCCTTAGCACTAGCATGGAGAGTGGAGATAAATCCACCATAGCTGAGGAGCTAATGACAATTGGAGGCTACTGGGAGGGGGAACGTCAGTTTCTTTAAGGGTATGGCTCCATGTATGTCCATCACACTCCTGAAGAAGGTCATGTGTCCATGATCATATGGGCAGTACAAACTGATATTGAAAACTTAAAAAAAAAAAAGAGAGAGAACAAAAGCTGGGTGGGCGGCAAAGTGGGGTACTTTGGAGAAGATGGAGAAGAAGGGGAATATGATTGAAATTCTAGGTATGAAATTCTCATGAAATTAATAAAAATACATTTTTTAAAAGGTGCACGCCTTTAATCCCAGCACTCGGGAGGCAGAGGCAGGCAGATCTCTGTGAGTTTGAGGCCAGCCTGGTCTACAAAGCGAGTTCCAGGAAAGGCACAAAGCTACACAGAGAAACCCTGTCGTGAAAAACCAAAAAAAAAAAAAAAAAAAAAAGTATCTTTAGAACTTTTATTCCAAAATGGAGTTTGGAGGCCCTTAGATGAGCAGGGCTTGTGTGTGTTGTAAGGCCTAGTTAAATGCACTTCTGAACTGGATATGAGAAAATAACAAGAAATGCTAACCTTTACCCGACAAAACCATTAGTATCTTTTACTGGTAGTTATAGCAAAGAAAGTGTCACCAATGACCAACAAACTTTACCCTTAGGAAGAACCCTCATCATCCATCATGGCAGCCCAGTGAAGTACAGCATAGTATTCAGAAGGTTTTCTACACTGGTGAATGCCTGTTGTACCTTGTAGAAATCCCATTGTCCTGCCTTCCCTTTTCAATTAGAAGCCCTGTGAAATTTCAGTTTCTTCAGAGCATATATTCAGAAATGCCCATATATGTCCTGAGTTGTAAATATCACAAGTTCAGTTATTTTGCTTTTTTGTTTTCTAAATTTGTTGCTAATCAACAAGATAAACTAAGAGGGGGTTACTCATTCAGTGAGATATCCATACATGTTAAAAACAAAAAAGTACTGTTGAGAACAAGTGACAGATCAGTGCTCAGTTATAAACAGAATGTGTAAACCATCCCCTGTAAGGCTCAGGAAACACTGCAAAAGAGGGATCAAAAAATATATATATATAAGAGGAGAAGGCAGGAGGAAGGGCTATAAATGTTATTTTCCAGGCATTACATGGCCATTGAAATCATAAACTCACAGCTATTGTGGATGCCTGCACAGAGTCTGGATAAAACTGTTGGACTATTAGTGACTGAGAAACCCAGGAAAAAGAGTTATTGCCTCCAGCTGAGTACCCATTGGTGACTCCACCAGGGTTTAATGTATAATTTCAATCAGATGCTTTAACTAAACGACTCACAAAACCAAACCAAAAATTATGAATCTGGCAATGATAGAGAGGGGGTAGTAGGGATTGGAGAGCTATAAGAGAGATGGTGGGGGGAAAGATTAATCAGAATAATCAGAATACATTGTTCATGTGGATTAATTTGTCAAGGAAAAAACATCATTGTTTAAAAGAATGTAGTAAGGGCCTGGGAGAATGGCTCAGCAGTTAAGAGCAGTGGCTGCTCTTGCAAAGGATCTGGTTTCGTTTCTCGCAACTGTATGATGGCTCATGAACAACCAACTATAGGTCCAAAGAACCCAATGTTCTCTTGGGGCTCCATTGGCACCAAGCATGCATGTAGTACATATACAGATATGTAGTACATACATGTAGGCAAAACATGCATGTGCATTTTTAATATATGAATTATTCAAACAGATGAGCCTTCAAATAATCAGAATAAATGAAATAATATAGAGCAAAGACAAAAATGCATACCCTGTTTCGTATTCCATTTGTTGAAAATGTTAGGACACTATATGACATCAGTAAGTATCAGGACAGTGATAAAGAGTGACAGTCAAATAGGAGTTCTCACATAGAGTCATAGAGAAATATTGGAGCTTACTACATATCATGCTGTTTCCATCTTCATGTTGAGAAGAGCTAAGAAATTGCTTGCATATTTAACCACAGAAAAGTTGGTAGTTTAAACATTTAAACATTAGCAAATACCTAATTATGAGCAAAATGTAAAATGAATAAAAGAGCACCATAGAATTCTCTGGAGTCCAAGCATTGTATTAATTTTTTTTTAAATGAAATAGTTAAGTCTGTGGAAGTTTGAGCTAGCAGGAGCTTATGGGACCTGGAAAAGGGAATACCAGGAAACATAGGTAATTATAAGATATTTGATTTTTAAAAATGCAAGCTAAACAAACAACTATGTAAAGGAGGCTGACATGTCACTCAGTAGCTTTTAAAGAAATATTTAAATAGATAAACTCTTGTTAAGAACATTTCATGTCTGTGGTTGTGTCACAGGTATATACTGATGCTTAAATGCCAAACCATGCACATACTACATCTGCTGTCTTCTCCATGTGTCCCTTGCACAGCAATAAGTTGGCTTTAAGGCACTCTTATGAGTGTGTAGCAGAAGTGATTTGGGACTGGACTGGATCTGAGAAAATAGAAGAGGCCACTGGAATTAACTAAAGCTTTTAAAACTTCACTTCCAATAATGCCCAGGAAAGTATTTTCCAACAGTATGAATATATAACATTTAAGAAATTATTGTTATTATAAATTACCCCATCTCAGCCCTCAGTAAATAGGACATTTCACAGCATGGTGGAGCTTTGCACATGTAAAGCTTTCAAAACATGTCACAGACTGCCAAGGCCTGTCATCCTTTCAAACAATTTTTTTTCTTCATAAGTAAACATTTCACCCGCAAGGGACAATAAAGTATATTTGGTATTCTACCGAGGCCAATGTCTGAGCAAAGCCTGACTTCACTGATGTATCTTTTTTTTTTTTTCTATATTATGTGGTATGCTGAACTCTGGTCTGCCAAAGACAGTGACATTAGGTACTAGAGCCCAAAATATGTAAAGTTGTATGTCAAAGAATAATTAAGGCAGCTAATGAGATTGTTATTAGCTCATGTTTAAATAGGAAGATTATTTATTATCTGGGTGGACTTAGTGAAATCCCATATCCCCTTGCCTGTTTTATTTTGTAGAGCTATGGAAAGAACCTAGACTCTTGCACATGCTTGATAAACATCCCAGTGATGAGCCACAGTCCAAGTCTCCACCCAGTCTCTTAATTGTGGAAGAAGTGGAGAGAAGTATCAATAAGAATGATGCAATATGGGAAAAGTTTATATGAGAGTCATTTTCATTCAAAACACTCTAGTCCCCATCTGCTTCAAAGAGAAATGTATTTGAAGAGGGGTGAGAGCTACATTTATCTGTGGGTATAAAGATATTTTAGAAACAGAAACTATGCTGGTTTAACAGTGTTAGTATCAGACTCTCTTGTAATACCCATGACCTACTAGCACCAGATGGTCGGGTAGGTTTCCAACACTCGGCATAGTCTCACTCATGATGAAAGGTCCTTAAGTCCAATTGGACTCTATATCCTGTCAGCTGTAATATAAGTAGTATAAGCATCATGAAAATATTATGGTTGTTTCTTAAAAATTAAGATTAGGGTTGCGGTGGCAATATAGGCATCCATCTGACATGTCTACAGTCCAAAGGATTAAAAGTACTATCTCAAATAACTCTCAGCACTCCATGCTCACTGAAGCTCCACATAGACCCAATATACAGAAACAACCAGTGTGTTTTTCACTCTTTTTTTCTCCCTGTGGTACTGAGGTTTGAATAGAGAGCTTTGTGCTTAGACATTCCAGACATGTCCTCAATTCCTTTTTTTTTTTTTTAATCTTTTTGAGACCGAGTCTCACTAAGCTGTTCAGACTGGCCTTGATCTCACTGGGCTTTCCAGGCATCCCTAGAAATATGATTCCTCCAGCCTCCCCAAGTAGCTGTACCACAACCTTGTGTGTCTCTCTGAGGATGTATCAATGAATAAATAAATTCATACAACAAAAACTCTTTTACTTTTTAAAAATAAAGAAATCTTTGCTACGTATAACAAGAGAATGAACCTGGATGGTCAAATAAGTTTAACCAGTCACAAAAAGACATATGCGGTGTAATCTTGCTTTTGTGTAGAATTTAAGACTATAAAAAAGGAACTTAATTCACAGAAGCAGGGTTCAACAATGGTTACCAAGAAGAGTGGAAGAAAATGAGTTTTAGAAGTTATTAGAATGGAAGTTCTACAGCTCTGTGGTGCCATGAGGGATTATAGCTAGTGAAAATGTATAACAATCTCAGAATCAGTATGAGAGAAATCTGAATGATTTTGACTCAAAACCAACAAACAACAAAAAGAACAAAGCCAAAAGACAGTGTTGGTTGTTAATACTTTCAGAGAATGATTGTGTTTCTAAGATTCATTCAGGAAAATTCATTGTGGAAGTTTGGAAGTGAAGCTTAACATCTTACTAAAAAAAAATAAATAAATACAGTAACAACAAAAAAATTCCCATGCCAGAAGCTGCAAAGGTGTTCAAAGGTGGCTCTCCGATTTACTTTATGAAAATTATTCATATTTTTTTATTTAAAATATATACTCTGCAGTTCTACTAAGAAATTGTGATTAAGTAAGTCTAGGAACAGAAAGTGTAAGAACTCTCAATAATTTGTTAGTGAAACGCTCAGAGGGAATTCTGAAACATAATGGTAAATCATAAATGTTTGTATCATTGTTCTTTAGTCAGTGACACTTGGCAAAGGGAAGCAAAGAAGACGAGGTGATGGTTTCCATGTCGATACACATATGAATCTCAGCATCTTAATTGCTGTGTGATCCCAAGGAAGTTATTAAAACTTTCCCTGGCTCAGAAAGCTCATCTGCAGCACCGTTGTAATTAATAAAATTATGGTAGGGATTTGCATTTTAGCATCTTAAGTTATTATTATTGCCATCCTCGCAACGATGCCTTTACATTTCCTGGCATCAAGGGCACAACTTACTCTTTTGAGCGCCTCTAAACTCAATGATTAGACAGCTCTTCCTGGATCCCTATGGTGCACTCTTAACCAAACCCCCTTTTATATTGTAATGATATACAGCCTAGAAGCATTAAAACAATGCAACAGTGAAAGGAGAAATTCAATCAAAGCCCTGTGATAAGGCGATAACATCTGCTGAGCCGTATTGATCATCATCACTAGTACAATGTCTCCACTGGGGACACGGAGACAGTGTGGCTGCAGAGACGAAGACACATCATTTAAAAATGCACAATAGGACTTTATGGATTATTTCTCAGGTTACTAACTCAGAGTTAGGAAGAGAAAGAATTTACAAATTTTTCATATTCCAACATTTACCATTTTGTATCTCAAAAATATACTTCTCATTGAGGTGTTTTGTATTATGTATCGGGTTCTTTACATACATTAGACAATTTATTAATAAGCAAAGGAAAAGCCATACATTAATGAATCCTTAAATCTGATGACCATTGCCAGTAGTCCAAGGTGGGGTCATCCTCGTGGATTCCTGAGAACTTCCCCAGCACCCTGCTTCCTTTTATTCCCATGATGTCTTCATTTATCATGGTATCTCTTTCCTTGCTCTCCCACTCTGTCCCTGTTCTAGCTTGAACCTCATATTTCCTTATATTCTCATCCCCCATTCTTTGCTCTCCATTATCCCTCCTCACTCCCAGTTTGCTCATGTAGATCTCATCTATTTCTCCTTCACTGGGCTATCTATGTGTCCCTCTTAGGGTCCTCCTTGTTAGCTAGCTTCTCAGAGCTGTGGGTTGTAGTCTGGTTATCCTTTGCCTTACATCTAGTATCCACATACGAGTGAGTCCATTCCATGTTTGTCCTTCTGAGTCTGGGTTACCTCACTCAGGATGATATTTTCTAGTTCCATCCATTTGCCTGCAAATTTCATGATGTCATTGTTTTTTACTGCTGAGTAATACTCTATTGTGTATATGTACCACATTTTCTTTATTCATTCTTCAGTTGAGGGGTATTTAGGTTGTTTCCTAATAATGCTGCTATGAACATAGTTGAGTATATGTCCTTGTGGTAAGATTGAGCATTCCTTGGGTATATGCCCAAGAGTGGTATAGCTGGGTCCTGAGGTAGATTGATTCCCAATTTTCTGAGAAACTGCCATACTGATTTCCAAAGTGTCTGTACAAGTTTGCATTCCCATCAACAATGGAGGAGTGTTCCACTTGCTCCACATCCCCTCTAACATAAGCTGTCTTCAGTGTTTTTGATCATAGCCATTCTGACAGATGTAAGATGGTATCTCAGAGTCATTTGACCAGATGAGTGAATACCCTAACTGTTGTCATAGAGCCTTTATTCAGTTACTGATGGAAGTGGATGCAGAGATTCATGACCTGGCACCAGACCTAGCTCTGGGAGTCCAGTTGATGAGAGAGAGAAGGGATTCTGTGGGCAGGGGACTTTTAGATCATGATGGGAAAACACACAGAGACAGCCAGCCACACCAGCAGAAACCCATGAACTGTGGACCAATAGCTGTGGAGCCCCCACAGGACTGGACTAAGCCCTCTGGATAAGCAAGACAGTTGTTTAGCTTGAACTGTTTGTAGGATCCATCCCTAGTGCATGGGCAGGCTTTTTGGAGCCCCGTGCCTAGGGTGTGACACCTTGCGCAGCCTTGATGCAGGAGGGAGGGGCTTGGACCTGCCTCAACTGAGTGTGCCAGGCTCTGCTGACTCCCCATGGGAGACCTTGACTTGGGGGAGGTGGGAATAGGGAGTACGTTGGGGGGAAGTCTGGGGAGTGGGAAGAGGGAGGAGGTGGGGATCTGTGGTTGGTATGTAAAATGAATAGAAAATTTCTTAATGATAAAAAAAGAAAGAAATTACTATTCAAAAATAAAATAACAAGTAATCCAAAATATCTCCACTTACACTAAAATAAAATGGCAAAGATTCTGAGGTAAAAAAGAAAAAAAAAAAAAAGAAAAAAATCTGATGACCATGGTAAGTCGGAAAAGACCACACTGTCCTGAGGCATGGTCTTTTCCTGTGGTGCCAAGGCTGTTCTGTAACCCATGGCTACAGAGCTTGGTCCTATCCTCAAAAGCTTCATGCATTCATCCTGCAGAGAAGACAAGTCTCTAGTCTTTTGACAGCTTCCTTTCTTGCCCTCACTGCTTCTGAACCTCAAACCTGAGCCCCAGGGAGCTTTGTATGATAGCTGGGCCCTCAGTCTTCCATATGAGAATCCACTGAAGTGCTAGGAAAAGAGTTTTCTTTGTTGACAGAGTTTCCCATGTCCACAGCTACCAGTCACTTCCTATCTCACTCTAGATCACATTTGAATTTCAGAAACTTAGTGAATTTTTTTATATAATTTTTTTAAAATTTTATGTGCATTGGTGTTTTGCCTACATGTATGTCTGTGTGAGGGTGCCTGATCACTAGAACTGGAGTTATAGACAGTTGTGAGCTGCCACGTGAATGCTGGGAATTGAACCTGGGTTCTCTGGAAGAACAGCCTTCTCTCTGAGAGGACCAAGCAGATGCCATAACAGGTTTCTCAGTCTTCTCTTAGAGATCAGGCCTCAATTTCAGTTTCCTGAGGTTGAACAAGCAGGTTCTGAAAGAGCCACAAACAAAAGACAATTAATCACTGGTGCCCCTGACCACAGGAACAAGGGAGTTAGGATGTACCAAGTCTGGGCCACTGAGACAGGCCCCACAGTCAGTACATACTAGGCCAGCCAGCCTCCACAGCAGCTCACGGACAAAGCCTGGGACTTGTCCAGGCCTGCCTGAAAATGAACAACTGTGGACCTGACCCTGACTAGCCCTAGCCAATTAAAATATACTTGATATGATTGCCACTTGCTTGAGCCAATCATATCTAAAGTGACCCAACTGCCTTAGGACCTCCCCTTGGCTGTGTATAAAAGGAGCCCACACATCCCTCTTGGAGTCTTTGCCATTTTGCCTTTGTATAGGAAGGAGGCCTCAGCATGCTGGAATAAAAAGGCTCTTGTTGATTGCGTACATGGATGGTGGTCTTTTGTGGGACTTCTTCAGGACCCTGACAGTCTCCAGCCCTGTGACTGAAACAGTCTTTCTTTTTTTCTTTCTTTCTTTTTTTCTTTCTTTCTTTCTTTTTTTCTTTCTTTCTTTTTTTCTTTCTTTCTTTCTTTCTTTCTTTCTTTCTTTCTTTCTTTCTTTCTTTCTTTTTCTTTTCTTTTGAGAAAGGGTTTCTCTATGTAGCACTGGATATCCTGGAACTCATTCTTTAGACCAGGCTTGCCTCAAACTCACAGAGATCCAACTGCCTCTGCCTCCTGAGTGCTAGGATTAAAGGCCTTTGCCACCATGCCTGACATTTGTTGAGACTTTCATTGGAATTACTTCTAGCTTATATCATACAGGCCCAAAGAAGAGAGTGATCTTTTAATACCCATCCAAGTAAGATGATCTTTCTTTCTCTCAGCCACATGGGCTTCTTCCCAACTCCAGCCTCTTACTTATCTTTTCTTAGAACATTCACTTTAAAATGCTTATAATTATAAATACTTTTTACATATGAGGACAAATCTGTTTGGAAAGCCTGTTTGTTGCCATTTACAAACCAGGAATATCTTTCTCCAGGACCTGGGAGCTGTACATATTAAATATAATCTCCAAAGGAGAATATATCTCTGCCTTCCAGAACTTTCCTATATAAAAATCATTATCAATAGATACCTTTATGTGAGACAACTGCAATCATGTTTCGTGTGATATTATTTATAATAGCTATTAGAACAATAGCCTAGATTCATATATATATATTTATATATATGTATAGAGAGCCATGAAAATAGGTGACTATGTTGAAGGATAAAGTGGATAAATAAAGTAGAGAGGAGAGATAAAGTAACATAATAGGTGAAAAACAATAGCAAATGGCAGAGATGTGTATACACACACACACACACACACACACACACACACACGCTCATATGATTTTGTACACTAAAAGGTAGTAAAAATTCTTGGGAAGTTAATTTTTGCTGGAGGCAAGGTCAACAGCAAAAACTGATGGCCAATGTCTTTCTCTTATATCCTTCTGTGTATTACAGTAGCTCATTCTGGCACCTTATTAAAGGCTCCCTGCCTTCTGTTTCATAGGAGCAAAGGTCTGATTTCCTCAATTGCTTCAACACTGTTTAATTTTGCTTGCCTTGTATATTTCTCTACAGCAATTTTTTGCTGTTATCCATCTTTCTTTAAATGAAATCTAAATCCATCCTTAGATTTGTAGGCTGGAAGACTATTCTGCAACATCATCTCTCTGGTGCATCAAATAGAAGTTGGTTTGGGCAAATATCCCCATCTTTGTGGTTTGTTATAAGGCTGGTGGAAGCAACATTTGTATCTTCTTGTATCAGAAGAAAGGCAGGTCTTTATAATTTGATCACTCTATTCATTTTTAATTTCATATGGGCTTTGCAATAAAGGCAGTGCATTCAAATACTAGGAACATAACCACAAAAATAAATATGCTTAAATAAGCTAGTACAATGCCCCCAGTTACAAAGAAGCAACAGAGTCAAAAGTGCCCAAATAAGTAGAAAATATATTAAGGGAATATTGAACAAGCTGTACTTCAGGAAATTTATCAACAAATTATTTTCATTGTCTGAGGATGACATTGTGTGGTATTTCCACCAGAAAAAAAATTTAGACAGAGTGCCTGGAAAGAGAGAGGAGTCCTGCTGAAGAAAAGTATAAATATAAGCCTCATATTTACCCCAAATTTCTTCCCAAAGTATTTACTAAAACCAAAAATAGGAAGGAGAAAGTCTAGTAGAGTCTAAAATGTGGAAGGAAATGAAAGTTTAAGGAGAATGTCTGTGCTTAAGTGAAACCTTCAAAAAAACTAGGAAACTAAAACCAAAAAAGAAGAAATCATGGAATCACAGCATAAGCAAAAAAAAAAAAAAATGAATAATCTCCATATTACTAGGGACTTTGAGATGAAAAACTAAAGCTAGGAACAGTGGTACCTATTTTAAAACTTATCAAAGGTGGACATAAAGACCTCAAGAGGCATGCTAAAAGCATCTCACAGTCCCCGGCTAAAATAACACAGAGTTACTATCTCTGAAACAAAGTCCACTGAAATGACTACAGTTCAGAGAGAAAGGTAAGATACCCAAGACATGGCAGGCATGGTGGCTTATGCCTGTAATGCCAGCTTTGGGGACACTGAGACTGAAGACTGCCATATAGGCTGCCCAATCTGCAAAAGGAGACCTTATACATCCCTGTTGAGTTCTACTCCTAATATCCTCACAATATCCAGGAAAATAAATTATAAAGGCAATAAAATGACTTCAGAATTTTCAAATTAACTTTTTAAAGAAAAGTAACTTTTTCCCCAGAATTGTTAGGGACACAACCTGAAAAACAAACAAACAAAAAACCTTTAATGAAGTGTCTCGACATAAAATGTAAAAAATATAAGGAAGAACAAAAAAGGGGTTGGGGTGGTGGTGGTGGTGGTGGTGGCACATGCTTTTAATCCCAGCACTCAGGAGACAGAGCCAGGCGGATCTCTGTGAGTTCGGGGCCAACCTGGTCTACAGAGCGAGATCCAGGACAGTCACCAAAACTACACATGGTAGAAATATACCACAAAGTGGCTTCTTTACATGTGCCCATGTTAAGTTGTTTATCTTTCTTGGCCACCATAACTGAAGGAACTACAAATCTTCCAGCAGGTCTTTGAATGGAAATGCATTTCATTATTGTGGAGTAAATACCTACTTGTAGAATTGCTAGGATGTGTGGTAGGTGTATGTTTAATCTTTCAAGAAGCTGAAGGTCTTCCATAATTATTGAATCACATCATCTCTATCCCTTGGAATCCCCAGTCTTTATTGGTTTAACTCATTTAACATTGCTAGAAAACTAAGTTTTACTAGAAAACTAAGTTTTAGAAGGGTCAAATTTTGTACCGCCTATTAAATTAACAATTGTATTTTGTGGCTTGCAAATCTATGTCACAAGGCAGAGCTTGTGTCTTTTTTAACTCACTTTACTTCTGTTGCCTTGTGTTTTTAAAGGCTATTTCCTGACTAACATTTTCTGTTTTTTATTGTTTCACACTTTCAATAATCACTTATTGATGCATTTTAATGATGTCATCTTTAAAATCTGTGTCCATAAAGTTTGTTATTTTCATTATTTTGTGTTAGTCCAGTGGTTCTCAACCTTCCTAATGCTTTAATACATTTCCTCATTCTATGGTGACCCCCAATCATACAGTTACTTTTGTTGCTACTTCGTAATTGTAATTCTGCTACTGTCATGAATTGTAATGTCAGAATCTGTGTTTTTCGATGGTCTTAGGCGACCCCTGTGCAAAGGTCATTCAACTCCCCCAAAGGATCATGACCCACAATTTGAAAACTTCTGTGTTAGTGGCTAACATGATTTTTTGTTGACTTTCTTGTTTCTCAGTATAATAAGTCATGCTTGCAAGAAACCTGGATGCTTATTTCATCTAAACTTTTATTCTAGTTATTTCCCAAAAAAGCCCTGGAAGATACTTGGAAGGCCTTATCACTGCACTGTGGAAGAGTAAGTTCAGGCTCCTTATTCCAACAAGTTTGTTCCTCCTCCTTCCCCCTGAGGCAGGGGTAAGCACCTCACTCCTGGGAGGTGGCAGGAAACTCATGCTCCTCCTAGTCTCCTCTGACACCCTATGTGTGCAGAAGCCCTTTGCTGCTTGTCCCTGACGAAAAGTGTGGCCCTCGCAGAGCTTCTTGGTCAATACGTTACAAGGGGCAGGTTAGTGATTTCTTCCATCAGGGCTCTTAACTGGTGTTTTCTTGGAGATGCATTGCTCCTTCTTTTCAGAGGTGTTTGGCTGCAGGAGAGTGGCTCTTGTCCAAAAGAGCTCTGTTTTACCAAGCTATCCGTTTTTTATTTTATTGTTTTCTGTCTAGAGAGAAAAGACTCATGCTGTGGTGACTCTCAGTCATAAAATTATTTTTGGGAAAATCTTTCTTTTGGGGAAAAAGGGGTGCCTGTGACCCATCCTTAAGAATTTGAATATCTGTTGACAAGGTTTGGGATATGACAGGATATAAAGAAACTCGGAAACAGTCCATCATGTAATTTCTGGAGTTGTAAAGCAGTAGGCAGTCACTCTTAACTTTTCTTTCTCCAGTGTGTCCCATTGCTTGTTTTATATAGAACATCCAGAATTGCTACGTGTATATATAATGAGAACAGAGAAAAATGTCTACTCAATTGTCCCAAAAGCAGAAATCTTGGGCAGAATTAAAAAGGTGAATGTGTGATCCTGGTGTTTTATATTTAACCATGCTGAATTCAGTGTATTACAGCACATGCCACTAATCTCAGTGTACTTATAGACATTGTAGTTACACTCTTTATGAACTTAGTTTTGAAGGCTTTTGCAGTCTTCATGACTCTAGGACATCACCATTTCTTCTCTTTTTTCTTGAATACATTGTTCACAGTTCTAAGATATTTGTTGCCTAATCTATACTTTACATCAGTTGGGTGTCTGTAGGGAGCACCTTCTTACTTCTTTTCATACTTGATGTTCTTATTATATTCCAAATATTGTAAATATTACATGTTGGATGTTAGACATTTACAAATTCCGATAGATATTCATGACTTTTGTTCTGCACGATCCTTACATTGCTTTCAGATCTGTTTGATTTTCAATTTTGTGCTTTTGTGTTTTGTGAGGTGGCATTAGAATAGCTTTTGGTATAGGCTTCATTTTCCCTTTTCCAAAAGCGATTTCTCCCAACTATCCCATCTCATCACCTGTGACTAACAATGGCTAAATTATCTAGTCAAACAGCAATGTCTTGGGTCCTTCTATTATTGTAGGGATTGTCTTCCTTGGTCCCTTTGATCCTCCCGATGTCTTGGGATAAACATATACATGCATTTAGGAGGAAGACATTAGCTCCTCCCGGGAGACCTGATGCAGACCTCAGGAGTTTTGTCTCCCCACTGCTAGCTCCTTGTTATCACTCCACAAACAAGTATCACTGAGGACAGTTGCTAGAGGAATAGATTAAGCTTTTGCATATTATCTTGACTTTTTTTAGTCTAAAGCCATCTTAAAATTCTTTTAGACTTTTACAACTTTTGTTTTTAAAATGTATGACTACTTCAAAATGCATTTGCTCAGGCATTAGCAAGACCAATATATTAAATCAACAAAATATTGCTAAGAAGACTTGCAGAAAGCATAAATATAACCCTCAGCTTACAAGCCAGACTCAGTATGAATATAATTATTTCAAAATATGTTAATCCAATAAAACTAAAAACATCAAACATTATATTTAAATTAATATTGTGAGGCTTATTTTAATTTTCTTTTTCATTTAAACTACAATTTAATTTCATTATGCATACATACATAACAAAAGGATACACTAGTTAGATATTTTGGCCCAGGAAGCTTATATTTTACAATGTAAATGAGAAAAATTAGAAAAAATAATAGTGAATATGTAGAAATTTAAAAGTATTTTGTTGAATTTTAATTTGGAAGTTATATCTTGAACATATACACAACTATGATTTGAAAGGTATCAGCTGAATGTAATTCTTTTCCTAAAGCATCTTATTCTTTGGCTTCAAGAGTGATTAACATTCCTTCCTTCAGATAATGACATTGTTTTTCCAAAAGTTGGTAATAAAAGGAAAAAAATGTAAGGGAATATCTTCCACCATATACTGATCTTTCTTGAGGATATTGATTCCTCATAAGTGAATCATGCAGCATAGTTATGAAAATAAATGATGTGCTGTTAACAACGTCTATAAGCCACTCTTCTTACAGAATGGAAATGCTTCACCCCTGAAAAGTAGTATCCCTTTCCTTTCCCTTACTCCTCAGACTCTGACAACTACCATCCTGTTCTTCTTTCTTTGGATTTATCAGTTTAGTCAATTTATAATCATAGACCATATTTTCTTTTACAACTGAACAATTTCACTTAGTGAAAACATTTCTCAGAGATATTCAGGTCAACATATAAACAGGACTCTCTTATTTTATAGGAATTAATAATATTGTATTCATTAAGGATCACATATTTTTCCTACATCTTAATGTTCATGGACATGGATGTTATTTCTATAGCATAGCTTTTCATATGTCCTACAGTCATCCTGGGGTTACATAATCACTTTATGATATGTAAAGCCATCATAGGCTAGAAGAACAAATATGGAAACATAACACTTTTTGATTTTGAAATATAATACAAGGATATGGTGTTTTAAAAAGCATGGCATTAGCAAAATGGCAGGTGTATAGACAAACAGAATACATAGCTAACTGATCTTAGATATATGGGCCCCAAACACAAACTAGAGAAAGAATATTATTTTGAAAAAATAGTTTTGGGGAAACTGTGTAACTTTATTTGAAAGACTAAGACTGATTTTTTTATATACAATATACAAAACAAATTCCAAGTAGGTAAATAATTTAAACACCAAGCCTTCAATTCATAGAAGAGAGCAATTTAAAATAAACATAATGACACTGTATTTTAGTATGTAGATTTTTTTTAATTTTTATTTTGCAATACAATTCAGTTCTACATATCAGCCACAGATTCTCTTGTTCTCCCCCCTCCTGCCCCCCTCACCTTCCCCCCAGCCCGCCCCCCATTCCAATCTCCTCCAGGGCAAAGCCTTCCCCACAGACTGAGATCAACCTGGTGGACTCAGTCCAGGTAGGTCCAGTCCCCTCCTCCCAGGCCGAGCCAATGGACCCTGCATAGGCCCCAGGTTTCAAACAGCTGACTCATGCAATGAGCACAGGACCTGGTGCCACTGCCTTAGTATGTAGATTTTTAACAGTATATAAATATCACATCAAAATTATAAATAACAAATGCAAAATTAGAAAAATGGAACTTTATAAAACTAAAAAGCTTCTACACAGCAAAAAATAGAAGCAACTATATTTAGGACAGAGTTAATAGCTAAATTATATACACAATTCCAATAATTCAATAGGACATGAAGGCCAAATAGTCTTACCAACAATGGGCAAAAAACTTGAATGGTCATCTTTTGAAAAAAGGCCAATTAAGCATATGAAATGTGCCAACAATCACCAATCATTAGGCAAATGAGCATAAAAGTCCAGGGAAACACCAAATGTATCATGACGGCATCTACCAAGAAAACAAGAAGTGAAATATGACATGTGTTAGAAAGGAAGTGGGAAAGCTAGAACCCTTGCAACTTGTTTCGGAAGGTGTGAAAGTGCAGCCACTGCAGAAAGCACAGCATGACATTACTCCAAAACAAACAAACAAACGAATAAAATAGAATGAATCTGAATGGAAACGAGGAAGAGGAGGAGGACAGAAGAAAGAAGGGAAGGAGATTATATAATTTTTTTTTGTAAAAAATGGATAAGCTGATTCTAAATGAACACGAACATGAAGGAGCTAAGACAGTAACTGCAATGGTAACTATCATCAACTCAACAGAGTCTAGAGCCGTGCAGAACGCAAACCTCCAAGGATTATTTAGATCCGGGTAACTAAGGTCTGAAGACTCACCTTAACTGTGGGCTGGGGTCCTGGATTTAATATACAGGCTGAGTCCCACATTACTCCCTTGGCTTCCTTACTAGGTATGAGATGACTCGCTGCCTTCTCCTGCTTTTACTATCAGGATTTCCTACATCATGGACTATACTCTTAAACTGTGAGCCAAAGCAAATTCCTTCTCACTCAATTTACTCTTTGAACAAATAATTAAAACAGTTACTAAGTTTTTGAGCAAAAAGTCTTAAAGTGACAAACCTATCATTGTTTAATTCTAATATTTACTTCAAAGCTACAATAATCAAAGCAAACTGGTATTCAGTTACGGCTAATACAGAGAGCAACAAAATTAAATATTAGGCGCCAAATATCATTATGTGTATTAATAAGTTTTCTAGAAACATAAAATAATCAGAGAGAAAAGAATCTTTGAGAAAATAATATTATTTTATCAATATAAAATACTAAACACCAGCTCTATCTCACCCAAACTCAAAATAACCTACTATAGATTGTACTCCTGAAAATAAAGTAAGTAGAGAGAAACTTTAGGTGACAAATAAAGAAATCATCAGTAAAGTCAAGGAAAAATATCCTAGGTAGAATATAAGAACAAACATTAAAAGAGAAAAAATGTCTTCATTAAAATGAAAATCTATTTTTAAAATAGGATCATTTGGAACATAAAAATGCAAGTCACAGTCTGGAAAAAATAATTGGATTGTACGTACACGAATATGTTACTACATATATCTATAAGATTTGTATCCACATGAATTCTTATGTTTTATTAATATAAAAACCAATAAAATATAAGCAATTCTTTTTTGATGGAAGATATCTAAATATCTAAGATTAAAAACTTCAAAACATACTCAAAAATATCTATACTCATCTGACATATTTGAATTAAACTTAGAGTGAGATAGTATGAACACAAATAAGAATGGTTAAAATTAAATATTTAAAACACCAACTGTTAAAATGAATATGTAACAACTGGAAATTTTATACATTCATAGTAGAGATATAAATAATGTCCCTATTTGAGAGAATCATTTAGCAGCTTCTTATACAGTTATGTGTGCATTTATCACAACTCTCTGTAATTCACTACTAGATAGCTGCTCTTAAAGAAATTAAAACCTATAACTACAAAAAGCTGCAAACAATTTGAAAAGAATTTTGCCATAACTTTATCTATAAGTGTCAAATACTTCAGTTCTCAATAGCTCAAGTGTTCATCAACATATGAATGCATCCTGAATAGTCATAAACAGAATCATTTCTGGAGAAAAAGGCAATAAACTGTAGAAAATATATCAATTTAATGACTCACAAGTCACTAAAATTTTATATTCAGAGAAAGCAACCATACCCCAAACAGCTCACATTATTTGGTTCCATTTTTGTGAAATTCTGTACAGGGCAAAATTAGTGTATAGAGAAAGAAAGGAAATCAGCCATTGCCTGAAACTCGGATTGGAGAAATGACCAACAAAGGGTCCAGGGAAGCACTTCATGGTGGTGTAAATGTTGGTTGCACTGGTGGTTATGTGAGTGAATACATGCATCAAAATCTAACTCTGAACTTAAAATCGGATCATATATTATATGTAAATCACACCACAATAAAGTCATTTAAAATTTGTGCCACTTCTCCTGGTTGGTTTCCAATTAACTTGACCCAAATCTAGAGTTATTTGGGAAGAGGAAACTCAATTGAGAAAATGTCTCCATCAGATTGTCAGTAGGCAAATCCCTGGGAATTTTCTTGATTAGTGATTAATGTGTGAGGCTCCACCCCAGTAAAGGTGGTGCTAGCCCTGGGTAGGTAGGCAGTCCTTGGTGGTATATGAAAAACTGGCTGAGCAAGCCATGTGGAGTAAGCCAATAAGCAATTGTTGAGTTAAAAAGAAAAATTAACAAAAGCTTTCCCATAACAAAATGCAAATAGAATTTGAAAACAGACATGTATAAAAATAATTCTAAGTCAGGTACAAAGAAGTAATAAAGAAATATTCCGCCGGGCGGTGGTGGCGCACGCCTTTAGTCCCAGCACTTGGGAGGCAGAGGCAGGCGGATCTCTGTGAGTTCGAGGCCAGCCTGGTCTCCAAAGCGAGTTCCAGGAAAAGCGCAAAACTACACAGAGAAACCCTGTCTCGGAAAACCAAAAAAAAAAAAAAAAAAGAAATATTCCAGGTAATAAAGAAATATTTCAGAAAGTACCACATTTGTGTTGCAGAGGAAACTTCCACAGCCGTCTCAACAGGCACGCTTTGCAGAAAAATGATGTTAAAAAGATGCCATCGATATAAGATCTTTTAAAACCATAAAAGAAAGAGCATTCTCTTTGTCAGCATCGGCAAATGTCTCCCTTCAAAGAGGTTTAAATAGTATGTGAAATTATCAGCAGCATACAGTTCCAAGTTAGAATTGAAATGAAGGGTCAGAACCTAACAAACCACCTTCGGATGAGAACACCAGAGAATAATTTAGTCATCATATTTTTATTTAAATGAAATAACATAACTCATTTTAATAGGTTTTGCCTTAAAAGTCCCTTAAGGTCTGCAGCAAAATAACCCAAAATTACCATGCTTTCAATTAAACACTCTCTGGATGCTCTTAAAGGATTGGGTTTGAATACAATGTTTACCAATATGTAAAGCTGTGGAGAAGGCAACATCCATGGCTCATTTAGGGCTGAGCACACACAGTCTCTTGTTCTCACCAGTTTGGACTCTCTGCATTAACTACTGCCTACCACATAAAAGGAGATTTTTGATCAAGGTAGTGGCCAGGAAATGAGACCAAATATTCTCTTCTTCCTGCACTGACTTAACCAATATAGCTCTCATTCATTGCCAAGAGAAATTTCTCTGATTAAGACTAAGACAAGCGTTTTTTTTTTTTAAATTTTAATTTTAATTTTGCAATACAATTCAGTTCTACATATCAGCCACGGATTCCCTTGTTCTCCCCCCTCCCGCCCCCCTCACCTTCCCCCCAGCCCACCCCCCATTCCCACCTTTTCCAGGGCAAAGCCTCCCCTGCAGACTGACCTGGTTGACTCAGTCCAGGTAGGTCCAGTCCCCTCCTCCCAGGCCGAGCCAAGTGACCCTGCATAGGCCCCAGGTTTCAAACAGCCAACTCATGCAATGAGCACAGGACCCAGTCCCACTGTCTGGATACCTCCCAAACAGATCAAGCCAATCAACTGTCTCACCCATTCAGAGGGCCTGATCCAGTTGGTGACCCCTCAGCCATTGGTTCATATTTCATGTGTTTCCATTTGTTTGGCTATTTGTCCGTGCTTTATCCAACCTTGGTCTCAACAATTCTCTCTCATATAAACCCTCCTCATTCTCTCTAATTGGACTCCCAGAGATCCACCCCGGGCCTAGCCATGGATCTCTGCATGGATCTAGCCAGATCCCTCAGTAGTTGAATGGGGTTTCTAGCACGACAATTAGGGTGTTTGGCCATCCCATCACCAGAGTTGGTCAGTTTGGGCTGTCTCTCGACCATTGCCAGCAGTCTGTTGTGGGGGTATCTTTGTGGATTTCTGTGGGCCTCTCTAGCACTTTGCTTCTTCCTATTCTCATGTGGTCTTCATTTACCATGGTCTCCTATTCCTTGTTCTCCCTCTCTGTTCTTGATCCAGCTGGGATCTCCTACTCACCCAAGCTCTCTTTCCATCAACCCTCACCCTTCATTACCCCCACTCATGTCCAGGCTGTTCATGTAGATCTCTTCCATTTCTCTGTCATTGGGCAATCCCTGTGTCTTTCTTAGGGTCCTGTTTTCCAGGTAGCCTCCCTGGTGATGTGAGTAGCAGTCCAGTCATCCTTGTTCCACATCTAGTATCCTCCTATGAGTGAGTACATACCATGTTTGTCTTTCTGAGTCTGGGTTACCTCACTCAGGATGATTTTTTTCTAGATCCATCCATTTGTCTGCAAACCTCATGATGTCATTGTTTTTCTCTGCTGAGCAGTATTCCATTGTGTATATGTACCACATTTTGTTTATCCATTCCTCAACATAAATCCAGCTACTCTGAACCTGCTAGAAGAGAAAGTAGGAAGTAGTCTTGAACGCATTGGCATAGGAGATCACTTCCTAAATAGAACACCAGTAGCACAGACACTGAGAGAAACAATCAATCAATGGGACCTCTTGAAACTGAGAAACTTTTGTAGAGCAAAGGATATGGTCAACAAGGCAAAGCGACAGCCTACAGAATGGGAAAAGATCTTCACCAACCCCACATCTGACAGAGGACTGATATCCAGAATATATAAGGAACTCAAGAAATTAGACATCAAAATGACCAACAGTCCAATTAAGAAATGGGCTATAGAACTAAACAGAGAATTCTCAACAGAGGAAACTCATATGGCTGAAAGACATTTAAGGAATTGCTCAACATCTCTAATCATCAGGGAAATGCAAATCAAAACAACTCTGAGATACCACCTTACACCTGTCAGAATGGCTAAGATCAAAAACACTGAAGACACCTTATGCTGGAGAGGATGTGGAGCTAGGGGAACTCTCCTCCACTGCTGGTGGGAATGCAAGCTTGTACAACCACTTTGGAAGTCAATATGGCGCTTTCTTAGAAAATTGGGAATCCATCTTCCCCAAGATCCAGCTATACCACTCTTGGGCATATACCCAAGGAATGCTCAACCACACTACAAGAGCACTTGTTCAGCTATGTTCATATCAGCATTGTTTGTAATAGCCAGAACATAGAAACAACCTAGATGCCCTTCAAGACAAGTGTTTTTAAGGTATCTGTAAACAAACCATGTCAGTTTAGTTAAGTTAAGCAACAATAGTAAGATCGTCCTATGATCTAGGACCTCCTTACCCATGTTTTAAAAAGTCAGATTTACACTACAAAGCATGGATTCTTTCATGTAGGAGGTACCTCAAAACCACCCACAGAGTGCTAGGTTGCTCTCTAAACAGTCATACCACTATTGTACCGATGGAAACATCTTGCCTGGCAGGCTGGTATTGTAGTTTACAGGGATCTCAGCTCAATTATTATGACTTTTGGCATCTTTTCCTCCCAAGCAGCCTCCATTGGACAATATGATGAAAGCTGACTGCCAGGGAGGAATCTCTCAGCTCAGTTCCAGTTGATTTCTCTATATCTTGCAGTGAAAAAGCATCTGGTATCTTCAGCAATAGTGCGTCATTTACTTTAATAAGCATCCAAGAATAATAGCAAGAGCTTGTATTGTCTGGAGCTCTGTGGTTTCTATCCCATACCTGGCACTGGTAATTTGGTTTAATTACTCTTGGCTCTTGGGTTCTTTATCATCGAACCACGCAGGAAATCGCAATTCCAGCTCTTATATTTTTGTGGCTTTCAAAGTAATAGGTTTCCATATAGCTCTGTATTGTATCCTTTATTTGGGTTAAGTCTTTCTCTGTTCACATTCACCTCTCCATTTCATGGACCCCATCCATGCTAATACCTTTTCAGTATGCCTATCTCTATTTTCATATTCTACTATATTTCATGTTCTACTATGACCTCTCTATGGAGCCATCTCCTACTCCAATGAGCATTTAGCTTCCTGACTTTTATAGGTATTCCAGGTTAAAAACACAGATACTAAAATTTGAAGCTATGACCCAAATATGAGAGAAAATGTTTTTGTGTTTCCGGGCCTGGGTTATCCCACTTAGTATAATTCCTTTTAATTCTATTAATTTACCTGAAAGTTTCATAATTTCATTTTTTCATAGCTGAATAACACTCTATTGTATATAAGTAACAATTTTTTCTACTATCTATTCATTTGTTGGTGGACAGCTAGGTCAATTCCATTTTCTGACTACTGTGAATAGAGCAACCATGAACACGACTGAGCAAGTATCTGTATAGTAGGGTTAAGAGTTCTTTGGGTATATTCCAAGGAGTGATATATCTGGGTCATATTGTTTTTCTTTTTCTTTCTTCCTTAGGAACAACCACACTAATTTCTATAATGGCTTTGCCAGTTTATACTCCCATAAACAGTGAATAAGTTTTCCTCTCCCCACACCCTAGTCCGCATTTCTTGTCATTTGGTATTTTTTTTTTTTTATAATAGTATTCTGATTGGAGTGTTGTAGAATCTCAAAGTAGTTTCAATTTGCATTCCCCTGAAAGCTGGTAATGTTGAACACTTCTAAACTATAATTAGTAGTGATTTGAATATATCACTCACAGTGGCGCTCAGGGAGCATCAAGAGACAGTGGAAGCAACCTAAGCACAAAAGGATGGGGAGAAATGGTCTGAAATAGTATGCTCTGTGCATGGCATGGCTTGTGCACCAAGCTTACCTTAGTTTCAATGGGAACATTGAAAGAAGCACACTTCACTTTCAATAATGGTAGTGATTCTTCATCTTCATGGACTGCAGATTCTACACAACTTAATTTGTACCCTTCATTTTATTTTTTAAAAGCACATCTACTGAGGTAAAATTTCCATATTATGCAGTTGAGACTTTTAAATTATGAGATCTAACAATCCTGAGTAATCAAAAAGTGATGGAACCACCACCACAGTCCATTCTAGAACATTTTGTTACATAAAAAAGAAACACCATACTCATATCCATTATTAGTTTCTCTCCCACTGGCCAAACTGTGGTCACCATACACCCCGTGAGCTCAGGTAGTTACCTACTTTCTGGCTATATGTATTTGCACTTTGATTTTTCTGTAAGCCAGATGGTCCAATTTTTAAAGGCACTACTTCTGAGTTGCATATGTGATTTCCCAATGAGAAAGAAAAATCTCCCTTTGAATCTCTTTACCATCTCTTTGTCCTCCATTCTTGAATATTGCCCATTGCAGTCATAAATTTAAGGAATCATAGCCCACTTTACTGGATTTCAAATTATTTCACTCAAAGATACATACCATGGTAAAGCGTTATCTTAGTGTACTTGATAACTGTGCCCAGCAAAGAAACAATCAGATAGCATAGCAATGAAAAGTCTGTCTGTGAAAAATGAGTTCTACCTAAAAATTTAGTATAATTACTATTATTATAATTTCATTTGAAAGGAAATTTTGGCCCTAGTGAAGAGGGCCAAGACATAAAATTATGTCTTGGCATTCTCAAATAGTTCTTTCCTAATTTAATAATTTCTTTTAAAGACTCAAAAATCTTGAAGGAAGAAATCCACAAGGAAGTACAAAGTACAACCTGGGAAACAGAGTAACACCAGTCACACAGTGGAGGCAGAACATATGAAAGCAGTTTGGAGTGGCAATAATACAAGTGCATTCTTTTATACACATGCTCTGTTCTTAAGGAGTTACATATTCAAGCAAGATGAGAACTAATAAAATTACCTCTGTGTTTGAAATGTTGGGTGAATTTCATCAAAGAAGATGAAAGTGCTTCATGAGAAGTAGGGCCCCGAAGGATGTTGCTCACCCTTAAAGGGAAAATGATCGAAGAAGCATAGTTGACTGACAGCCTCTATCTCACCATGGAATCTAACTGGGCGAGGACATGAGGGAGCTATTGACTCTGACTGTTCCTCACCAGCGACTGATGTTTGTAGCTGGTTCATTTCTTTTTAAATGTATGATTTTGCTTGAGAACTCCCCTGGCAGCTGAAGCATGTTAGGACCATGCTAAAATCTCAAGTGTAGGAAAAGCCCAAGTCTTCATCTCATTTTACTTTCAGTGGTTTCTGAAGAGCATCGTTCTCTAAGATCAGAGACTACTGTTCCAGATGTAGGCACTACAGCTAGAGATTTTGGTATTTTCCACTGTGTTCTGGTTTTGTTTGCTCTGCTATCTCCTGGCTACCCTGCTTTCCATCCCATTTAGAATGGAGTGATTTATTCAATGCTACTGTAGAGTGGATATAATTTGGTTCCATCACCACCACAGCTGTTCCAAGTTAAGAGTTTGCATTGTCTTAAAACAGACTTTGGAATTTTGAGTAATATTGGGTTCCTGTAGATTTGGTGGGGGGGGGGAATGTATTTGAAGTTGGACTGAATGCATTTTACCTTACAAAATGGCAAATGTGCTATGGAAGAAGCCAGGAACAGAATATCACAATTTGGCTGTAAAACATATCATATAATATGTTTCAATAATTGGTCTCAAATTGGTGGTTTGGATTTTTGAAGCTTGGAATATTTAAGATATAGTGGCTGGGTTATAGAAATGGCAAAATGAGGACCAGCTTTTGAAGGTTAAAATATACCCATGTTTCCAGTCTGAGCCCTGCTCTCTAGACAACTACAAGGCTGCAACCATACTTCTCTTGAACCACTATCATCCCACACCTTCACTGAAGTCATAAACTGTATCCGTGAACTGTGAGCCAGAATAGACCACTCCACCCTTAACTTGTTTCTGTTGGGTATTTGGTTCCAACAATATAAAATTATCACTACATAGAATTTTTACAGACATATCTACCCCAATGTGCATTGCTATTCCTAAATATGTTTATATATGTTCTAAATATACTTATGGAAATAATAATTAGCAATAATAGATTTATAAGCAGAATTATACCAGAAAATCATGTAAATTTATAGAAACTTCTATACAATGTATAGAAGATTAATGCAAACAACAGAATATTCAAGTAAACTTGATGAAAACCATTTTTAAATAAACGGCTTCTTAATGTAGAAATCTACTAGTAGTATTGCTTGGTGACAGAGGCAAGTGGCCTTCTTTACTACACATGTAACTATTGCTATGCATTTGTAAGTTCCATGGCTCTAGAAATATTCCAGTAGAAAATGCAGCCAAGTATTAATGGATCTTGCAAATACATGTACTTGATTTTTCCTTTTCTTAAGTTTCAAGTTATCTTAATAAGGATGCATTACTGTTTTAAACACAAAATATTTTCAATTATTTTAAATTCCACACTTGCTTTTGTTCAGTGTCAATGACTAAAATGTGCTCTGAAAACTACATAGAGCTATACTGTGGAAAGAACCATGACTCTTCGGTGTGTCAACGAGAGCTGGTTTTTAAGGAGCAGAGTCTATTTGGAGAGATGGATTTGACAGCAGCATCCAATGCTGTTAGATGGCTGTGAAATCAAAGAGGAAACACTGGAAGATCCCTGAGCAAAATGAGAATGATAAATATGTAGGCAGTCACCATTCAAACTCTTGGTCTATTCCTGAGGTTTAACTCAGCATGCTCAGGATAAGAGCACGTAGAAACCTGAAGTAGCAAGGAGAAATGTGAGTACGTGTGTTTCTCTGGAAAGAACTGGAAGCGTAGGTACTGACATGTTGGAGCAGGTGGTTAATCTTCCCCATTTCCGAGAAACCACAAAAAGAACAGTGACTGCGTCCTGGAATGAAACACATCTATCTAGGAAAAAGAACAAAATCAAGATGGACATACCCTCATAATGTCTGAAATGAGTATTTTTGATGAACTATATAATTTTTCAGTAATTTAGATGCTCATTAGAGTAAAACCTATACAATTCAGCTCATAGACAGAATTCAGTTTCTACTTATGTCTCCACCTTCAATGTATAACATGAAAGTACTCTTCATGTGGAAGACAAAAGTCTGAAAGAATATGGTCAAAAAACTATCTCTCTCTTTCATTCTCTTTCTTTTCCTATTTTTAAGAGTATGTGTACGTGCATGTTCACATTCATGGTGTGAGAGTCCAGCTGTATGTAAATGTGCGTGTGTGTGTGTGTGTGTGTGTGTGTGTGTGTGTACGTGTGTGTGTGTAATACCAGAGAACCTCTTAAGGTATCATTCATCAGGAGCTATCCATCTTATTTTGTGAGATGGGCTATCTCATTAACCTGGAGCTTGCCAATTAGGCTGATTGGGCAAGCCTTTCATATCCTCCAAGATTCTCCTCTGAATGCTGGGATTATAAGCCTGCACTACCATGTGAATTTATTTTTTACATGGTTTCTGAGGGATTGAATTTAGGTCCCCAAATGTGCCCAGAAACTGAACTATCACTCCGACCCCAAAAGCCTTTCAAAATCTTTGCATATTTTACTCCATTTTTCTAAGTACCATAATGTATGTGATATATTTAAATGTGTATCAAATATGCAGGAGAAGAATTTGTTTAGCTCACTATTTCAAAAATAATTTCATGATGGAAAATTTTGTCATGAGAGCCTAAGGTTTTTCAAACAAGATTATTCTGGGAACAAAACTTTTCCCACTCTGATGTGCAATTACAATTTCCAGCTGGATAGTTTGGTTCCGAAAGTTTAGGTTTAAAGTCTTTCCAAAAGATTTGAAAATCCCTCCAGCTATTGACCTAACATTTCTCAGAATCATTATAAATTTTCTTTGTATTTAATATTTCAGCTATCAACTTACTACCCAGAGTTTTGGTTATGGCATCAAATAAAAATAGCAAAATTATAACCACCACCCACTGCTACATAGCTTTAATGGATTATTATTATTATTTATTATTTATTATTATTATTATTATTATTATTATATGAGAGAGAGAAAGAGAGAGAGAGAGAGAGAGAGAGAGAGGGAGGGAGGGAGGGAGTTGCATATGTGTAAGTATGGGCCGGAGCACGCCAGGATGTGGAAAAATCGTAGTAGTCTGTTCTTTCCTTCCACAGTGGGATCCAGTAGTTGAACTATCATGGTCAGACTTGCACAGCAGGCATTTCATTTCCATCCACTGAGACACCTCTTTGCTCCCTATATAATAAAGTTAGAAACAAAACGATGTTTACTTTTTAGTCATGAGAGATTCAAGAGAGTTTCTGTTTGCTCTTCTTGCATTTTTACACTTAATCTTCTTAATTATTTCCCCCATTGTAGTCCTTAGACAATATTTTGTCGTGTGTGTGTGTGTGTGTGTGTGTGTGTGTGTGTGTGTGTGTATACAGATGTGCTCAACTGTTTGTGCATGTGTGGCATGCATGAAGTTAACATCATGAAACATCCTCAGTTTCTACTCACCTTTTTTATTTTTTTTTTCAGGACAAGTCTCTCACTAAACTTGGAGGTCTCCATTCTCATTACACTGAGCAACCAGAGAGAGCCCAAGATCCACCTACCTCAGTATCCCCCCACCTCTGCTGGAGTTTCTGCCACATCTGACTCTAATCTAAGTGCAGAAATCCACACTTGGGTCCTAATGCTTTAGCATCAAATGTGTTGTGAGCCATCTCTTCAGCTCTAAACATGGCATTTAGAAATTTTAAAATGTTTGCTATTGCTCATAAAATGTTGGAGGCTTACTAATTGAACTATGCTGGTTAATTCTTCTGGGTACCTCTCTGAGCTTCTAAAGTATAAATAGGGACAAATAAATAATCATAATTTGTTTTTATTGGGGGAGAAAGTACTTAATTAAAGGTAGAAAATGTACTTTTACTAGTTCTCATTAAGAAAGGAGGAAATGAGAAGGTTATTATTGACTCAGCAAATCCCAAAGTAGAACAGATAACTTTCTATTTATATACTTTCTGAGTAGGTTGGATAACTCCCCTATACAATTTGTAATTACCTGTATTGAGTGTTTGGGGGTCTATATTTTTCATGTCAGAATTGTGTCTTTCTTCTTTCTAGGGGAATGAAATTTTAAAATACCTTGTTTTGAAGAAATATCCCGAAATTCCTTAGTCTTATTCTGATAATAGTTTGTCCTCATGGCCCTGATTGATTCTAAAATTAAAGCCATATATGGCCACATCTTGCAAACTTAGATAGAAACGCTAAACAGTGCTTTACTGAAAGAAGAAATACTTCAACATAAAGAATCTGCCAAAGAAGCTATTCTAAGTTATGTGGATAGGTGATCATGACTTCTGAGGAAAAAAAAAAATAGTTCAAAAGAGAAGGACTGAAGTAAGGAAACAGACAACTATTAGTGCATTTTAACTAACATTACTTTTCCCTAACTGTATTCATCCACTTGAGGCACAATAAACAGAAAGATCACTATGAGAAATGTATGAGAAAACAAATTACTTCTGACAGTACAGTAATCCTTAGTATCCATAGAGATGCATACAAGATTCAGTGGATGCCAGAAATAATATATTGTATTGTACTATACTGTACTATATTGTATTGAGTTTTTCTGTATATCCACACTCAAATTTCATGCCGTTTGCATTTTATCAAGGCACTTGCTATCCACCCTGTAACCATGCCTTTTGTAGACTAAAGTGTGAGTGACAGGAAAAGCGCCATGCATTTCTTTCCTTCATCACAAGTTCACAGGTAGAAGTATTTTCTTTCCATGGAACTTAGAAGCTTTGACATGCAATTTCATTTATCTCCTTAAGAAACAACTTAGTTTTGCATGTACAGAAAAGCACTTTAACTTTCTCTTCGACATATATAAATTTCCAGCATTACTACCATTACTACAATTTCATTTTGTGGCCATTATTAAGTAAAATAATGATCACTTGAATACAAGCATGATGATAACAAAATGATAGATACTATAATTGAGACAATTATTAAGGGATTAGTGTTGTAGGACAGTGTTCACAGAATGAATATGTTAGAGAAAGGACTAGCAAGGGGTTCATTCTAGTGCTCAGAAAAAAATAATTATTAGCATATTGTGAATTATGGCTGGAACATTTCATTTATTATATTTTTACTGGAGTCAATCACACTTAACTAAAATATGGAAGACAAATTGTGGTGATATATTGTATACCCTAATAAAAATTGCCTGAAGATCAGAAAACAGAACAAGCCACTAGATTAAACATAGATGCCAGGCAGTGGTGGCACACACCTTTAATCCTAGCACTCAGGAGGCAGAGATCCATCTGGATCTTTGTGAGTCCAAGGCCTCCCTGGACTACATGAGATTGATTCAGACCAGGAAAGAAACAGAGCCAGACAGTGGTGGCACACACATTTAATCCCAGTAATTGAACCACACGCCGTTAATCCCAGCAAGAAAGGTATATAAGGCTTGAGGAGAAAGGAATTATGGTTTTTTTTTTCAGCTGGAGAGTTTTCAGGTGAGGACTCACAGGATTTCAGTCAGAGGATTTGCGGAGTTGGTGAGGTGATACGTGGTAAGGGCTTATTCCTTTGTCTCTCTGATCTTTCAGCATTTTACTCCAATATCTGGTCCCAGGATTTTTTATTATAAGACCATTTTAGATTTCATGTTACAACAAATTGGTGAACAAATGTGACTATTATGGAACTACAAACTATGCCCTCTTTGTTATGATACAGTACAAAGTCAATAATTCCAGCTCTGAAATTAACACTGAGACTATTATACCTGGACCTAGCCAACTTACATCTATAGCTTTTAATTCAAATGGTACGGGCAGACAGAAAAAAAAAAAAACAATTTAAAAGAAGCTATAGGAAGTGAAAAGACAAATCCTGAATGTGAACTTTCTTGGTGATAATTTATACAGTGTCTTCAAAAAGTCAAGGAGCAGAGAAGAGAATACTGAACACATGTTTTTTTGAAGTTGGACTGGGGGCAGATGCGGATGGGAATAGGAGGTATCAGGCAGATGGTACGAAAGAGTGAGTACTTGGAGAGATGACTGGAATTGGGGACATTTGGGGGATGACATGGAAGCCTAGTGCAGTTAAATCTCCCTGGAATCTAAGAGAATGACCTTAGCAAAGTCTCCTAGTAATGGAGCCTAAACCGTCCACCTTCTAAAGCCAGGCAAGACTTCCAGTGGTGGGACTGGGACATCGATCCAGCCACAAAACCTTCAACCTACAATCTGTCCTGCCTGCAAGATGTGTTGAGGTAAAGATGGCCCAGAACTTGTGGGAGTAGTCAATCAATGACTGGTCCAACTTGAGCTCCATGCCACTAGAGAGTCCATGCCCTACACTGCCTGGAGGGCTGGAATCAGAGGCAGGACAGACCAGAGACCCAGGATAGAAAGAACCGAACACAACTCACAAAAAAGAAAAAGAGAAATCGAGAAAGCAAGCAAGCAAGAAGGAAGGAAGGAAGGAAGGAAGGAGAGAGAGAGAGAGAGAGAAAGAAAAAAGAAAGAAAAGAGAGAAAGAGAAATTATTCCTAATGATACTCTGTTATGATATTCTGATATACTCACAGATTGTTGACTAGCCCAGTTGTCATCAGAGGGGCAGTCACACAGGAACTGATGGGAGCACATGCAGAGACCCACAGCTAATCACTAGGCAGAGTCAGGAGAACCTGGCAGAAGATTGGGAGGAAGGATTATAGGATCCAGAAATGTAGAGGACACCAGGGAGCAAGACCCACAGAATCAACTGAGCAGGGGTCAAGGAGCCTCACAGAGACTGAAGCAACAAACACAAACCCAGACCCTAGATGGGTCTAAGCTAGGGTCTCTGCATATGCGTTATGGTTGTGTAGCTTGGCGTTCTTTGAAATCCCAACAGTGTGTGTGTGTGTGTGTGTGTGTGTGAGAGAGAGAGAGAGAGAGAGAGAGAGAGAGAGAGAGAGAGAGAGAAGGAGGGAGAGAGAGGGAGAGAGGGAGAGAGGGAGAGAGAGAAAGAGAGAGATTCTTTTGCCTGTGCTTGGGACCCTTTTCTTCCTGTTGGGTTGCCTCCTTGTCCATCCATGTTATGAGGGTTTGTGCCCTGTCTTATTGCATCTTGTTAGGTCATGTTCAGTGGATATCACTGGATTCCTGGTCTATTTTTTTTTGGAAGGGAAGCAGAGGAGTGGATCTGGGGAAGAGTCAACATGGAGGAGAGACGTGAAAGAGTGGAAGGAGGGTAAACGACTGTAGGGATGTAATGTATGAGAGAGGAATAAAAGTTGTAAAAAATAAATTTTATTCAAAAAATATAAAATTTAACTCAAAGAAAACTGGAAAGCAATTAAATTGAGTTTCTAAATGCTTCTGTGTATTAGTTAGTAGATCAATAAAGGAGTAGTTATGTAATAAAATCTAATGTTTTAGGTACAAGATACACACATTTAGGATTAATGCAATAAAGTTATTAAAATATAGGCATTTCAAAATAATTGTATAAAAACAAAGCAAATTCAATGAGATGATGATTGAAACATCTTGAAGTTTATCACTGTTTATGTTCCCCCAACTTTGGTATTTTGTATTGTTATCAATTTGTATTTGCAATTCATCTTGAATGCTAGCTCATTTACCACTAAAGAGGAAAAGGAGCCAAAAATTAAGCTATGAGACACTTTAGTTATGAATAAATTCAACCTGAGACACGAAGAGCTGAAAAGATGTGCATGCTGTAGAATCATTGACAGTGCCATGTTCTTATGCTTCACAAGGAATGCAAGGAAGTTGAAGACATAAGTGTTTTGTTAGGAAGCCCACATGTAGTAAGAGGTGAAATTGAATCAGGAGTTAGAAAACTATTTGCCCCATTTGTAAAAGGAAAGGTTATCTGGTAAAAGAGATGATTGTTCCTACTTCCTGATGAGAAAATGAGTTAATGCATCTACTATTGCAGTTTCTGTATCTGAGGAGAGAAGAGAAAGTTCACTGCAGTTTCTGGTAAATTGTGGTGTCAGGAAGGCACATAGGAATTAATATGTTGATAAGAAGAACTACGCAGTGTCCTCACACCTATATTTTTGGAGAGAAAAATCTCCAATATAAAAATAACTTTTTGTAAGGATGCAAAAATAGAGCTCAAGATAAAAGGAACATGGTTACTTAAAACATGAACATAATTTTTCCTATCTTTCTTTTTTTTATATCTCTAAGAACATTCTCTGACAAGATACTCCAAAGCAAAGACAGTGTCAAGAAACTGGTTTCTCACACCTAACTCAATCATGTAATAACTGTGAAAAATTCTAGTCATGAAATGATGCTTACATTTTTTTTAAAAATAAGAACCATAAATCTGGGAGTTAAGAGAAATGAGAAGGGAGGGAATTTGGTTCTTACTGACAAGAGGAAATTCATAGACAGACTAAATAAGAAGACCCAGCACAGGTCAAACTTAGAGCTCTGCTTTGTTGTGGGTTTTCACCACAAACACTTGGTAGCTACAGACCTCACCCAATGGATAGTCACAGACACTTGTTAAAGAGAAAAGTCTGGATACTTAAATTGTTGGTAGTCCCAGATGAATTGTGCCTGAATTATCACATCAAATGAATATAGCCTGGGCTATGACATCTTCCCAGGAGATCTTGGGACCAAGAAAAAGGCGAACCACTATGGTAGCAGTTCCATGAAAGTCCAATTATATCAGAATTGACCTGTTTATCCAGAGGTTGCTAGACAAGGAATGTAGAATTAGAAGCTAGTCATAGTCCTGTCCAGTGGATTTGTCACGTGAGTCTAGAAGACCTAAATAAGAATAAATTCCTCATATATTCCCAGTTACAGAAGGAGCAAAGTACTGCCAGGAATAAAGAGGTACCTGGGGACTGAAGCAGAAAAGCCATCAAGAATGCTGGAAAAGAAATTAAAATGTTTCAGGAGAAAAAGAACCACTGCAAACAATTGGCATTCTGAAAGAATTCAAAAATAGCGTGCACATTAGTACAGGCTCCTAAAAGAGCTCATTCCTCTGTCTTCTTTCCATTTCAATACTCATAAGAAAAGGTAAACAGTAACCAGTGAGTAGTAGAAGCAATAATATGACAGTAGAGGAGAAGTCACATTTGCATTGATTTCCCATCCCAAAGGACCACTGTGGAAAGAATATTTAATATCTCCAGGAAATCTTGAAGTAGGATTACCTGCTGTCTAAAATTAGGTAAAAATTCATGTTTGCTAGAGTTTTTAATTTAAAGACAGGAACACATGATCCTTACTGAATGAAATGTTAAGTTCTATAAACAAGCAAAAATAAGACTACTTCCTTTATCAAGGATCATTTTTTTTAATATAATGCAAAAGATAAGTTCTGGTTTTCTTAATCTGGAGGAAGTTCCAGTTCTGCAATACATCCTAAGGCATCCCACAAACAGATAAGTGGGTATTCATAGGCCACAGGCTGTAGGTTTTGGCTCAGGGACATCAAATAGGATCCCAATGGAGCTGAGAAGTTTTCTCTATCTATTGTCCCTCTCTGGACAGTCAATCCTAGGGTGTTAATTTTGTCTAGAAATTTTGCAGAGCTGCAGATCTATTACTAAATATGGTAATGTTGAACTAATGCCCCAGTAAGCTTGTGCACCATGGGAACATTCAAGACTTTTGAAAAAAGAATCACATTGGGCTCTAGACATTGAATTAACACAGTTATTGAGAACCCAAAAGGTAGCCCCATTATGTCGCTAAAGGAAATTTCCTCAGGCCTCAAGGATATTTCTAGATGATACAGAATATTATTATCATGTCTGTGAGAACTTTCAACTGAAATCTCTTTAGTCGTTAATGCAGTTGAAAAAACAATGATATTACAGAACATCAATAATTTTAGATTTGATGCCTTTTACTAACTCTTTAACACTCAGATAACTTTAATCTGTAGACTTTTGTTTCACATATGAAATTAAAAATTTGTATTTCTCTGTATTTATTTGGTTAATTTTTGTAATCTTCATGGAAGTAGAAATATAACTGATAATTATAAATTCAACAGAGTATATTGGAAAGTATATAAAGTTTCAAGTGAATTGAGAAATAGATTCAGATATGCCTAATTACTGGTTGGATTTTAGAAGTGGAATATGAAGGGTAAGGAAGACTAGGGTAGTCCCCATATCCCAAGCTTGTAGATGGTGGAGTTACTGACTGAGATGCAAACTATTATTAGACAGACTTATTTGGGTGAGGAGAACATTATACCAATTTATGTTTTATTAAATTTGACTTTTCTGAAACTGTAACAAATGAGTGGGAAATGGCCCTATGTATTTATATATACTGCAATATATATTTCAAATTCATGTTTGAAATTTTAATTAACTTAAAATACATAATAAAAAGAGTAAAGTTAAGTCTGAAAACATAACAAAAGAAGCATCTCAGCATTATGAGGATGCAAATACTTAAGGAAAGGTAGTGAATCTTGTCAAAAGGAAAACTCAGGAAATGTAAGCAGAAAGGAATATTTTTCCTGGTTCTTTAATAGTAATCTTCATGCCAGATTCCCCCTACTCCACCATGCTAGCAAAGAGCCCATTCTAGAGTTTTCTCTCCTCAGTAAAATATTTCACCTGCTTTCCCAAAGACTGTAATTAAGCCTAAAACATTACTGCTTTGCTCTTTTCTTGACCCATTCACTGATTAACTTATGTGCCTCCTCCCACTCACATTTCAAAGAGTAGTAACTGAGTCTTAGTCACCATCAGTCTCATTGTTTAATCTGCCAGACTCCCAAGCACATGTGAGTCAGAAGAACGGTGATGCAAGTGATGTGACAGCAAATGTTTACTTCATATGACACCGTATGAGTCATGATCTAATCATACCGGTGAGAAGATTTTTCCTGTCTAGGATGAAAGATAAGACGTAACGATCTAATGTCTTTTAACTGAGTAGAAAATACCTATACCTGAATCCTTCCCCATCAAGGGTCATGGAGTCTAGAAGATGGTAGTTCAACCTCTTGAAGTATTGATAGAGAAAGAAAAACTCCACTCATTCTGTACATAAAACATGCTTTTCAGAAATAGCAAAGTAGAATTTTTCATTGCTAAGTGGTGTACTTCATTCATTCATTATCAGAAGTTTCACACAACAGGAAATGTGGAAAGTGCTTCAAGTGTAACAGAAACAGAAGGAGAGGACCCAAAGTAACAAATGTTATTCTTAATTTAACAATAACTGCCCCTTGGACAACATGGTCACAATGTATTATACACATAATAATGTAGCTACATTCTATTTCATTACTTGCACTGGGTCTGTTCAAGCTATTCATATCTTACAGCTTTAATTTTGGTATTTCCTCTAGGTTTTCCATCTTTTTCGTGTGTAAGTTTTCAAAATATTTTCTAATAATGTCTGGATTCCAATAGAGTCTGAGGCAATGATAAACTTTTAATATCTAATTTCATTGATTTGTTTTCTACCTCTTCCTCTCAGACTAACTTAAGGGTTTGTCAATCTAGTGATTTTCTTTTTGAAGAACAATCTCTTTTGTTGATTTGATTTATTGTTCTTTTAGTCTCTATTCTATTGATTCATTTCCTAATATTTTTTTTTATTTATGATCATCTCAGTACTTTTTTTAAGTTTGCCCACTTTCCTTTTTTCACTTAAATTTTTTTCATGCAGTACTTTTTCATCACCTTTTCCCTTCCTGAGCTTCTCTGAGATCCTCCCTAGCTTCCATATCTACTGAACTTCATGTTACTTCTTTCAAAATCACAAAGCAATACCAATAATTCTGTCAAAGTAGAAAGGGAAAAGCTCACTGGGCCTACACAGAGAAGTATGGAAAACTAAGGAATGTTGAGAATCAGAAAAACAGTCTTCCCAAGAGAAGAAGAGATCAAATGGTTGTCTAATTCTAATGTCAAATGGTCAGCCCTGAAAATATATACATAGGTAGCATTATATATATATATATATATATATATATATATATATATATATATATATAATTAGTTTTTCGCAGGGAGCAAAGCTAATGAAGAATTGTTGTATTTATACTATAATCTCATAAAAAAGTGAAAATCAAAAAACAAAAAAGAGACAAAAATGCAAAAACAAAACAAAACGAAACAAGAAGACACAAACCACACTATGGAGTGTGCTTTGTGTTGGCCAGCCACTCACTCCTACACTTTCAATAAGAGTTTGGAATTTGCTGTTTGTTTTCCAAGAGCCTTGATACGCATCATTAGATTGTTTATTTGGGGCTTCTCAGATCTTGTTTTTATTCCTTATTGTACGAAGCTTTCCTCTTAGGCCTGCCTTATATGTGTCCCAAGATTCTGGTAAACTGTGATTTCATTTTCATTCGATGCTATTGTTCTTTCTGATTTCTTGGAGGACTTACTGTTCCTTTAAAGATGTACTATTTAGTTTCCAGGTACTTTTGTGGGAGCTCTTACTGTTGAATTCTACTCTTATCGCATCACTGTCTGACAAGATATTCAGAATCACCTCTTTTAAAAAAAATTTCTGTACCTTTTCCGAGTTGCGAAGGCCACGTCAGGGATGGTGCCATATTGTCCTGGCCTCAGAAGATGCCATTTGATAAAGCCATAACCACGCTTGCTTAGGCAAGAATCAGTAGTCCTTTGTTTCATGTCCTGTCTGTCCATTTTGTCAGCAGTTGATTCGAGGATACTTTGTTGTCCAGTGGCTAACTTTTGCCACAATGAAAGCTAACTCCATACGTAGTTTCTTCAATGCCCATATTTTCTCTGAAGTAGATTGGTACTGCCAGGAGCCGACATGTCTCATAGTCATAACAAAAAAGAAAAATTTTCTAAGTTATTAAAACATTTTAAATGCCATATTCTGTAGTTCTCTGAAGGGTTTGAAGATGACCTATCTAAAATATATCTGCTCAATTTTTAAAACATATCTAATATGACTACAAGTTCTATTGTAATGTCTAACTACTAACTATCATTTCTTTATATCCTAATAGTTGGTAATAATAACATTCAAGGATCAGAAAATTGCATTGTTAAATGAACAATATAAGTACAATTAGAAATATACATAGCATTTTCTAACAATATCAATTTCAATATATATAATTTGTATACAATATAAAACAATCCAATCCAATGTAAAGTATTTAAAACTAGTAATTGTCTTTTTCTTCTTCTTTCTTTCTCTCTCTTTTTTTAAAAAAAAACAAGAACCTTAAATCTAATCTGCTTAGTCTTTTTCCTAACCCTTGATAACAACTTGTAACCAACCCCCATAAACAATGAAAATTATCCCAGACCCAAAACCCATTAAAAAGACCAAAAAACCACCCGCCCCACACCACCTCTTTGGGAATGTGGGCGTCGTATTCTTTTTTTTTTTTTTTTTTTTAATTTTTATTTTGCAATACAATTTAGTTCTACATATCAGCCACAGATTCCCTTGTTCTCCCCCCTCCCGCCCCCTCACCTTCCCCCCAGCCCGCCCCCCATTCCAATCTCCTCCAGGGCAAAGCCTTCCCCACAGACTGAGATCAACCTGGTGGACTCAGTCCAGGTAGGTCCAGTCCCCTCCTCCCATGCCGAGCCAAGGGACCCTGCATAGGCCCCAGGTTTCAAACAGCCAACTCATGCAATGAGCACAGGACCCGGTGCCACTGCCTGGATGCCTCCCAAACAGATCAGGCCAATCAACTGTCTCACCCACTCAGAGGGCCTGATCCAGTTGGTGACCCCTCAGCCATTGGTTCATATTTCATGTGTTTCCGTTTGTTTGGCTATTTGTCTCTGTGCTTTATCCGACCTTGGTCTCAACAATTCTCGCTCATATAAACCCTCCTCATTCTCGCTAATTGGACTCCCAGAGATCCACCTGGGGCCTAGTCATGGATCTCTGCAACCAGATCCCTCAGTAGTTGGATGAGGTTTCTAGCACGACAATTAGGGTGTTTGGCCATCCCATCACCAGAGTAGGTCAGTTCGGACTGTCTCTCGACCATTGCCAGCAGTCTGCATCTTCTGAGGCCAGGACAATATGGCACCATCCCTGACGTGGCCTTCGCAACTCGGAAAAGGTACAGTGCCCTTTTCTTTGAAGGCAGCTGAACAGGCAGTGGGCCGATGGCTTCTGATGTGCAATGGAACAGCAGCTGAAACAGTTATTCTTGAAGAGTAACTAAGCTCACGCCTCTCAATAGTAAACTGGCATTTGATAGAGGGATGTGGAGAAGAACGGGATGCTGAGATGAAGCCATATGTACACAGCCAAGAAGAATGGACAGCTGAATTAAAAAAACATCAACAATTTCCAGAATTTAAAATCCTGAATCATGACATGACACTAGTGGAATTCAGGTGTTTCTGGTACATGGACTGCTCTCACCCAATGTGAGGTTGAACTGTTGACCTTGTGTACATCCTACTTCACAAATGAGTCTGTCAGATATGCTAAGCCTATAGACTGAAGATGATGCCCCAGCATTGCGGAGAAACCTCAGGTGACTGTCCAGGCAGCTGGCTGTTTCTGTCAACTCACAAATTTTTGGAAGTTGCTTGCATGCACTTTGTTTTTATTTTTGTTAGCTAATATTATTTCCTTCTTGGGTCTCTGAGGGAGTTGAAGATTAGTTAGTTATAGTTGAAGGTTAGTTAGTTATAGTTGAAGATTAATTAGGATAGAAAGTGAATTAGATACATTTTGGACTTAACAAAATAGGATAATGAAATTATTATCTCTGAATTTGTCAAATACAAATGGACTAGACATTGTTTAGACATTTATTATTTGTATATAGTTATTGTACTTTTGTATATAGTTTTTCTTTTGTTAGTTATAACCTTTTTCTTTTTTTTTCCTTTTTATTAAAATAGAAAAGGGGAAATGTGGTGGTATTTTACTTGTACTGAAATGTGATTTTAATTGTATGTTAATAAATAAAGTTGCCTGGGGGTCAGAAAAAAAAATTTCTAAAAAAATTAAATTATTTCTGTTATTTGTTGGGATTATAATATAATTAAACAAATTCTTCCTTTCTTTTCATCCCCCCAAGCCCACCCATATACCCTTCCTTGCTCTTTTTCAAACCCATAGCCTTTTTTTTCATTAGTTCTTGTTAAGTATACATATATGTGTAATCAAAAATGCATAAGTACAATCCACTCAGTCTGCGTAATTTTACTTGTGTGCATATTTTCAGGGCTGATTGTACCCAGAAAGACAGACATTGCTTGCCCTCTCTCATTTGAGGCTCCTAGCTCCAAATCTTCAGATGTGAGCACATCTCCCAGAGTAACCTCAGGAACCAGAAAAGTAAAAAGGGACCATTCATTGCCAGGTTGGTGGGTGGAGAGGCAATGGAATATTTAGGTAACTCATTTTCAGGTATCTATTGAAACTTTGTCTCTTACATAATTAATTTTGGAGAAGGTTCTATGTACCCCTGAGAAAAAGTATATTACCTATCTTTTGGGTGAAATATTTTATACCTAATTATTGATTCTGGTTTATCCATACTATGTTTTAGCTCTGAAGTTTCTTAGTTTATTTTCAGTTTGGAAGACCTAACTAAATATGAGAGCAAGGTATTAAAATTCCCCACTATTATTGTGTCTGGACCTATGTGTCCTTTTTGTACCATTTAGCATTTTAAAAATAGACTTCAGTACTCCAGTATTCAGTGCATGAATATTTGCAATGGCTATGTGTGGGTTTCCCCTTTTATTAATACATAGAATCCTTCTTTATCTCTTCTAATTAGTTTTGGTTTGAAGTCTGCTTCATAAGCTATAAAGACAGATAACTGCTACTTTTCTTGGTAGCTTGTTTTCCTCATTTAATAGTGATTTTGTGTGTGTGTGTGTGTGTGTGTGTGTGTGTGTGTGTGTGTGTGTGAGAGAGAGAGAGAGAGAGAGAGAGAGAGAGAGAGAGAGAGAGAGAGAGAGATTTTGCTAGGTAAGTGTATTTCTTAGAGACAATATGTAGCTCTTTTTAAATCTGTTCCATTAGTCTGCATCTCCGTCTTTAATTGAAAATAGAATCTTCTCTCATACAATACACCTTAACCACAGTTTTCCCTCCCTCCACTCCTCCCAGCTTCCCTCAACATCCCACCTCCCCAGGATCTGCTCGCCCTCCATCTCCCTTCAGAAAAGATCAGGCCTCCAAGAGACAACAACCAAACAGGACAAAACAAAATACAATAAGACAAGTCAAAAACCCTCACACTGAAGTTTGACAAGACAGACCAACAGCAGAAAGAGAATCTCAAGAACAGGCAAAAGAGTCAAAGACACACCCACTCCCATAGTTAGAAATCCCAGAAAAACACCAGACTGACAGCATTGTGATGGTTAAGTGAGGACATTTACATCTAAATTTACTATAGGAGGTTTTCCATTTCTTTTTTTTTTTTTTTTTTTTTTTTTGGTTTTGGTTTTTCGAGACAGGGTTTCTCTGTGTAGCTTTGCGCCTTACCTGGGACTCACTTGGTAGCCCAGGCTGGCCTTGAACTCACAGAGATCCGCCTGGCTCTGCCTCCCGAGTGCTGGGATTAAAGGCGTGCGCCACCACCGCCCGGCGGTTTTCCATTTCTAACAAATTTATTAGTAAAATGCTCTCTTTTCCTGGATTGTTGTTATCTCTTCTCCTTCTCCTACATTAGTTTTGGGAGGTTGCTGGTTTATTATGTTAGGTGAAGTTGTTTCTTTCCCAAGCCACATTGTCCATCTGTTCCTTTCAGGGAGTGTGTAGTTTTATATGTTCTCAACAGTCTTATGTCTAAGAAGAATAGGACTGGATCGATGTACTGATGAATTCTATCAATATTTTAAGAACGATTTAATCCTAATTTTTCCTAACATTTTCCATGAAATAGAAATGGAGGCATACTTCCAAATTCATTCTATAATGCCAGCATTATTCTGATATCAAAGCCACGTAATGACACAAAAATAAAAGAAAGCTACAGGTCAATTTCTTTGGTGAAAATAGAGGCAAAAATTCTCAGTGAAATAGGTTGAAAATAAATTAAAAAATTCACTAAGATGTTCATACATTATGACCAAGTGGGTTTCGTCCTAGAGATACAAACTCACTCAAGAGACATAAATCATTGGTGTATGATGTTATGTCTACGTCTTCAATTCTATTCCATTGATTAACAGGTCTGCTTTTATGCCAATACCATGCTGCTATTATTACTATAATTCTGTAGCACAGCATGAGATAGGGGATGATGATACCTCTGGTAATTCTTTTGTTATTTGGGATTGTTTGGACTATAGTGTGTATGTGTGTGTGTGTGTGTGTGTGTGTGTGTGTGTGTGTGTGTGTGTTTTCATATGTAGCTTAAGATTGTTTTTCAATTTCTGTGAAAAATAGTGTAATTGTGATAAGGATCACAGTGAATGGGTGACTGCCTTTTGTAGGACAGTTATTTTCATTGTATTAATCCTATCAATTCATAAGCATGGAATATCTTCCATCCTTGGATGTCATTTTCAATTTCTTTCTTCAGTGTCTTAAAGGTTTTATTAAACAAGTCTTTCTCTTGCTTGGCTGGAGTTATTCCAAGATATTTAATTTTTTGACTGCTGTTGTTTCCTGATGTTTTTCTTAGCCTGTTTGTTATTTGTGTATAGGAAGGCTACTGTTTTTGTGTGTTAATTTTGCATCCTGCTGCTTTGTTGAAAGTATTTACCAGTTCTAGAAATTTGCTGGTGGAGTATTTAGGGTTGTTTCCATATAAAATCACATCATCTTCAAATAAAGATACTTAGACTTCTTACTTTCCTACTTCTACCCCTTGATCTCTTTCAGTTGTCTCGTTGTTGTAGCTAAGACTTCTAGAACTACATTGAACAAATGTGGAGAAAGTATACATTCTGCCTTTCCCCTGGCTTTAATAGGAATGCTCTGAGTTTCTCTCCATTTAAAATTATGTTGGTGTTGGTTGCAATAAACTGTTTATATCATTTTGAGTTAAGTCTTTCATATCTCTTCAGGCCTTTATCATGAAGAAGTGTTGGATATTTTTTGTATCTAGTGAGATGACTAACTGTTGTATGTATTTTAGTCTGTTTATGTGGTAGTTTACCTTTATTGATTTACATATGATGACTCATCCTTGCATGTCTGGAATGAAGTCAACTTGATCATGTTGAACAATATTTTTGGTATGTTTTTGGATTCAGTTTATAGTTTACTGAAATTTTTTCATATATGTTCAAAGGGATATTGGTCAACAATTTTCTTTTTGTTAAAGTCTGTGTATGGTTGTGTAAGATAAAAGTGATTTAAAAGAATTTAGAAATTTTTCCTCAGTTTCTGTTTTGCAGAATAATTTGAAGAGAATTGGCATTATTTTTTCTTTGGCAACCTGACAGTATTCTGCAACAAATCCGACTGGCCCTGGGCTTCTTTCGTTGTTGTGGGAACACCTATAATTGCTGATTATATTTTACTGGGGTTGTGAGTCTGTTTAAATTGTTCCATTTATCTCAATTTAAGTTTTATAGGTTGTTTATGTGTCAAGGAATCAACCTATTACTTTTTTTAATTTATTTTTATCTTGTTTTTGAGATTATAATTTATTTATAACACTTCTTCTTTCCCTTCCCTCTATCCAAACATTCTCATCACCATTCCTCACTCTCCTTCAAATTCATGGCCTTTTTTTTTTTCTTTTTTACAATTGAGCTCATTTCTTTAATTTTCCATTAGTGGAACACAGATTTTTAAAGTAAGTCATTATGATGCTCTAAATTTCATTGGTATCTGTTTTAACGCCTCCTTTCTCATTTCCTATTTTATTGCTTTGGATCATCTCTTTCTCTTGATTAACTTAGCTAAAGATTAGTAAATATTGCTAATTTTTTCAAAGAAGCAATACTTCCTTTCAGTGATACTTTATGCATTTTGTTTGTTTCTAATTTGTTTTCAGCCCTGTGCTTTATTTTTTTGTCCTGTATACTCTTTAGAATATTCTTTCTTCTTCCTTTTTATTTTTGTTTTCTTCTTGTTAAATATTCCCTTGCATTTGATGCATAAATGTTTAGAATTGTAACATCCTCTTGGTGGACTTTTCCAATAATGAATAGATAGTGCTCTTCCCTAGCTCTGCTGATTAGGTTTGGCTTGAAGTCTACATTTCCAGATATTAAAATATCTATGCCGCTTGTAGGATATTATTTTAAAATGTGTTATACTTGCTTATGCTGTGGAACATTTGTTTTAATGATGCAGAGCTGTATTGCATTCTTTTATTTGGGAGTTGGGTGGGGCCCCTCCCATCCAAAAGAGCCAAAAGAGTAAAGAAAACAACCAACTATAGTTTGGCACCCAACTTGGGGCTTAAATTTCCCTGTGGGGCTTGAGAAAGCTAGAAAAAAAAAGTGTATCCGGCTACTTTAGGATTTTCTTCCTGCTAGTGAGCCCTCGAGTAGCCAGTAAGTTAAATAGGAGCAACAACAACAAAAACAAACTAAGTAAAAATGTCTGCCACAGTGTGAACATTGGCATTCTAGAGCCCTGGGAAGGTTGAATGAAGTTCTTGGTCACACACCTCTAACCAAATTGGCTCCGAGCATTAGTCTTGGCTATCATGACCTGAGAACAGGAAGAGCCACACAGAGTGATCCGGGTATAGCTTAACAGTCTGAAGTTTGCTCATGCAGTCAAAAAAGGCTAAAAGATATGCAGTAAAAGAGGTCTAGGCAGAAAAACCTCTGAACAGGTTCCAGTGGTGTTTTACAATGTGGGTAGGCTTAAGAAAGAAAGAAAAAAGGTATGGACAGTTGTGGAAAGAAATAAATAGTTTAAAAATAAAATAAAGTCTTTAAATATGCAGTAAAAAGAAAAGAAAAGAAAAAGCCATGTAGAGACGGGAAATACACAGGGAGTCTGAGTCCTGTGTGTTATTGTGTTGATTTTGAATTTTTTGCTTGTTGATAAGCAAACAACAGCTGTTATGAGACATGGAATTGAAAGAACTGATGAAATAAGCCAGTCTAGATATTTTAAGAATACTTTAGCTTTAAAATGAAAGTCAAAAATTACATTTGTCAAATGGAAATCAAAAACGCTTTTGAGTTTTGTTTCCACAGAAAACAAGAAGCTGTGGGTTTGTTCCAGGTTAATATGGGTCAGGTTTGATCAAGGAAGACCTCCTGAACCTTGAGAGGTAATATCTATCAAAAAAGATTATAGCTGGCCTTCCCAGGACTTGGTCATTATCTCAAATTTTCTCAGGGACCCTAAAGACACTTCATCCAGAGACAATAGGAAGCAGTTTGGAGAACATGATGCCTACATTCCCAAGAGGGGTGTGGGAAGTTTTGGGTTATTTGGTAGGTTATAGATGCTTGTTGTTATTTAGGGGAATATGGGAACAGGGGAAAGAGACTGATTCTGAGGGTCCCTTAAGTGGAGTTTAGTATCCAGCTCCATGTGGTTAGTCTAGGGAATATTCTTTAAGTTATTAGCTAGGTAAAAACTTTCTGAACAAAAATTTAGTAGCACAGAATCTAGCCCCAAATACTAACAGACAGAATTACATGAAATGAAGAAGGTTTTGCATACAAAAGGAAATTATCAACAGAGCAAACAAACCGCATAAAATGAGAGAGAAAAAATCCCAGTTATATCCAGACAGGCTAATATCCAGAATTTACAAGAACTACAGAAGTTAAATACTCAGAAAATGAAACTACCAATCAATAAGTGACCTAATGGAATGAATAACTAATTTACAAAAGAAAAAAAGAAAAACATGGATAGTAACCATGTTAAAAGGTGTTCAAAATCCATAATCATCAGGAAAATGCCAATTAACATTGAGACACTACCCAGGCCAGTCAGAAAAGCTATCATTAACACATTTGTCAACAAATGTTGGAGAGGATGTTGGAAAGAGGTCTCCTTAATTGATGCTGGTAGGAGGGCAATGTTTTGAAGACAGGGTTTTCCTATGTAGTCCCAGCTATCCTGAAACTCACCATGTAGACCAGGCTCACCTAGAACTTCCCAGCATTCCAGCTGCCCCTGCCTCCCAAATTCTGAGATGAAAGCTGTGTGCTACCATAGCCACATCACTTGTTTGATAATTATTTGGAGTGTAAACATTTAAATGTCATTTATGATAGCTTCAGAGCCACACATACTTAAGGATGAATATGAGAAAATAAGTAACAAATTTTCATGGTAGAAACTAAAGATATGGTGGAATTCTCATTTTAAAATCATATATCATTGCAGAGATATACTTGACCAAAGACTAGAAAAATGGTTAAATTTGCAGTTCTCCCTCAAACATATATTATTATCCCAATAATAACCCCAATGTCTTCCTCTACTTTTTAGTTGAAATTAAATAAGCTTCATATAAAATTTATGTGGAAAAGCTAATTATCATGAATGTCAATATACAATTTAAGAAGAAACTACATTAACTAATGCCAAGAATAAACATAACCTAGGTACATGTATGAGAATATGTGAAAATACTTGCAATAAGAACAGAGCAGGTAGTATAGGAACACACACACACACACACACACACACACACACACACACACACACACATTTGCCTTTTCTTAATAGGAACAAAATCATTCAATGAAGAAAAGATAATTTTGTTATTAAAGAACTTGGAAGATCTTTTGATATTTTAAACACAGTACTCTGATGTTGAATTATTTCTCTCTCCATATTCAAAACAACCTCAAACAGGTTATAGACCTAAATATAAAACCTAACATTATAAAACTCCTAGAAAACAGGAGGAAAGGTTGCTAAATAGGTGAAACTTCTTCAGAACAATGTACATGAATCACAGCATATACAGAAATTGTTTCATACAAAATATAATTACACACTGTTCAAAAGGTTTAGAAATACATAGTTTAATCTTAAGTCAGAATATTGCCAAGAAGTGTATCTTATGAACAACATAGGACATAATGCAAAAGTAACTTTTGTAAATAAAGATAACAATTTAACTACCTAACGTACAAATAGCAGTTTAAGTATGAACGATTGTTGAAGCATTGACATATATGAGTGACATTTAATGTTCACATAAGTGAACATTTAAGAGATTCAGTATACTTTGTCAGGGAAATACAAAGTAAACATAGAGTCAGATGGCTTTCCAGCAAAAAGCTAAACTGAAAACTGAAAGTCACTGTGTATCCTTGATGGAGATAAAGAGTAAGGGGCAAGATGTGAGAGATCATTCAGAAAAGAGCTTTCTAGGTTTTTATAAAGTTAAATCTTATGATGCAACTATCCTGTTCCTCAAGATGTACTCAGGACATGTAGGCTTTCATAGACATATCACTCTTCAGAACATTTACACCCATTTTATTTATAACAGCCCAATTATGGAAAGTAAAAGTAAAATAAAACCAATCAATCAACAAACAAAAAACTCAGAAAATTAACTGGTAAGTGGATAAAGCATGGAATTGTGTTGCAACCTTAATGAACAATTCTGGACATCATTAAAAAGGAGTGAACTACAGATACGTGCAATAAATTCAGTAATAGATAATAATTTTGAAATAATCTTAGAAACAAAAAACCTAGTATAATGTATGATTCCATTTATATGGCATTTTCAAAAAGACAGAAAATACCCATAGAAATAAGATCAGGTGTCATATACTCAAAGTGGGAAACATAGTATTGATATAAAAGAATGAAATAATGAAGATGTACAAAAGTGTGAATATTTTATCTTTTATTGTAATATTTTACACAGCTGGGTATGTTTGCCTGAACTTCTTGATCTTCTGAATATTTACCTGAGAATGAAGGAATTTTAATGCATGAAAATTGTACCTCTACACACATGGCATATTTATTAATGCTGATTTGATTTAGTGTATGTGTGCATGTGTATGTGTATGTGGCATGTTTTAAGGGTGTGTGTGATGTGTTTGGGGGAATACAGGTACTACAGTGTTCAAATGGAGGTCATAGAAGAACATTATGGAGTAGGCCCTCTCTTTACAAGTTTACAGGGATCAAACCTGCACCCTCAGGATTGCACAGAAATTGCCTTTACCCTCTGAGACATCTCACCAATACAACACACACACACATGTGCATATGTGTGTACATACATGTGACATATGTTCAGATTGTTTTTCTTTATCTAGCTATCTGATGAGGAAATCTAATTTTTAACAATGTCCAAATCTTATTTTCCTCACCCCGCATTATAATGATTTTAAGCTCTTAAATAACAAGTGTTCTCTCTCTTTGATAGTAGTAATTATAATAATTTAATGAATAAACCAAATCAGTTAGGTATATTTTTCCTGTTTTTGAACTCATTAATTGAAGTTATCTGTCTAAAATTTTTATAGCTCCTTTAAACTTCAAGAATATTCTTTACAAGAAATATCTTGATGGAACATTCCAAATTGCTCAGTTATTGGCAACAGCTATATTTGAAAAGCTCCTATCTTAAGATCCAGTTCCAATAACTGGCTTTTCCTATAAAGATGTAGTATTCCAGAGATTAAATCACATCCCTATCATGAACAGACGGTGCCGAGAACTCAGCTAAGTCCAATTCGTAACAATTTTATTTAGGCTCCACAAAAATATAGTATGAGAGTGAGAAACTATAAATAAAGAAGATGTGCAAGTGTTACACATGCTACTAGCAGGGATGGATTCTACTGACATGAAATAGTATGCCAGGTCACATAAGAACTTGAAAAAATTGATCACTTTATGAAAACAAAGATTAATTAAAAAAATTCAAGGGCCAATTACTGACAACTGAACAGCTGCAGATTATTTCCAAAAAGACTGTTTGTCTTTTATGATTATTGATGAGTTGAGGCCTAGTGTGAGGGCTCAAATTACTCAAGGCCAGAGAATCTGGGCTTGCTCTACTCCAGCAGGGCTGCATAATGGAATGATTTGGGCACGGGTGTGGCTGCCAGGTATTTTGAAGGGTCTACTCTTGGCTGTACATTGTGCTTTGATCTTAAAAGGGGGAGGTCTCTTGCCTTTCCCCTTGGCATTGTATAAAGAGCTCTTCAGAATTAACCTCAAAGTGACTGTGTATTGGTCTATAGCCCTCTTGAAGCTATCCTGTGTCTTTTCTTATTGTCTGCTTCTATCTTTCTATCTATCATTTCCTCATTCCTCTCTCCTCCCCCAAAGAACCCTTCAACAGTTTGGAGCTGGACTCCAGCAGACTCCTACGACCTAGCATATTCTGAGAGGAGCAAAATCATTGTATTTCCTTAAATCATTTCTAATGTAGAAAACAATCTCTAAACCCATCTTTTAACTTAAACAAATACTTGTGATCAAGGACAGCATGCCTGAGTGCACAGTCCAGTGTCCAACACATATGGCATACACAACAATCTTCTAAGTGTGTAAGGTATAGAAAGTATGAGCATTTTAAAAATTTTTAATCATTTGCTGGATTTGCACCCTCTCATCTTAAGAATAAGGTAACATATATTTAAGGACATCAAATAGTACACTTTCAGATACATTTGAAAATGTGCTTTCAATGTATTAGAATTTATGGTTTTGACAAAGGAAATAATTGGTGAGTACTAAAACTCTTGGGTATTAAAATTCTACCTACATAAAGAATCTGAAACTTTGTTGTGACTTTAAGCTGCTCGGATTGTGATTCTTTTGATGTCTGGAAGCAGCAAGAGATGTTTTCACCTGTAGACATCACTGTCTAAATGTTTGTATATTATTTGGAGTGAAGTAGAAAACTCATCAGATCCACTCATATACCCTGCCCTCTACATTGTCAATGTAAGACTCATTCTGTTTCCTTTCACTCCGAAGCGTCATGTTGTTCTAATTGCAGTAGCAAAATATTCCTCAAATCTCATTCTTCCTCTCAGTTCCTATCAGAATTTTTGATACTTTTTACATTACTGAAAATATTCTGTTGTTTCTGGTCATGCTAATTTCAAAGTAGATGATTCCATAGTCCTTCCGGAATTACCTATCTGTATTTAAAAAATCTATCACTTGAGCCTTCCACTGACTGCATATCAGTGGCTCCAAATTGCCTACATGTTTAATAAAAACTTGTTGATACTTGTGTTGCTCTTCCTATCTAACCTTTCTTGTTGCTCTAACTATTCTTGGCTTCTCTCTGCTTCGAGTATCTATTTTTGCTTTATACTGTGTTTCTCACCTCTTAGCCACAAACCGTACTATTCTTCCTAGAATGTGCCTATAGCTGTATCCTTGTCTGTATTCCTGATGCACATGGAACTGTAATTTTCAAGAATTATCTTTCCCGAAATCCTCCCTTTCTCTCTGACCTTTTAAGTTTAGATTAGCCTTTGAAGGTCACCTTCTGTGAATCACACTCCTGCCAATGTGCATCTTTATTATTTCCATGTCATTGTCCAATTCCCTTAGCTTTTGCCTCTCTTGTCTTCTTTATGTTGTTGGAGCCTCAAGTTATAGACTATCTTGTTTCTAGCAAACTCACAGAGACTGGAGTGGCATTGTGTACATAACAAGTACTCAAATGTTTATTGAGGAAGAAACTAATAAGCAGACATTGAAAGTGCCAATAAACAGCTTTAAATTTAAATTTAATTTAATAATTAATAAGCTTTTAATCTCACTTTGTGAGATCTTCACTGGAGTTTATGAAGGTAGCATCCTAATATCTAGAACATCACCATAGAATATGCTGATTCACAACTCTTAAAATGACTCCTACTATAACATAATGTAGGAATTAAATTTGAACATGTGTGATAAGCCAGACATAAAGTAATCATCTATATTTATATAAGAAATTATTTTTTCTAAGCTGAGCCATGTGACATATGCCTATAATGCTAGCACCTAGAAGGTGGATGCAGGAGTTCAGTAGTTCAATGATGACCACTAGTACATTGGGAGTTTGAGACCAGCCTGTGCTACATGAGGCCTCCTGTTATTTTTTTCCACAAGCAATGTAATAATTTTACCAAATATACTAAAAGATCACTCAGAGTATCAACTATGTAATTTCATATCTAACATATCTGAAACATTGTCAACCTTACATTTCTGTTACCCTGATTTCTGAAAACAACTCTTTTGCAAAACATAAAACAGGTAGAGGAAATTTTCAAAGAGAAACTGAAGACAAAACATCCACTGATGCAGAAGAGTTTGTGCCTACCTCCTGAAATCTGTGCTCTCCAAGGTCAGATGATTTATAAAGCAGAAAACTCCTGAAAGCAATTTTTAAAGGTACAAATTAGTTATAACATGTGTTGTGTTAATTACATCTAAAAATATTCCAAACATCTTTTTTCTTTTAGCACTTAAACATCTGTTGGTATATTCAAAGATCCTATTGGATTCCATGATAAATTAAATGATGTTTTCCTTGAAGGGAGTCTATAATATGGCAATAGTCTACCATTTAAGTTAGTCTAAATAGAGCTACTGTCAGTCAGAGATTTACATTGGAATAGGCATATTTTGGAATATGTAAAATTTGTTTCTTTTAGCATCAATACATATTTTTAAAAGTCCTATAAGTGGAAATTTAAGTTTATATAAAAAAACACATTCAAATTTGCATCTTAATATAACCAACAGAACTCAGTACCTCAGATTCCTTGACACAGCACTAGATGGTAACCTTTCTAAGAGTTTTGAGGAATAATGCATTGTTGTCTGGTTTCCTGATGTCTTTTGCAAAAGATTTTACTAAGAGACCCAGCATCCAAACACTATACTACCCTACATTCAACCATCAAAACTCAAACTTACTCTTTCGTTTAATTTTTTTTTTATTCTTGACCTCTTTCCTTTCCCTCAGAGAGCTTATATTTTATTGTGTAATATAAACTATAAAAGCAAAAACAAGTAGATAGGGAAAGGAGGACATTTGCTGTGAGAAGATTCTTAGTAAAGTATCTTCTAGTGGGGTGGTCCTGTGCTAGGCTTTCACTCCATATCTTTCTTTCTTTCTTTCTCTCTCTCTCTTTCTTTCTTTCTTTCTTTCTTTCTTTCTTTCTTTCTTTCTTTCTTTCTTTCTTTCTTTCGGTCTCTTCTAGCTGGAGAATTTCTCTCCAGCTCTCACCAAGTCCCGGCAGTCCCAGAGCCCACTTATAAAATAAACATACAGACGCTTATATTATTTAAACTGCTTGGCCATTAGCTCAGGCCTATCATTGTCTAGCTCTTACTCTTATATTCAGCCCATTTCTATTAATCTATACTTTGCCACGTGGCTTGTGGCTTACTGATACCTTACATCTTCCTTGTCCTGGTGGCCGCTCCAGGCAATCTCTCCCTTCCCTTCCTGTTTCCTCAGTTCTCATCTCTGTTAGTCCCACCTATACTTCCTGTCTGGCTATTGGCCAATCAGTGTTTATTTATACAGAGCGATATCCACAGTAGTCTCTCTCTCTCTTTTTCTTTCTTTCTTTCTTTCTTTCTTTCTTTCTTTCTTTCTTTCTTCCTTCCTTCCTTCTCTCTCTCTCTCTCTCTCTCTCTCTCTCTCTCTCTCTCTCTCTCTCTCTGTCTCAGTAGCCAATATCATTAGACACTAGTATGAAAATTAAGGATCAGAAATTATTCCAATGTGCCTGCTTTGTGAAGAAATCCAGCTTCTAGACAGACTGGTATATAGAAGAATTGTACAAATCATTAATTTATGCCATCCTATATAACAAATATTTGGAGGGATTTCAGTGATAAAGATAATTACATAAAAATAGGAAATAAAAATTAAAAAATCTATGCAATAGTTTGTTTTTTAAGTAAAAACAATCTCAAAAATTAACTATTAGAGAAATATGTGAAACAGTGATCATTATCAGGATGTGTCAGTTTGCTGGTAGTAGACTTTGTTTTTCTGAGGCAGAGATCCTTAAATTTCAGTGGCATAAGGGCATTTTACTTGAAATGCCCCCAAAAGACCCTGATTCCTGTTGCCAGGCCCAAGATCATGACTTTCTGATACATTCCCCAGGATAAACATATTACACGTATCCTACAATAGCCACCAATGTAGCCTAACACAAAAGCATAAGCCATCTAAAATATCATGGTTGGTTTTGACAATATTCATGCATAACACACTTCATAGTTCTTGAGCATAAACCCTTTAGATATAAATACTAGGCCACAATTTCAAAATGTTAAACACACCTAGAACATAAATTGCAATGTATTTTGTGAAATGGATGGAGGCATTTTACAGTTGCCAGGTTCATATCACAATTCTGTTCACCACTTTTTAAGTTTGTAGGCATACATTTTAATTTAAATATATATTAAATTATTAAGAACATTATGCTTTTCAATACTTAGTCTCACTTTTTTTTTGCTTGTTTTTAGTTCTGTTCTATTTTTGTTTTTGAATTTCCACTGTCCTTTGCTACTGGTTACCTTCTGAGGTGCTCTCTAGGTAGTTTTCTAGCATGAACTGCCCACTTTGGTATTTAATTTAATGTAGGGTTGTCCAGGGAAATGTTCCCTTAGTGTGTGCCTAGACATGTCTTCTGTTTGTTTTATTGTCTTAGGACTTTTTGGGTTTCTTTTAAAGTATTTTAATTCTATATGCTTTTAAGAATTTTCCTTATAATCGATTACCAAGATTTTGTAAGATGATGTGCCCAAGTTTTTCTTGCCAAGGTCTGTCATAACTTAAACATTATTTAAATAAGATTTTGGAATTTTTTAGCCATTATTCAATCATGCAAAGTTTTGGCACTACTTCTTCCTACTTCTGCTGAGATATTGAATCACATATATTTCCATGCTTATTTTTGTTCCATATATATCTTATACTTTTTATCTGTTTCCATTTATTTTTTTCTACATTCATCATTATAATTTTTCCATAATTTTCTCTTCTAAATAATCATACCAAATAGAAATGTAGTGTCTGGGACTATAGTTACTATGTGCTGAGCATGAGTAAGACTTTTGGTTAAATCCCCAGGGTAGGGTGGATAATGGGAGAGGGACAGGGACAAGTACTATGAAATGGAGAGGGAGTGAACAAAAGAGAGTTCATAGAAAATTTCTAAAAAGTAAATAGACAAAAGCCATGACTGGAGAGATCTTAGACACTTAGACCCTAAGCAAAACCCAAGACAGCTGCTCAGTGAATCAGCATCACCTTAACGAATGAAAAGTGTCTTCCTCTTGGGGTAGTTTAGAGCAAGAGCTAGCCCAGATCTGAATTCTCCACTTCTCTCCTTGTGTCTTCAGTCTGCCTATTGTCTGTGGTCTGTGGCCGGCCTGTCTGCAGTCTGTCTGTTGTGTATTTCTAATATCTGTCTGTCCTAAGATGGTATTTGTTCTATATTTAGTGAACAGCACAGGAAATATGGTATGAGAAAGTAATGAATAATTCTTCTTTACAGGAATTTTCTCAGAGTTTTGCAAGGAAACAAGAACTTCAACTAACCCAGAATAATACTCAAACCCACACACATACAAATATCACCAACCCAGGTCTACATGTTGTTCACAGTATTTATGGTGACTGTTTTCATTAAGGTTGTTTTCAACCTGTTAGCTGCTTTCAGCAAGTGATTAGCACAAAACACACACACACACACACACACACACACACACACACACACACACACCACATTATTCTTGCCAAGGGGCATGGAAAATTACATTGTTTACGATGAAAGCTGTGTACTTTGCTTAGGCTGTAAAAGCTGATTACATGGAAAATCCAAGGCTCAGAAATGTTGGTTACATTGTTTTCTTAAGGACAGGTTACACTTAATGAGGCTGAGTACACAATAGGGAAACTGAATACATAGTTTTAAATAATCTTAAGGCATATTATTAACTTGGCTGCAAGGTCTACAAAGCACTGGTTTTCCAAGTCAAGAGATAGAAGCTTTTTCCACAAGTAACTGAACTGACACAACTTCAAATCATTCCTAAGTTTCTGTTTATATTCGCAGACAAAGGATGCTCGCAACCTTAGAAAGAGAAGTGTTACATTGTAGTTAACAAAGATAAAGGCAAAGACTCATGACTGCACAAGATGTTGAGAATGAAAAATAGCTAAGGGCTCATCCCTGAAAAGACCAACTTGTACCACTCCCTTTAAGGCTCAGGAAACATTGAGGAAGAGAGGACAGACAGAGTGCCAGGGTTGCAGGATGGAGAGAGAGGGTGTGGCATGCCATCTTCTAAGCAGGACAGGAACATGGGAAACATATATTCACAGCAGCTGTATGTACTGGCAACGGACCTATGGATATCAGCCCTACTAACAGTCAGCTATGGAGGCCTGAGTGACCACCAGGGTCCTATCACTTACTGTTGGTGTGTTGCAAACCAAGAAATTCTAGGAAGGAGGAAAGTATGTATACTCACTGGCAGACCCACAAGGCTCTGATGGTTCCAAACTCGGGGTCATCCAAATGGCCCTGATTAAACTCTGTGGAACACTAAACCAAACCAAACCAAACTACATATAGAAGAAAGATGTTTAAAGGGAGGAGGAGCTGGTTGAGGCAGAAAAAATGGAAAGAATAACAGCACAAATTATATGGTATACACGTATAAAAGTGTGAAGAAACAAAATCTACTAATTAAAACAAAAATAGGAAATGGGAAATTGATTAGTATGATTTAATATGCAATCAATATAAAATTAATTAAATAAAATTTAAAAAACACAGTTGATCACTTTGAAACAGCCACTTTGCAAATATCACACATTCATGTGTCCAAATGTCTGACATTTAGACAATGCTGGTCTACATTAGTAGTCATTCAGTACAACTCTACTATTGAATTTCTACATTTAATAATTAAGCTTGATATTTAATTCATATTTGCTTCTGATGACTTCAATTTTCCATGTCACAGTCTATTTTCTTGAATCAATTAATCATATCTACTTTATATATTTACTCGATGACTTCCATGTGTCAGCAAATGCCTTCCGTGTATCAGCGAGTGGTTGTATCTATCACCCACTCTTGTTTCCTGAGATCCATTTCTTCAGCATGACTTTGATTTTCCTACTGAACCCCCAAAGATATGCATGAAAACCATAGTGATCTTCTCCATTACACATTTCCCCAACAACAAAGATGTTTTCCAGAACAGAAACATCCCTATTTATCTAAAAACACAGAACAAGCAGGGATTGTGAGAGAATGTGACTGTTGACCAACGTTCTCCACTTAGATAGCAACAGAATTCTACTGTCTGTCTCTGTGGTGTTACAAAGCTCCCCAGTTTCTCCTGAAGTTTCCTTTTTATCAATGGCTTTGCATCCCAATGGTCTTTTCAATTTGAGAACTGAGAAAAACTCAAATCAAAACACTTTCATTATTGTTACACATGTATGTATACATATATGAATTTATATGCACATGTATGTGTTCCTAAATACATAATTACAACTACTCAGTTTGTATAATGTTGCTTGTAGGCTTGTCTTCAGTGCTGACGATGTTGTATTAGATCAGCAATTGATGTGCTCTTCCCTGGGGAAGACTATTTTTCCTACTCTCAACATTCCTTGTTTGACTGTAGTTTTTTCTGTAGGGTTGGAGAACTGAAAAATAACACATAGGGGAGTGTATTTGGGATGTCTTGATTGAGGAAAGGGAAGGGTTAATGATATGTTTATGATCTCAAAAAATAAAACAAACAATTAAAAAAGACATCCTCAAACAATGGAATCTTTTCTGCATATCTGCATCCCTGGCTTGATTTCCCAGCACTGGGTACAGAGAAAGAAAAGAGAGAAGAAAAGGTCACTTTTATGTATTATGTATTTTATGTTTCCATAGATGGCCTCTATGCCCTGTGAAAATTATGAACTATGTGATTGGGATCCTGTGAAATTATTACAATCGATTCTACTAGTCCAGCATATTTTCTCAAATAACTCGAAACAGCAAATACAATCTCAGATGTGTCAGATGTCTAGGCCCCACTTACCAGGGCTCTTTACTGAAGATTTCATGAGGTTTGATGTCAGATTTCCTTCAGGCTGGGTTTTCCTACAGAGACTAAGATAAATCTTCTTCTAAGTACACCCAGTGGTTAACTGAATTTCGTCACATCTGCAGAACTTATCAATACTTAATTCTTCTCCAAGGCAAGATGAAAATTGAGACCCCTTTCCTCCTACTAGGTTGCTTCATCCAGCCTTGATAGGTGGGCTTGTGCCTAGTCTTACTGCATCTTGCTGTCATGTTAGGTTGATATCCCTGGGCAGCCTGCTCTTTTCTGGAGGGAAACAGGGAGCAGCGCATCCTGGGGGAGTTGAGTGGGGGTGGGTAGCTGGGAGGAGTAGAGGGAGGAGAGGATGAGGTTGGGATGTATTGTATGAGAGAATAGTTTTTTTTAAAAATGAAAATCATTTGACCTCACAACTCTTTTTATTGGATGTCCATAGCTGTGTCTTGCTTACCTAGGATAATATCCTCTTGGGCTTATCTTTTTAAAAAATTGAAAAGGGGCTTTAATTGTACCTGTAAAGCCCTTCATCTTGGCCAAATACTGCTGATTAGGAGCAAGATATAAGCCCTACCTTCAATCCAAAGTCATAGATGTGTATGTATGCCATTAGTGAACCTCTTCATGTTCTGGTTGTCACATGCAGGAGTTTTCAGGAGAAGGATCAGGTTTGAAGTAACTCTGAAAACATAGCTATTTTTCATTATCATAGGCTTAATTAAGGAAGGAGTCTGTATACTTTTAATGACATTGAAGTATATTTTTTTTTCCTTTTTTTTTTTTTTGGTTTTTTTCGAGACAGGGTTTCTCTGTGTAGCTTTGCGCCTTTCCTGGAACTCACTTGGTAGTCCAGGCTGGCCTCGAACTCACAGAGATCCGCCTGGCTCTGCCTCCCGAGTGCTGGGATTAAAGGCGTGCGCCACCACCGCCCGGCAAAGTATATTTTTAATGACACAAATTATTTCATTTATGGAAGAGGTAGAAAGATGCCCCTTCATCTGAATCTATGACCTTATGACTCACTTCAAATAACAGAATTGGATGGATTTTAGTATATGTGTCTTCATGGGCTAGCTAGAGACGATGCAGGTTCTGCTGTATTGGTTAGGATACCATACCCTGCACAGTCCTGCTTTGCTGTGTAAGAAATTCCACATGTCTCAGACTTCCAGGCTGGCAAAAACACAGTCCATGTGAACAGACATTTATGTGCATTTATGTGCACTGATGGACAGCCTAGCTAAAGTGCTAGTCAAAAGCCAACTGAGTTAGATATTTCCAGATGATTCCATGGCCCAAACTTCCAATTATGCCCTATCTGAAAGTCTTTTCTATTATGGTTTTCCACATTAGCGAGCAGCAACAACAACAAAAAAAATCAAAAAGTTTATCATAATGACCGTCCTGTTAATTTGTGGAAATAATAAAATAGTGGCATCAAGTTGCTCAAGTGATATGATCTAATATGCAAAGATAGTAACAGGAACTGGCAGCAATCTGAGAATGACATGATTATCCTTATCATACCCACAAATCTTCATCTGATTAATACTGAATTCTCCCAATAGCTTAGTTACTTTTCTAATGCTGTGAAGAGACACCATGACCAAGGCAGCTTACAAAAGGAAATGTTTAGTTTGGGGCTCACAGTTTCAGGATGTTATAGTCCATGCTGTGGGATAGTGCTTTTGTACACTAGTTTAATAAAATGCTGATTGGCCAATAGCCAAGCAGGAAGTTTAGGCAGGATAAGCAGACAAGGAGAATTCTGGGAAAAGGAAGGCTGAGTGAAGAGATGTCAGACTGCCATCTAGGGAACAATGTGTAATGGCACACAGGTAAAGGCATGGAACACATGGCAACATATAGATTAACAGAAATGGGCTGAGTTTGAGTGTAAGAGCTAGTCAGTGGTAGGCCTGAGCTAATGGCCAAGCAGTTTTAATTAATATAAACCTCTGTGTGTTTACTTGGGTCTGAGTGGCTGTGGACCAAGCTGGACACAGGAAAACTTAAGCTACAAGTCCGTAACTATCAAGGTGGGGACCATAGCAATAGGCAAATAGGCTTGATTCTGGAACAGTGGCTGAGAGCTTACATCTTGATATGCAAGCATGGAGCAAAGAGGTAACTAGGAATGGTGTAGGCTTTTTAAACCTCAAAGCCGGCCCCCAGTGACACAGCTCCTCCAATAAGGCCACACCTCCTAATCCTTCCTAAACAGTGTTACCAGCTAGGGGCCAAGCATGCCAATGTAGGACCCTACGGGGAGCATTCTCATGCAAACCACTACTCTCAACATGGAGACCTAGCTTATTTTAGAAAAATACAAAGAAATAGTTTATGGGGGTTGTTAAATATCTATAGTTATAGTGTGACCTAAATATCTGTTTAAGTTAGATACAGGAGATTGTGCTTATAGAAAAAAATCCAGTGAAGAGTAAGAAAAAAAAAATGGTGCCCAGAAGAGGAAGTGTAAAGGCCTGGAAATAAGAGAGCATGTATCTTCTTAGTCAAAGCAGAAACTTGGACACCGTGGTAATAAGAATATGTAATGCTAGAGTGGAACCTGGTCTCTAAGGCCGGGTATTCCAGAGGCTGAGGCAGAAGGGCAGTAAGCTCAAGGTCATCCCAGATGGCACTGACAGACCTTGGCTACTTCTGCTGTGCAACCCACTTCCCATTATTAGTACTATGCTGTGCATGCACTGATTGCTCTGAAATTACAAAGCCAAATTTTTATATTTCATATTCAGAAAGCTAATTACAGTATGACTCATGTACACAGCAAATAATTTTAGTCCAATTAGAGACTCTTTTTTTACTTTAGGGGTAATTTAATTTTCACTTACCTTTGGAATTGAAACATTCATCCTTCATTTGTGCCATCTTGTTCTTTCCCCCCATGTAGTACGACGGTCTTACTCTTTTCCAGCACTTTCCTCTTCGTCCTTGTCTCCTCCGCTGTGTTGAAAGTGACACATTGTTTGGTCGACTTTACTTTAGGAACTAATTAGCTGTAATGCTCATTCCTCCTAGTTCATCATTCAGCTTTTCCTTAGGGAGTGTGCGATCTTTCATTTCTTTTGTAAACTTGGGCAGCGGTATGTGCTCTCAGCGCTGCATGGCTGTTCACCTTTGTAGTTGGAGTCTCTGTCACGTGTGTGCAGGGATTTCTTACAAACATTAATTTCAGTATTTTTTTGTTGAGAATTTCAGACAACAGTTCTGTGTTTACATCATTTCTACCTCTACTTTCACCATTCTAATGCCTCTAGTGCCACCCCAATCCTGCCCAACTTCGTGACCTTTCTCTATTCATTATTCTCTCTCTCTCTCTCTCTCTCTCTCTCTCTCTCTCTCTCTCTCTCTCTCTCTCTCACACACACACACACACACACACACACACACAACCTGCTGAGTCCTTTTAGTGTTGTTCATATGTCTATGTGCTTAGGACTGACCACTTGGATAAATTATCAGTTTGGATAAATTATCAGGGGCCTGCTCTCCTGGAGAAGACTGATTATAGTCTCTCATAGCAGTCAAAGTTCATATAAAACCATAAAAGATCCTAGAGGGCCAAATCAATAGTGAGCAAAATGATAACTCCGGAGAGATGACCACACCAGATTTCAAGATGTATAACCGAGCTATAGTAATAAGATTAGCATGGTACTGGCACAAAATATACATTTAAATAAAGAGAGGAAAGCAGATCTCCCAGACATAAGTGTAACTAAGAAAAACTGTTGGATATTTGACAAAGATGCCAAAACTACATAGTGGAGAAAATACAGCATCCTCAACAAATGGTATTGGGAAAACTGAATGTCCACCAATGGAAGAATTGAATGAGGCCCACATCCTTCACTCCGCACAAAAAGCAACATCAAAATGGACCAAAGACCTCAACGTGAAGCCTAAAATTCTGGAACTTCTAGAGAAAATACAGGGAGCACCCTACTAGGCATGGGCAGGAAATAACTTTCTGAATAAGATTCCATTTGCCCAGCAATTAAATCCAACAATTGAAAAATGAGGCCTCATAAAACTGAAAAGCTTCTGTACGTAAGAGGAAACCATCAACTGAATGATGAAGAAGCCTACATAATGGGAGGGAAACTTTGCCAGTTATATATCTAATAGAGGATTAATATCCAGACTATACATAGAAAAACAGCAGCAAAGAAAGAGTCAAGGAAACAAATGACCCAATTAAAAACAAACTAAGGATCTGCACAGAGAGTTTTCAACAGAAGAAACAAAAGTGGCCTGCAAATACTTAAGGTTAAATACCAAACACTCTTAGGAATTAGGTAAATGCAAATTAAAACTACCTTGAAATTTCATCTTACTCTAATCAGAAGAGCCAACATCAATAAAACCATGTCAACAAATGCTGAAGGTAAGTCGGGTAAAAGGGAATCAGGAACATTCATTCACTATTTGTGGGATTGCAAACTGATGCACCCACTGTGAAAAGAGTTCTGGAGCATTTTTAAAGAGCTAAAAGTGGATCTACTCTGTTACCTGGCTGCACCACTCCTTGGACTTGACATACTACTCCACAGATACTCTCTCAGCCATATTTAGCGCCTCTATATTTATAATAACTAGAAAATGGAAAGAACTTGCATGTCCTTCAGCTGATGACTAAATAATGAAAATGTGGGTCACATGCACAGCGTAAAAAAAATTAAGCATAAAATTTTCTGGTAAATGAAAAGAATAAGATATCTTTACTGAGCGGTATCACATAGATCCAGAATGATAAATGCTGAATATTCTTCCTTATTTGGGGGATCCTAGCTCCAAATCTTTAGTTATATGTAATGTATAATATATAATATATAACATATAATGTAGATTCAACACAGACACCAGGAAAATAAAAATAGACCACGTGGGAGGGGAGAAACAGCTGTCACAGGGGAGATACTGGAGCATAGGTACTACAATGTGAATGTGGGAAAAACTGGGGCAGGGGCAGGATTAAATGGCAAGGGGGAGAGAGGGAAAAGGGATAAATAACACTAAGGGTGTTTAAAAAGCCTCCACAGGGATGTTATTTTATATTTATTTTAAAGATGAAATATATGTATACATACATGCATGCACACACATTACCTGATGGTAATGCTACCATAAGAGCCACAGAATGTCTAACCAATCCTCCAGTAGCAAGCATGGGACCTGTCCTACAAGTTGTGGGTCAAACAAGTCTACAAGACTCATAAAATGATATAGGCCATTGCTGTTGCTCTTGGTGCCTTCCGGAATTTAAAGGTTAAGACTCTTCTGCTGAAGACACCACCCACTTTGTACATAGCACTTGGAAAAATCGAGCCAGACTAACCTCGAATCATCTTCTGTGAGGACCAGCCCTAATAGCATCCGAAGATGCTATGCAAGCTGCCCAGGAAGAAAAGCAATTAAAAGTCTTACTAAGCTGTGAAGCCTATGAACCACAACAATGAGCAGCATTGGAAGACATGCTCAAGGGCGTAATAGTGACACATATCTTAGTAGTAGCCAGCAGCCACCTAACTAGACTTAAGTCCCACTCACAGGAAGAAATGCAAGCCTTGTACTGTAAACCTGTCCAACTATCCATGAGGTCATCAACACTAAAAGAGAACTCGCTGCTGTCAAGTTCCCAAGCCAATATAATTCCTCACTTCAGTTTAAACACCTACCCTTATAGTCAGAGATGAGTGCAGCTCACACCGTGTGTCCAGACCTTTATCAATTATTTGGAGTGTGATTTCAAGTTTGTTGAGGAAAGAAGACGAGGAAAAAGAAACAGATGGCATATGTTCTCTAAGCCAATAAATATTTGAGACAGTCTTTCTGTCTCATTGATTTAGACAGAACAACTTGACAGCATATGAAAGGCAAGAGTGACAATAATTCTCTTCAAAATTGATATTTTCTCCTATGGTTTGATGCTGTTGAAAGTCAGAGGTTTTTGCCTACGTGCCTTAATTTTCAAAAATAAAAAATAAAAACCATCATGAACTGAGTGTTTTTGCCTGAGGATATTTGGTACAACTAATTTTTTCCCATTGTTACACTTGAAGATACATTGTTTTGATCAGCATTGTCTGATGTTATATTAAAGAAACAAATCTTCTCTTTGATTTTAACTTGGGTTTTCAATTTAAAAAAAATGCTCAAAATTGGTTTGTTGGTTTTCAGTAAAAAGAATTCCACAATTATGATTTTTCGGATTTATCTTATTTATATTTTTCTTAACATGGGGGTCTCATGTATCCTGACTGGCTCTAAAGTTGCTTTTTAATAGAGGTTGCCTTTATTCCTCTACCTTCAAATCATAACGTCTGGGAGTAGAGTCATGTGACACTACACCACTACTTTTTCAGTACTGGGGATCAAATCAGGGTTTGAGCATTCTGTCAGCTGAGCTACAGCCCATCTTTTCCTTTTTTAAATAAATCATTTTAGTACATTTTTGAAAGATATGTGTAGATGCTCATGTCCCTCAGCATAGAGTTTGATTTCTATCATGGTCAGTTCTGGTTTATTCGCACTATGTATTACACTTTCTTCATAAGCCATTCTTATAATTGATTGTCCCTTTGTATGGCATGCAGTTGCTCTTTAACATCCAGGCATTACTTATTAAAGCCTTCCTCCTAAGCCTCCTAGTGCAGTGGTTCCCAGCCTTCCTAATGTCCTGACCCTTTAATACAGTTCCTCACGTTTTGATGACTCCCAAACATAAAATTATTTTCACTGATAGTTCATAACTGTAATTTTACTACTATTATAAATTACAAAGTAATATCTGTGTTTTCTGATGATCTTTGGTGACTCCTTTGAAGGCTTTGTTTGACGCTCCCCTCCACCACCACCAAAGGGGTTGTGACCTGTGGGAGCCCGTTCTCGGGTTCCTCGTGGCTTTACCCAGCAGGTCCGCATAGAGGATGATTAGACCACGGGCCTGAGTGCAGGTGTCTGAGATGGTCTGCACTTGGCTGTGCTGGGGGAGGAGGTCTTTTGCTCCACCCCTTGGCGTCTCTATAAAAACCCTGGGGCAGAGGCAGTCGGGGGCCCGTTGGAATAGGTTCCAGGCCCTCTCGAGGCTATCCTTTATTTTCTATCTGTTTCTCTCCGCGATATTCTCCGCAATAAATCCTTCTATCTAATATTTCCTGCTGCTCGCACTCAAGAAAACTCTGGGGAACTGTGGGGGTGGTTGGGTAAACGCCCCACAGAATGGCGCCCGAACAGGGACTAAAGAAAAAAGAAAAAAGGGACTAAAGAAAAAAAGGGGGGACTAAAAAAAAGGGGGGACTAAAGACAAATGAACAGGGACTAAAGACAAAGTAATAGGGACTAAAGATAAAGGAAAATAATAGTTTTATTACAGAGTTTTTGGCGAAAGTGCTGAGTTCAGCCCTGCCAGTGGATGAGGCATGCCGGTGTTATGGAAAATATATATTTTTTATATATATATTTTTGAGAGGCAGGGGTTTTATCCTCGAGAGAAAAGGAAAGCGGACTGGAAGGATGTCCGATGCTGCAGCGAAATTCTCTTCTGTCAAAATTTTCTATCTTCTATCCCTTTCTCAATTTCTATCTGTGAAAAATAAGTATAAGGCATAGGGTAGTAAAATAGTGTAGGAAAAACTTAGAAGTGTAAGATTGTGTAGGAAAAAATAAGTAAGGCAACTAGACAGAAAAACTCTTCAATTTTCTAACTTTGGGGGCTAAGAACGCAAACTGGGGGAAAAAATCTTTCTTTGGGCTTTTTGGGTAGTATAAAAGCTCTTCTCTGAGCTTTTGAAGAAAAGTTTTCCTATGGAAGCTTTTGTCCTGGGGACAACTGAAATGCTAAGTCTGAGCGGCAGGAGAAAGTGATTTCTCCCTGAGGCAAAAAATGGGGGTGTAAAAAGCCAAAAAGTTTAAAGTTGGGAAGTTTTGGGAAAAGTTGGTCTTTCTCTCGGAAAAAAAAATCTTTCTCTTAAACTAAAAGCTTTTCTTGGAAAACTTGGGAAAAACTCTAAAAAGCCTTCATCTTTCTCAAAAGCTCTCAAACTTAAAAACTAAAGCCTTTAACTTTCTCTCAAAAGGGCAAAAATTAGAATCACCTGAAGATATTAGTATGGGGATTACCTGTGATTAGCTCTAAGGGAAAAACAACAAACCTCTTAAGACAGCAAAACCTCTAAGTTCTGTTTTTCAAGCTTTAAAAATCCTCCCTGCAATGCAGGAGGCAGGGACAAGTTCCTAAAAACCTCTTCTAAGCTCTGTCTCTTCAAGCTAGTAAAAGACAGTGGGTCAGAGTACCCTGAGGGAAACGCTTGGGAGAGTGTGGGTAAAGAGCTACAGAGAGCCCAAAAGGGCCAGAAACTTTACCTGAGAAAAGCAAAAAAGCCAAGCTTTTCAGTTACAGCTGAGCTGAGGCATCAAGGGTTTTGTTTGAGTGAGCATTTCAGAATGAAAAGGTCTCCTAATCGTCCTAATGCAAAGATCCCCTGAAGCATTGTATCCTCGCTTCTGACCAAAAACCCAGAGGCGACTGGCCAGCGTCTCTGAGTTGGAGTGCATTTCGGGGATACTAGGGTTCCTGCAGTTGCAAACTTCCTGGAGCACAGAGCTGAGGCAGGAAGGTGCAGGACCCAGGGGAAGATTGCTAATGAACAAACAAAACTAAAGCCGGTGGGAACGGCACAGTTGTCCACTTTCCTACAAGTCCTGGGTTGATAGGTCCACAGCTGCAAAAAGAAATCTGAGAAAAAAGCTTTTCTATCAGAGAAAGGACCTTTCTGGGAAAACAGTAAAGCTGAACTGTGTCTGAAGCAGTTGTGCTGCTGAGTCAGAACGCTGTCTGGAGAAAGAGCCCAGCCAGGGCAGAACAGAACTAGTAAAGCTTTCTTTTCTGTCAGAGAAAGCATCTCTTTGAGAAAAGCTTTGTTTCAACTAACTCCCAATCAGATGAGGGAGTGTAGCCCTAAGGGGTGATTGCCTCTGGCATAAGCTCTGTCCTTGAGCACTCAGACAAACACAACCCACTGGGGGACTGGGCCAGGTGAAGGCCTAATGAAACAAAATGCCTGTCCTAATGGGAGTTTAGAAATGGCAAAAACCTCCCTTGTTAGATTTTCAGTCTGTACGCAAACCACACAGACCCCGAAAACAGAAACGGACAAAAAGCCCCTACCTTCAGGAGCAGGGAAAGCCGCCACTGTAGTGTCGGAAACTGTTTCTGGGGTAGAGGGGATAAACTGAGACCAAACTGGGAACTGTCTGGGAAAAACACTCCGAAGAAACAGAGGGGACATAATCCTCCCCAGAAAAATATATGACCTAAAAAAGCTGCTAGAATTTGAGGCGGATTGGGGAGAAAAAAAAGCCCCTACTTCCAAGGGCAGCTAGCAGAGGTACAGAGCCGCAGATACTTGAAGCTCTGCATCTGGGGAAGGAAGGAACAAGCAAAATGAAATAGATCAGTGGGAGAAAATCTCTCTGAAAGAGCTATGAAAAAACTCTGTTGTAAATATTTGTTTTTCACTGACTGGCTAAGACAAACACAAGCCCCGAGGAAAGTTGCTATCAGAAATTGCCCACCTCAATGCGCGCTAACGAGGCAGGTGCAGTTCTGATTTGGGGGCCAGTGTCAATTAAAGGAGAGACACCTGTTAAAGCCAGCTGAGGAGAGACCAGAAACTTCCCAATGTCCCATAATTGAAAATGTAAAATGCCTGTTCAAATCTCCCGTTGCAAAAGCAAAAAACTTTGTTCAAACCTCCCGGGCAAGAATTTGTAAGCAAGTCTGGTAAAAAAGAACTTAAAAGTTGACTCAGACCCAAAAAGAACTATGGGAAATGACTGATATAAGGGAAATGATATAAAGGACTGATTTAAGGGACTGATACTATTATGGACTGATATAAGGGAAATGCATTCTGGGAAAGGTAGTTTTTCTGCTAAAGATGGCGACATTGCCCTGAAACACTTTTGTCAGCTCGAAAATACGTTCATGGTAAACTTTAAAATACAGCTTTTAAAAGAATAAGGAGGAAAATCATCTAAGAGTTTTAAGTGTCAGTTCCAATGAAACATTGAAAGGATATGGAACTAGGCACTTCGCGGTTTGGGGGTTGGTAAAATGACTTATTTACCCTAATAGCTGTGCAAAGTTTTAACGGTAGTTGGATGACAGAAAGCTACCTATAAGATCAAACAAGCCACTTTAAAATCCTTAAAGCAAGAGAGAGCAGTTTATACACTGAACGTTGTCTTAGATATGAAGGAAACTTATGCTATCTACAAAAAAAAAGCTGCCATGCTTTGTGGGCCATATTAGAGTTCACTCCAATCTTCCTGGTCCTTTAGCTGAGGGTAATGCGAAATGGAAAGATCCCTGCTCGGGATTGTGGAAGGGTCCCGATCCTGTGTTAATATGGGGTCGAGGACATGTTTGTGTTTTTTCACAAGAGGAGAATGAAGCTCGGTGATTACCGGAGCGTTTCGTAAGGAGCTTGGAACTAAGAAAGGTCAGCTCCAATGATGTTCCTACAATGGAACCAGAATGAAAGTGGCTCAATTAGTGTTTCTGAGGTTTTGTCACTGGTTAATGCAAACAGTGAGGAAATAGAGTTCGGAGCTGTGCCGCTTTTGGCTTTACTAGCTCCTTTGGAAAAATACTTTATATCACCTAATAACTGCGATATTTGGCAAAGAGCTTACAGCAGCTAAATACGGTAATTTCACCGTCAGCATGAAGGGAAGTTTTTCGGTAGAACAAACCAAGAGTACTGCTGTAATAGAAACATTTGTCTGAATTGAAACACTTAGGGGAACTATTATGAATTTGGGTGAAGGGACAGCCTCTAGTTAAACACCGTCTACCGCTGACAGTGCATCTCTGCTGGGTCCGGAACAGCTGAGAGAACTGGCAACTTTGGAGTGTGGCATCATCCTGGGAAGGTTACCGTCCCCTAGCAACAACTATCACAATTCTATAACAACACTCACTAAATCCCAGTGTTTTATAACAAAGCTGACTATACACTCTAAACGTTAGCAATGATGTACGTACTTCCTGTCTAGTTAAGAATCTTTCTAATAGAGATAGTGATAACAATTAAGAGTAAGAAAAAGATGAAAATAAGATATGTAAAAATGAAATTACTTACAGAACTGGTTTTGTGTTACAAATGGAACTGTTTAAATGGAAAAGTTTGGGTTTTATAATTAGGCTTGAGATTTTGCTTAAATTATAAAGAAAAGGGGGAGAGTTAATATTCCTTAGTCTAATTTCAAAAGTTGTTTGAGTGAATTAATGTCATGTTTTTGTTAGTAAGAAATGCAAATGGGGTATATTAAGAGACTACTTCTAAAGTGTAAAGAGTTTTATTAAGAAACTGCTTTTGGATGTTTTGCTAAAAGTTTTCAAAGTGTTCATGGTTAGACTGAGAAGATTGCTTTTCAATATGGGTTTATAGGAATTGTATAAGTTTGGGTTCCTCTAACTAGGTTTGAGATTTTGTTTAAAAAATTATAAAGAGAAGGAGGAGTTATGAGATTGAATTATGTTTGCAGAAACCTATTGATATTAATGCACCTGGTTTTGTGGAGTTAAGGAAATATTTAAGTTTGATGTGAATACATCGAAGTTTTTCCTATGTTCTGTTAACAAGAAAATTCAAATGATTGAGTTAAAGTTGTAAGACGGAGAAAATTGTTAACTATATATAGCACCATATATGCTAATTCAAATGGTTCTGTTAAGAGTTTGCTTTGAGTTGTAAGATTGAGAGAATTGTGACTATGTATAGCAATATTTATGTTAACCTGTTAATGGTAATAATGAAGCTAAGGGATTCTTTAAGTTTGTAGTCGCCTTAAGAGTTTTTGGCTTAGAAAGGGCTTGAGGCAGCTAAGACTGCTGTAGTCACCTTGGACCTAATTCAAAAGAGAAATGCCATCTATATCATCCTCTACTCCCATACTGGGAGGTGTAACAGCTATGGAGATTGCTGTAAGCCATTATAGTTATTTTTTTATATATTAAGAAAGGGGGACCTGTGGGAGCCCGTTCTCGGGTTCCTCGTGGCTTTACCCAGCAGGTCCGCATAGAGGATGATTAGACCACGGGCCTGAGTGCAGGTGTCTGAGATGGTCTGCACTTGGCTGTGCTGGGGGAGGAGGTCTTTTGCTCCACCCCTTGGCGTCTCTATAAAAACCCTGGGGCAGAGGCAGTCGGGGGCCCGTTGGAATAGGTTCCAGGCCCTCTCGAGGCTATCCTTTATTTTCTATCTGTTTCTCTCCGCGATATTCTCCGCAATAAATCCTTCTATCTAATATTTCCTGCTGCTCGCACTCAAGAAAACTCTGGGGAACTGTGGGGGTGGTTGGGTAAACGCCCCACAGTGACCCACATGAAGAGAACTGCTACCCTGGTGCTATTTTCTGAAGAATTCAAAGAATTCCCTAAAACTTTTGTCTAACTAACTGAATTCTCCCTAGAAGAGTTCTGTGCTTCTGACCTTCTTTTTGAGCCATGGAATATTTTTATGGGGTGGAAGTTGAAGGCATTAAAGCCATTTCTTGATCCCAGACCTTGCATATGTTAAGTAAGCCATTTACCACTGAGGGACCTTCCCAACTCTTAAAAGTTATTGTCAGACACATTTCAGTATCAAGGCCAACCAGGCCTGGAGCTGGCTGTGCTTCTGTCTCAGCCATTCAAGTGCTTGAATTACAGGTGTATCCTTGTAATTAAAAATGGAATCAGTCATTCTAAGACCTTTCCATACATCCTCAGACAATGTGGGATCCACACAAACTTGGCTTTTTATAACAATTAGATAGTGGGTTTCTTTTGTCTCACTCTATTGGTTTAGCAGTTAAGCCCCACTTAGAGACTTCAAGTAGTGAACAAATTATGCACCCTCAGTCTTCTTCCCAAAAGATGTCTGCTCCTCAGAAAGACTGCTCTCCTCTTTGTTCAGTACATGGGTATCTATCATTCTTGACCAGCTGTAACTCAAACCTACCAGAGTTCTTCATGTTTCTGCATTTGCTAATGGTGATTATCAAACATTCAATAAGTATTTTAAAATATTTAATTGTTTACTATCTATAAGCATTCTATTGGTGTCCAGCTATATAGGAGTGATCAAAATAGACAGAGCACATGACCTTAACCTTAGGGAGCTCAGAGAAGTCAATAATTAATAAATGTACTCACAGGTATGGATACAGACTCAGATTGATGTGACTCATTAACTCTTTTAACTAAAAAATATTCATTGAGTGTCTTTTTGATGCCTAACACTAGTTTAGATTTTGTGAAGAATGTAGTCTTGAACTTTCCTTTGGGCTACCACCTCACAAATAACTACACAGAGACTTCTTTTTAACTATGAAATCTTGGTCTTAGCTTAGGCTTGTCCCACTAGCACTTACATTTTAAATTAACCTGTTTTATTAATTTACATTCTGCCACGTGGCTCAGTTATCTCTCCTCTCTACTGTCTGTCTGACTTCTTCAGCGTCTCAATGGCATCTCAGCCTCTCTTCTTCCCACTCACTTCTGGGAAGTCCTGCCTATTCTCTCCTGCCTAGCTATTGACCATTCAACTCTTTATTAAACCAATCAGAAGGTACCTTAGGCAGAGACGCATCCTTACAGTGTAAACAAATATTCCAAAACAGAACCGATCAGAAGAAAAAATAAAGGAAAAGAAACAAGCTTCCTGCTAGTAAATATTAGTTTTAGTTTATTCTAAGGAGTAAGATCTTTGTAAAGAGAATGTATAAAATGATAACTAGTCTATGCTCATAGTTAGGCATAATTTCTAGGATATATGTGCCATTGTGTAGGGCTGCGAAAAAAACAGTAGGAGTCCAGCCATCAACACATCAAGACTATGATGAGAGGAAGAATGTCCCGGTAAAAGTAACAGTGATTGTCAAGGTCTTTGCGACCCACTGAGTCAGAAAGAGACGCAGCTCCTCTTCATTGAATCTCCAGAACAGCATCTCTTAACTGTATTCTCAGAAGTTTGTGAGTTAGTTTTAACCACTATGGTTCAGACTTGTGACAAGTAGGTCTTAATAAATTCCTCTGTGAAAAGTTGAACAACATCTATTAGGCTCTTCCAGCCAGGTGAGATTCCCAGGCACAGAAACTCAGCCCTTCTGCGACAGCAATTTCCGTTTCTTCCCACTTTCTCATCTCATGGGGTTTCCAGTGGGTTTCAGCCTCTCAGCAAGCTTCCTTTTCATCTCAGTCTGCTGTCTCAGACTTCTTTCATTTTTAATCTCCACTGTGAACTTGTTTAATAGACTCTGTGTTTTATTGTATTCTACTGAGTGCAAAAACCAGAGGATATATTAAATTGATTTATTTCCTTATATAAACCCACAAATAAATGTTCCTTAAAGAGTTATCCTGAAAATTATAAGGATCCTGTTATTCTGAATTTTAGATTGTTTTTTGATGATCCCATATCAGTTTTACTAGGTCAATCCTAAAGATTTTAGAAAAGTTAGTATGTCAACTAATCAAAAGAAGCATGTCCTCCATTCTTCTGGCAGCTGGGCTCTAGTCTAGACTCTGATCCATACCAGGAGCTAGAATTAAACATATGAACAAGGAAAACAGTATGTCCTCACTGATAAATTTGACACCTACCCATATGCAAGCCACAATTTTATTTAGTATGCCTGTGGAGTAGTGATAATAAATTCATATAAAGAAAACAATAGAGAAATGCATTATTAAATGTGTATTTGCAAAGAGGCCACCTATATTGGGACAAAGGTAATTCTTTCTAGTCTCCTGAAACTAGTTGGGCTATTTTTAATTCCTCTAAATATTCCATTCAACTATTTTGTAGAAAGCAAGCTGAAGATAATCAAATATTTGAATATGGATCTAAGAGCCAGTATTGAAGTGGGAGAGAAAAAATATATAAGAGAACAATAGGACAAACCCAGAGTAGACACATGCTTCTCAGAGATAGAGCGGTATCTGAGAAAGCTTTTAAAAGATGGAGGGACCTCCCATGCTAATGGATTGGAAGAATTAATGTTGTAAAAATGATCATCCTACTAAAAGCAATTTAAAAATTAAATGCAATTCAAATTAAATCACAGAATCATTTTTCATAGACATGGGTAAAACAGCCCAAAAATTTATACAAAGTCACACAAGGACCCTGACAGCCTGATACCCCGAAACTACTGAGGAATAAAGTAGGATGCACACTCCTGTTTACAGACACGGGTAAGACGTTTTTGAATAAAACTCCAGTACTATAGGAAACAAGATCAGAATCTTAACAAATAGGATCTCATGCAACTGAAAATCTTTTTACAGGAAGTGAATGAACAGTCCACAGAATGGGAGAGAATGAATGCCAGCTATTCATCCAATAGAGGATTGGTGTCTGGCATACAGAAAGGACTAAAAAAACCTAAACACACAATTAAAAGTGGCTACAGCAGTGAACAGGAAATTCTCAAAAGAAATACCAATGAATAGGAAACATTAAAAAGCGCTGAATATCTTTAGCCACAGGGAAATGCCGATTAAAATCACTTTAAGATGCCATCTTAACCCAATCAAATGGCCATTATCGGGAATACAAATAGGAAAGAAATGCTGTGACAGATGTCATGAGAGGGTAAACTAGTGTAGCCAGTTTAGAAATCAGTGTAGAGGTTCCTTCCTCAGAAGCTAGAAATAAGACTGTCTATGGTCTCGCTATACCACTCCTAGACACACACCCAATGCTGCTCTTTATATCTTGCTGCAGAGACACTTGCAATTCCTTGTTCAAAGTGTCTCTATTCACCTTAATTAGGAAATAGAACCAGCCAAGGTGACAATCCAGAGATGAATGGAGCAGAAAAATGTGATAATATACGCAAATATAGTAGTACCTGTCAGCTCTAAGGCAAACTAAAACAAGGATGAAAACTCAGACACAGTCAAGCTAAGCACAGAAGGCCAAACACTGTGTGTTCTCCCTCATTTGCAGATCCTACCTGCAAGTGTTTCCCTCCTGTTTGTTAAACCTGGAGCACAAGTAGAGGCCAGGAATGAAAGTGCCTTTGGGAGGTGTTAAGGAGAGGGGCAAGAATAGATTACAGATAAAACGAGTTATGGGAGGGAATGCTCAAGCTGAAAGGATTAAACAGTAATAAGGGTGGCAGAGTCGGGGAGAGGATAACAAGTTAACTGCAACTAAAGATTTATGGATGGGTCTCCTGAAGACCCATTACTTAGTAAGATAATTTCAAAATGCAACTTAAAATTTAAAAAAAAATGACAGCATTACCTTGCATGAACAGACAATATTATTCCCAGAAGACATAGATTATTAAACAGAAATAAGAGTATAAGGCATGGGATACCTCCATACCAGTCATTAGTCAGGAAGGCCCCAGAGGTCCCCCAAACAGCACAGATTATTACAATTGTTCTTGGCTTTTTATTATAATAACATGCTAAGACCATATTGCTAAAGGCATCACACACTGGCTGCAAGGACATAGACACATCTACCTCAAACTGACCTGGAAACATCCTTCTAGCTAGCTTTCATTGTGTCAGAAGACACAAATCATGTTTCTAAGGCAACTGGATCCTGCATGCTACAATACCAAAATGCCATACAAGATGTGCCTACTGGCACAGCAGTGGCAAGACTGTTTATGGGGTAGCTAACCACTTTCTCTGTATACTTGAGTCCTGCTCTAAAGAGAGAATTTCATGTCTGTTATCGTAGTCCTCGTAAAAATTCCATGGCCGGAACCTATGGTAAAATCTGCTGTTTTTGTTTTGCTGAATGGTCACGCTGTCAGACTGCTGTCTAAATGTTTATGTTTATCCCCAATGACCTGGGCTGCTCCCAGCCTTGTTCGGAGGAGCTCTTTTTGGCAATGGGCAGCAATCAGTATAGAGATGCATAGCTGATCAAAGTGAGAGACCCGGTGCTCAGACAGAAATGGGACATCTTTATTAACCTCGCTATGCTCAGCGACCATGTCAGAAGCAGAGGAGGAAGGGCATAGACAGCAGATAATGAGACAGAGGTCTGTGGACTGCTGTTTTCTGCTATGCTGTGCCATGACGAACACAAACAAAACCTTAGAACAGCTGTGATGATCTGAGTGAAGCCTGTAGGAGATCAAGCAGGTTAAATCCCCTACTCAATGAGTAGGTCATCTCTAGGTTATACTCCTTTTTGAGGTGCTATTTGCAGGGGATAGATGCTGAAGGGAGGTAGAATCATTCATTCTGTTTGGAGGATATGGCCAAGGGTAGGTTGCCCATGCTCTAGCGACATCATCTATTAACGTATGAGAAGCACTTCGTGGTTATCAAAAGAGAATGAGACATAAGGTTTGAAGGAGAGCATGTTCAAGGGAGACACATGAAGAGTTGGAGGAATATATAGAGGTGGTTGTGATCATATTTTATTATATGTGTATGTTCTCTAGGACAAATTTTTAATTAAAAAGTTAATATTATAATGACTAGAGTCATTCTTCAGATCTCATGTGTGTGTGTGTGTGTGTGTGTGTTTGTGTGTGTGTGTGTGTGTGTGTGTGTGTGTGTGTGTGTGTAAGCGTGTGTTTGTGTGCTAGGGGGTAAAGAGAGAGAGGTTAGGATGTATAAGGAGAAAGAGTTCCATTTTCTAAAAAGTTTATTCTATCATACATGTATTTATTTTCTTGATTTCAGATATTCTTGATCAATATAAATAAGTCTATAAAGGTTAAGAACTCCTGAGGAAGTCCATATATCCACTATTCGCATTTGAAAACGTAAAACTGTGAGACGTAATGGCATCTCAGAAGAACTGTCTCTAAGAAAGCAGATGCACTATAGGTATATACATATTAGTTATTACACCTCAAGTTCCAGCCACCTTAGACATAGATAAAATTGGCGGATGCTAACAGGGTGGCTATCCTCTATCACAAACACTACACCTGTGAAATCACCACAATGCTCATACATTACAGTTAATTGTTACAGTTAATTGTTTCCCAACTCTCCTCTATTTTAAAAGTAAGTATCTCTTGAAACGAAATGGGTACTTCATGTCTATCTGAGTTGACAGTGGAGCATAGGGGCCCAGTAACTCAAATGAAAACAGTCGTGCCCATTAAAAAATGATATTCATCACAATAACAACTGAAAGAAGGAAGGCACAAATTTGAAGGAGAGCAAAGTGAGGTATATGGGAGGGTTTGGAAAGAAGAAATGGAAGGAATAAATGTTGTAACTAAAATACAATCTCAAAAGTAAACAAAAAAAATGCTCATTGGAGAATTTCAGAAATAGTGGTGTTGTAAGTAGATGATAATAAATGTTCTTTGGATGAGTTGAGAGAAGCAGTAAGTTTTCTCCCAGGCTAAAATTATTGAGAAAAAAATCTAACTGAACTATATTTCTTTCACAAACCTTTTAATTAATAGAATTCTGAATTCAAAATTGTATAATTTCCATTTTGATGACCGTAAGATAAAAACCAAAAATAAATGGGATCAATCTATTTCAAAAACATTTCAGATAGAAGGAAGAATATAGCTCAATGCAGCATCATAATTTGTTTTCCTGACACCAACTGCACTGATATTGGAAATCCTGGGTCTGGGAGGGTCGTACTTAAGGGATGAGAGGTGGTTTATCTGAGGAGTATGACTCTTCATCACAGCTGTCGAGCTATGTGATCTTTTGAGTCTATCTAAGCAATCCCCTCTGGAATGCCATCACTCCAAATCACCTCAGTAATAATTCTCCCCGAGCTGGTTTTCCTTGATGAGATCCTCCTGCAGTGTGAAGGCACCTTGCTGCTACACCACCTGGGGAAGCTGCTTCTTTGTCATCCTTCAGAGAACACCGAGGAAGCCTTGCTTGGATGGCTGCCCAGGAAGCCAGGCAGGAATTATATGTGTTTCTTCTCAAGTGCATTCTCTTTTGACCTTATAGCTGGGGGAGAGGGGTGTGAGCAGAGGCAAATGTAAACTCTAAATCTCTAATTACTTCTCCAGCTGAAAGAAAATAGTCTTCTTGGTTGAATATATCATAGGGTGTGTAGTAAGTGGCGTTCACATTAGATTTCTTAGGGGATGCCCATGACATTACAGCTTAGCTTTCTAAAACTCAGTAAATTGTCAGTAAGGCCAATATTTCCATCACTATTCACAACACATAATTCATAATACTAATTTATTTTCAAAGAAATTTCTTTCTTACTTTACTTCATAATATTGTCTTAATTGTTCTTTCTTAGCACAAATAGTTTTCAAAACCAAGATAATTAGCTACAAACCAGTAGAATATACATAAGACAATTTCTCAGAGTACATAGATGCACTCAGAGTTGTGAGTAGAGATATAACATGGGAATGTTCTGATGTTAGGACAGAACGTTTATGGTTTCAGCAAGCAACACATTACTCACACATATTGCCTCCTTTCCGTGCAAGTATGTAAACCATTCCTGGTAATGAAGAATGCATGCTAATATTATCTGTGTATAAACAGAAAAGTTTTCATATACTCCTAAATGCTTAAGTATGCTTGCATTTAGTATTAGATGACTCAGTGTCACAGTTTATTATCCTCTTAAACACCAGAAAACATAGAGTTTTGATACCTCCAGAAGAAAAACACCATATGCAATTTTTATTCAATCATATCAATAGAAAACAGAGAAATAAAATATAATAGGCCACCTCATGGTTAATATTTTTTAATAGTGGCAGTGATGTGTAAGAAAGGCAGGGAAAGCTGGGTATTGTGCACACACCTGTAATCCCAGCTTGCAGGAGGCAGAGGCAGGAGGATCTCCACAAGTTAGAGGGCAGCTTAGGTTAAAATGTAATCTTTTAACTAACAAACAAATAAATAAACACAAGAAAGGAATAAAAGCAGGGGAAATGTTTGTATGGCTGAAACTGTGATGGAACAAAGGCATGGTTGATTCCCTTAAGTACTTGGGTGGAAAATCTAAGTGTTAATGTCTGCTCAGCTCTGAGAGCTGTGTTCTCTTGGGTATGAATCATCTCAGTGAGTATTGCCTTCAAAGAGGTAGTGGTGGCCTCCAGCCTGACTAGAAACATCACTGAGCTGCAATGTGTCATCTTGTGTTAGGAATCAGTTGCCATTAAGAGAGAGTCTAGAAGAGTCAACCCAACAGTCTTACTGATGGAATTACCAGAAATCTTCAGAGAGACAGCAGTCATTTAATGGACCAGCAATCCCTAGGGATTGTGATTTTCCACAATAAAACTAGAAGTGAAAGCAAGGTGCCTTCATCTGGTAGAATTTCATTTATACCTACTGTTCTACCCAGAAAAAGCCTGAGCTTGGCACCAATATCTAACACATTGAGACTCTGAAGGCTTGAAGTTTGAAGCTAGGGTACTCCTTGAGGATATATTGAAATTGTCAGGGGAGTGAAGTCCAACTTTTTTCTCAGCTTCTCCATTTATTTGTGGCACAACCTTCCATCACATTCTTACAAATTATTTCCTTTTCCTTTTGTGTATATCCAAGTATTAATCTTTGCTTCGTCTTCTTCTTGGGATTTTGGAAAAGATCAAATATGTGAGAGATGAAGGAATTTCCTAGGGAATTATAAAATAGTCTTAGTGTGATGAAGGGTTTTCTTTTAGGAAATATGATAAATATGTCAGCATACGATTCTTCTGTTCATAATTAAGTCATATTTACTTAAAAGCAAAAACCTATTGTAAAAACAACAGCATGTCTTGTTAATAAAACTTGATCTGGGGCTTTCCTACCAAATTCATGATGCCCAAATGATAATACTCTATTGGTTGACTTTGGTGTTCCCCAGTCCTTGTGAACATGGCTAGTGTTTCATCTAAATATTTTTCCAATACTTAGTTCTTGGAATTATTTTTTTCAAAAGGAAATTCCCTGTTGCAGCTTGTGCATAAAGAAGTGGCTGATGATTCAGCAGTCAGTTTAAGTCAGTAGCTCTTCATACATTTGGACCTTTAGAAATAATAGTACAAAAGAGGAGCTGGTCAGTCTCCAGTTTATCTCCTAATCATGGAAAATCTAATAGGGGTAGATTTCATATATTCTCCTTAATATTTTTGTGAAAAGATCATAATGTTCCTGCCGTGTCTGTGAAACGATACAGGTGTTTTGTTAGCAATTATTTCAATGGGAGGTTCTAAAATATCTTTGCCTTCACTAATCTATGCTTTTCTGAGATCAGGCCCCTGAAGAAAATGAAAACTGTCTAGCTTCCCAAACAACTCCTGACCCTGCTCATCCCTTGGCAGCTTCCAGCTGGCTGTGCGACCTTGAGATGTCCTTCTTGGGGTGTGAATTGCAAAATGGGAAGCTTGGATTCAGTATTGATAAGTCAGTGAATCCCACAGGGAGTAGAGCTTTAAGCTGTACTTCTCCCCTTTGCACAATTCTGAAATATTTGGGAGTGGGGGGCAGTAAACAAAACAGTTAAAATTTAATTCTGTATAATTTGTGTATGAACATGCAGAAAGATAGTTTTTCCCCCAGACAACTGCTCTGTTGTGCCCATCTTCCCCCCATACCTGTCACTATTTAAGCATGAAGATTAATAGTTGCATTATTTTTTCAGTGCAAGAACTAATAGCCTCCTAATTGTTTCTAATGGGACATTTTAAAGGAACCTCTTATTTTCCACGTTGCAGTATATTTTTCAGCATCATAGGGCCCCTGATTCAACATATCTCAGTACCATCTGGTAAATGAGGTTGTGTTTAAAATAATGATTCATTTTATACAGATAAACCTGTGATTACTTTTTAACATCTAACTTCTGCATAACACTACTAATATCCAGATTGCAGTGATGGATGTGTATGTGGGTCCTTACGAAACGACAACATCACACGAGGACTGGAATAAGATTTTTCTATGCATTCGGATCAAAGTGCTGCCTCATTTTAGTGAAGGGGGAAAGGAAAGAAACAGTATTGTGGTGAAACTTGCAGAAATTTCAAGTTGGGATGGAAAGAGCTGTGTAGCAATCAGATCACTTATTCTCTGCACTTCTAAAATTAGGTGTCTTCCTTTTCAATGATCCACTGGGGCAAATAAGGACTGTGGAGCACAATGAGTAGATCTGAAACAACTGAAGCTATCCAAAGGGCTTATATAATCTGATAGCACCAGGACACGAGCAGAACTGCAATAGATTGGAAAAAACAAACACTAATAAGAAACGTGACTGTCATCTCATTATTTTAGCTTCAATTCAAATGCTTCCAGTTAAGAGTTTTTGTTGCCCTGCTTTATCTATTCATAGTTGTATGCATGTCTCTCTCCCCTCAGAAAGCATTAAGTGCCATATTCCTATGCCAATAATCAGACAAATACTCAGTAGGAATGTGTGTGTGCACACGTGTGTGTGTGCATGCATGAGTGCCTACCTGCCTGTCTGTCTGTCTGTCTATCTGCATAGCTTACGGAGGCCTGCTATCTTCTGTGTTACCTAAGCTGCCCTCCAAATCCCAGCAATCATTTAGTTTCAGCATCTACAATGCTGAGGTTACAGGCATGAACCAAGTTCTCAATTTACCAAGAGAGGCAGACGAGTAAGTTCTAAGGACTGTTTGGGGTTCAGATATTTTGTAAATGTTGGATGTTTTCTAGGTGAAGAAATTGTGGCATTTGCAATGACCTTTTCTTTTCTCAGTCACTTTCTAAGGTCTCAGGGTGTCATCTAGCTTTGAAATCCTGCAATTGGGAAAATTCTCATTGTTGCCTCTTTCTTTGTTATTACCATCATGCTTATTCTATTTTATTACTGTTTTATGATAAATCCAATGTGCATTATAGTAGAAATGGTAGAGATGGTACCAAGTGAAGGTTTCCCATTGGTTCCAACCATTTCAAAGGAAAGAATTCAGCTGACTGACAGCTTAGGCACAATTTTACTCAGCAAAGCAACATGACCATATAATTCAAATAGATATTAAAGTGTGCTGTAGACAGGTGGAGGCCAGTCTATTGACTCTGCATTGAGAATATTTCAGATTTTTTTTTTATTTCTGACATGGGTAGCATATTTATCAGTTTAGAGTAATCCCTTTTTGTCTTTAGAGTCATGGTGGACAAGATCTTTCTTTTAGATTATGTCTTGGAGCCATCCTTTTGTAAAGCCTACAAAGGAAGTTAAAAAAAAATCACATAATAAATGATATTATCATGAAATAGGGATCCTCTGAGGTCATAGAAGCTTCATTGTTGCTTTGTGTGGCCACTGGGAAAGTTCTCTACTCCTTAATTTCTCATATATTGCAAAGAACTACAGTTTCAAAGGCTTTCAGAACAACAGGACATTCTGACCATCAGGAGACATAGCCACTAAGACAAAACTGTAGTTTTCCTTAGCCTCCTCAACCTCACATCTATTTTCTTTCCTACCAGGTTGCAAAGTGATGTTAGCTCACATGACCACAAGGAGATAAAAGAAGACAACAAATATTTCTGACCAATAAAGCAGACCATATAAAAATAGTAGCCATTCATGAAAATATGACAGTCTTACATTTGGAGAGTTCATGTGACTGAGGAGATAAATCAGTAGATAAGTATGCTTGATGTATAAGCACAAGACCTGAGTCTGAAACCTCAGCACATGACAAAAGCCAGGCACAGCTGCTCACTCAAGTATCCATGACATGATGGAACACACACACACACACACACACACACACACACACACACACACACACACAGAGAGAGAGAGAGAGAGACAGAGACAGAGACAGAGACAGAGACAGAGAGACAGAGAGATAGAGAGAGAGAGACACAGAGACACAGAAACAGAGAGACACAGAGACAGAGACAGAGACAGAGAGAGTATTCTACTGAGCCTATGGCTAATGTGCCTTGGAAGAATAGAAGGAACCAGACATACACGGCCGACTATTTTTCAAAAGATAGAAACTGAATAAAAGAGACCCTAAGAAACAGAAGTTCAGGATACTAATAGATTACTTAACAGTAACTGAGCAGAAAGATGCCCCCTACTTCTCTACAAGTCATAAAGCAAAACAGATTCCTGAAAACAATGGACAGATCCTAAACCCCGAGGCTAGTATGTCTTAAAACTTTATGGGACTGGTAAGGAAAAGAAACAGAAAGAGCACAGCTGTGTAGGTAATGGGCCCACAGTCAAGTTCTACTCTGAATCATTACTGTCAGTATGCAAACTCTATGACTCTAGTAGTTCTTAGGGTCCATCATGCTAATCAAAGATCTGAGGTTATTAAAAGATTGTATTTAGAAGCTCTAGAAAAAAGGGAAATACCCCACAAAGAACGCTTCACTAGGGTGGTTATGAAAGAAGACATGAGTTAGTAGACAGTCTTGTCAAAGAATCCTTGAAGAAAATGCAAGTCACAAAGACTGCAGGCAGATCCACAGACAGCCCGTCAAGCACTAATCATAGAGGGCTTTCCTGAGAAAAGAACAAAAATAACATTTTGCTGAGCAGTGAGAAAAATATGGGTCACATTTTATCCTTCAGGCTCAAGGTTCCATTTTAAGCCTAGGAGCTTTGAGTTCCCACTGTCAAAGCGTTCCGTGCTGTGTATAGAAACATCTTTGTCATCCAAAAGCTTACATCTTTATAACCCATTGGAGATCCCAAAACAATTATAATACTGAATGTTTGTATGTGTCTTCTGTGAGAACTAACAGTTACCGAGAGTCTGTTATATATGAGCCCTCTTAAGGATCATGCCCGTATTAACGCATTTGATTATAAAAAGGAATCTTCCTGTGTATAAATATTGCTGTACTACATTGTGGAGAGGAACTGATTAACTGAGCCGTTACCTGCTCATATTAACCGTTCTCAGAGCCCGCCCTTTCACTTTTAAGCACGTGTTGAAATTCCTGTTTGATAGTATTTTGCCATCCTTCTCATATCCCTGTGAAAGAATAGAAGGGCCTTATTCCCATTTTATGTCTGAGAAAACAAACATAATAATTATGGGACAATACCATCACTTCTTACAAATGATTCCTGTCCCAGAGGTTGGAAGTCCAAAATTAATAGTTTAAAATCTCCCTTCCCCATAACTTTAAGTTACAGTATCAAGAAATCGTAATTTTCTATTAAGAGAGTCAGCTGGGTCAATGTCATTGGAATTAGTGAAGAAAAACTAATAAAATGTGATTGTAAAATCCCAGAGAACTGCTGAAGTGTGCAGTCTGCTGTGTTTTCCCCTGGCTGGCATGGATTCCAGAAATAAATAAATCAGAGAGGCATCCTGTGTTTGTTTGGGGAGGGGCATGGGCAGTATTCATTATGCATTGTTTCATAGAGTGGGACACAGAGAGCCAGCAGTGCCAAAGCCAGAACTCAAATATTCATGAGGATGTGGGTGGCTACTCGGAATAGTTTACACCCCAGGGAAAATCATCCCACGCCTCTGTCACAAGGTACACTTTGCAGCCAGAGACAACAACACCCTCCAAAGGGGGAAACCCTCAGCCCTCCATAGAACAGCCTTTGGTAGCTTCTGCTTAGAAATAGTAGCTGAGAGTGGGAGTGATGGGCTAATGCCATCTGCAAAGGAATTTCCTTTGCAAGGAGCTGAGGAAATGATGGAGCTAGCGCTTCACACTGGGCTCTTTGCCTGTGATTCCCATCACTTGCTTTGCCTGTAAGTCTGATACCTCTCTTTCAAAACATCCTCAGTAATACAGCCAATGTGCATGACAGTTTCTCAAACATTGCCAGATAACACATATTGTATGATTATTGTCGTTTCATTACTTTAAAAAATCACTTTTCAAAATAATGCATTTGAGTACAGTTAATAATGGTTATACAATCCAATAAAAACATAAGAACTTAAAGAGTTCCAATTTGTTCAAGTATTCTGGATTATGCTTCAATTAACACTTGTATTTTGAGTCCCTGTGAATAAGAGTGATTACTTAAACACACAGAATACATTAATTGCTAAAGACAGATTAGATATCTTAAATGCATTTTTGAAATTCCTTTAGTGCAGCACAAAGTGAAAACACATTTTAATCTGTACAATAGACATGGTTGTGGAACAAGGGTAAAGAATGGATAATGCTTTCCCACAAACAATTCTACCCTATAGTGCACTTTGTGCTTTCTGTTGTATTTCATTTGATCTTATTACTGAAAAGTATTGTTCATTGCCACTAAAACTGATTGTATAACCCACCATTTCTCAGTCTACAATTTTAGAAATATAGTGAAAACTCTCAACAATAAAATGTTGAACAAATTAATGAAACACACACATATATTATATATGTAGCTATAAACAACAAATATCTGGACTAATTTATAGCAAGAAGGACAAATCAGGAAGCACTGTAGTGTCTGACTTCAAGTCACTTCTGAAGTAAGCAAAGCTGAATGGCATCCACACAAAGAGCAAGAAAGGTTAGAGAATAGAGAGCCTAGGAGAAAATCCATAGCCAATGCTTTTTGCCTAAGCCAGTAAGAATATGTCCAAGAGAAAGGAGAGGAGTTAAATGAAGTGATGGTTTAAAATGTCTATCCACACAAAGAAGAATGATGTTAGACTTCTGTGTCCCACGAACCACAAAATAACCAGAAAATGGATTATAGACTTATACAGAAGGCCAGAAACTAGAAAAGCACTAAATAAATATATATAGAAAATGCTTCAGGATTGAAATGGACAAGGAAGGTTGAGGTAAAGCTTCAAAGACTTAGGAAGAAAAAGCAAAACAGCCAAATGAGATTCTATGAACTCGATCACTTCTGCACAATGATGTAAACAACAAGCAGAGTGTGACAACATCACACAGAGTGGGAGGAGGAACTGTTGACAAAGTACATCACTGCTGGGAAGTTGCTACGGCTAATCCGTATGAAACTGCAAAAACTCCACAGCATGCCAACAATTTAATTTAAAAATAAGCAATAGATCTAAATGTACATTTCTTAAATGAAGATTTAAAGACTCCTGATACATACACAATCCCCCTTAGATGTAGACTCTAAAGAATTTGATTTGTGTGGGAGTTCAGAAGAAAGTGATGGTTACAGGAGCTGAGACAGTAGGGTAGGAAGGAGTGCTGGGGAAAGATTAATGATGAGAACTCCATTACAAAGCTTAAAAATGGGGTCAGGGAGATGGCTCAGTGAATTAAAGCAATTTCCACACAAATCCATAATCTGAATTCAATCCTGGAACTCACAAAAAAAAAAAAAGTGGAAGGAGAGAACTGACTCAACAACGATGTCCACTGACCCTTGCATGCTATGGCAAGCACAAGGTCCCACATACACACCACACAGTAATAATAAATGAATAAATAATTAAGAGTTATATAAAAAAGTTAAAAGATAGGGCCAAAATGGAATCTAGGATGTGTGGAATACTGTGAAAATGAAACTAGAATTTATGAGTCTATGGAAGGGAAGACCTACCTAGTTCAACTTGGTAAACCCAGAGAATCTTATAAGATGACAATGGTTGGTATTTATGGCCACAAACTTTTAGGATGGTATATCAATTGGTAACTGAAATTGAGCTAAAGTCTCCAGTTATTATGCCAAGAATGTGGACTAGATTAAGAAACGAAATTAAAGTATCATACTATATTAAAAAAAAAAAAGGTATGATGGGGACGAGATTGGTCCTGTCTCAACTTGATATGCCAATCTCTGTTGACTCCCATGGGAGGCCTGCCCCTTTCTGAAGGGAGGAGGAGTGGATGGGGGCTGGGTAAATGGGCAGTGGGGAGAGGGAACGGGAAGAGAGGAGGGAAAGGAAACTGTGGTTAGTATGTAAAGTAAATGGAAAAATGTAATTTGAAGAAGGGCATGACAGAAAACGTGACTTAAAACACTTTTTTGTGTCACATTCTTCCCATTTGCACATATTTATTCATCACACAGCACATATGTGCTATTATGGTAATACCATCCTTCACTGAAAGATGAGCAAATAGAATTATTTAAGTTGACCAAGATTATTTGGTTCACAGGATTTGGAGTAAGATTCAGATGCAAGGAATGAGTCCAGCAGCTGTGCTTCTAAGTACCATGCATGCTGTGTCTCAGCAGTCTGTGGCCATTTTTTTAGTCAGGCTGCCCTCTAAGCTCCTGACATGCTTAACCACGATACCTGACTGCTTTCGAGAAGACAACAAAAGAAAATGCTTACCCATAGGAAAATAAACATGTTGCCAATGCTAAACAAAGGCAAGCTGGTGTGGCATGATGACATCTGTTTGGACTACAAAGAAGAAAGACTATTAGAGGCAAAGCAGATCATGAAGGGATGAAAAAAGGCCAATATATAGGGAAAAATGAAATTGTTAAATGTATGATTACCATAAGATATTCAAACACAATATTTTAGGCTGTCCTAAGAAAACCTTATAGACAACATTGTAAGGTATGACCTTTAGCAGTGATTTCAGTAAATTGTACATAACACAGTTTAGAGCAGTATAGTAAAACAACAAATTTTAAGATTAAAATTAAAATATAAAATTCACATATGGACTTTTGCCCCCAAACTGAAAGTTATGCATTGTTTTCAAGTTTATATTTGATATACTGCCTGACTATTGGTTTGGCAAAGAATTTAAAAAACAGGCTAGGTTTCTGTAATGGTTGAATGAAGTGTCTTCTGTAACAGGTCTTGCTTTGGACCTCCAACTCCCAAATAATGACATGGATATTTATTAATTATAAAAGCTTGGCCTTACCTTAGGGTTATTCCCAACTAATTCTTAAAACTAATTAACCTTTTTATATTAAGCTACTTTCTGCTATGTGTTTCATTACCTCTTCTTAGTACTGTATGTCTGACTTCCTCTAAGTCTTGCTGGTGAATTCCCTGCCTCTCAGATTCTTTTCAGAGTTCCTATCTTTGCTCATAAGTCCCACCTTTCCTTTCCTGACTAGCTATTGGCCATTCATCTCTTTATTTAACCAATCAGAAGGTGCCTTAGGCAGGTGAAGTAAAACAGCCAAAAGTCTTCACACAGTGTGATCAAATAGTACACAACAATCTTTCATCATTTCAAGCATTTGATTACTTGATCTTCATGCCCCTGTTTGAATAGATTTAGGAAGTCTGGACTTGCTGGAGAAAGTATGACACTACAGGAAGGCTTACAAGGTTTAAAGATGAGTCACTTTTAGATCACTCGTCATGTTTCATTCTTGTGATTCAAGATGTGAGTCTTTATCTTTTCTCCAGCAACTGTGTCTGCTATTTGCTGTCACATTTCCCCAACACAATGGACTCTGAACCCTCTGGAACCAGCCGAATGTAGACGTTGCCATGATTATATTGTTTATCAGCAATAGCAAAGTAACTAATACAGTTATATACATATTATTTTACCACATGCAATGAAGACACAAATTAGGGAAAAAAATTCATACATTCGGCCAGTCTTATTCACAAATATAAAAACAAAATTCTTTTTAAATAGTTAGGAAAGTGAAGCAATGCAGTGAGAAGTAAATATGTTGTGATGAATCTAGACTCATCACAAGGATGCAAAGGGGTTTCCATGCAATCTCATTCTCTTTAGTTAATGGAAATCTTGTGTTGGCTTATGGAATAGACTCACACTTTCTGATTGTGTAATCATCCATGAAATGATGACCTGGTCTCTGCTCAGTCAATACCACAGATGATAATCTAATAAAAGGAGATTCTATGGTTGTAATTATGGTTTATCAACTGAAAACCATCATAGCAGTGATACTGTTCATTTATCAAGCACAAAGGTCATTAACTTTTCTTTTCCTCCTAAGTTCATATTAGCCATAGAGTGGTGCAAAACAATATCTTGGAAGGAGCAGCTAGCTCATTGTGTTTTACAAATGAAAATGTGAAAAATTATAAAAGGGTCTAGACATTTATATGGTGTTTGAAAAAGATAAAATGAGCAACTTTAATACACCACCCATATTATGACATGATTTCCCATTATTCAGAGTATTGTCTCCATTCACATCTTCTGGCCTGCCTGTCCATGTCATTGACAGTTCTGAAATTTGTTATTTTCAGGACAAGTACAATTCTACACCTGTGATCATAGCCTTACACGTTCATAGCATAGATATTTATATAGTTAAATCTGATCAGCTTTTAATTTGAAGTATCATATTAAATAACTGCAAACTGTGAACATTATCTTTCATGTTTATTTGTCATTGGGTATGCACATGGAAGATTTATATAGATTTTGTATAAAAGTGCAGAAACCATTGCATCAAAAGTTGCTACATATTAAATTTATTCAGAAATACCAAACTGTCTTCCAGAGGGAGGGAATTTCCATGTGGCATTAGATGCTCAAGATTGAAGACAATCAACCTTCCATGCTTGCAATTAGGAAGGTTTAAGAGTGATTCTTACCAAAGCTCAGCCTGACATTTCCCTAATGGTTAAATATATTGTTATTGTAATATATTTTCTCTTCAATGACATTTTGCCTCTTCATGCCTTATGCCTGCTTCACTTATGATAATTTATTAAATTTTGGGATATACAAGGTAACATTTAACAATATGTTTAACATATGATGAGCAACAATAAATACTGCTAAACCTCTAAAAATACTTTTGAATTTCTTGCTAATCCAGTATTTTCTTCTTGATCCCACACCATATATTCTCCCTCAAATACTATATTCCTATACTATATGCTTGTTGTATTTAGATTTTAGCTTTTCAGTATTGTTTCTTTTTGCAAGTTAGAATTAACAGCCATCTCTTTTCACCCTTGTGCTAAATAACACCTTTTCCCCTGAGGGCTTTGCTGGACGTTGAGAAACATGATTAAACACACTGCTGTGCTTGTCCTCCAGTGAATTGTGGAGCTCTGCCTGTGTGAGCAGCTGCTTCACAGCAAATCATTGCTATAATTCAGGGAGCCAGCTCCTTTGGCATTCCATTTGGAGGCTGTGCTTGAATTGATCAGGTGTTTTCTTTTCCCTTTTGCATACTACATGCTGCAGGTCGGTGTTAAGACTCGCAGGTTCATCTGAATAATCAGTGCTGAGGTTTGTGTTTTCTCTGCATGGTTTTTCCTACCATGGTTGCATATGCATTTCCCATGAACGCTACAAAATATTGGCATGTTAATTTGAATAATTTAACTGCAAATGGATATTTCATTGGTTACAGAGCTTGACTGTTCAATGTGTAAAATTACTGATGAAGATTGTGTATTATAGATTATTGTGTTACATTAGCTTTTCCTTCAGTTTACCCTTAACATAAAAGCAGGTAATTATGAAATGCAAGAGGTATGCAAAGAGGGAGGCTATCAGACCTTTAAATGTATGTAGTATCTAATAGAAGTATCAGATAAAATAATTTCTCACCTATAATTTGTTGGAGATCATATGATGTGTATATATACTTTCTCTCCCCAAATTTTTCTTTTGGAAACAAGCTGTTGCTGTCTACCCAAGGGTTGCCTCATAGTCGTAGCAATCTTCTGTCTTAGCTTACCACATGCTAGGATTACAGCATATCTCATCTTGCCCAGCCTTATAATTATATAAATATTTTATCAAATAAATGCAAGATATTCAGAACAATATGAAAATCACTATTTTTTCCCATTTTATTTTCTGCTTTCTTTGGTTTTGTAGTGCTATTCTGTGATTGTGTTTTTATTATCTTTTGTGATTCTGCATACACATTGTAAAGAAAATGTGGTCATATGTGTCACACAAATCAGTGTCAAGAAAAAGACTTAAATTACCTTTCCTAACAATTAGAATCAGATCCCAAGCCATTCCTTCTTCCAAATATAGATGAAATCCCAGAAAATATTCAAAATTAACTAATTTAGATGTTGCAGAACACTTCACAAACCAACTGTAGGAAAAGCACATAGTTTGAAACACTGGGACTGAATAGAAAAGGATTTCATGTTTGTTTATTTTGTTCAACTCTTGATGACCTTTCCTGAAGCTCTGAAGGTTACTACCCTGAGAAGCCAGTTGGAGAAGTCTTCGGAACCAGGGAGAGGAGAATGCTGCAGAGAGTAGAGTTGGAGAAGGGGATCCAGTGATCCTGTATTGATTAATCTTCACAGTTGGTTGTCAAGTTGCTGAGCAACACAATACAGAATGTTACCATTTGGTAAAGTACAAGCCACTGAAATAGGATTTGCACTACCATGAAGGAGACAAGGCAGACTGTGTGGCTTTAAAGCAGATGGCTACAAAAGAAATTCTCTAACGAAGCAGACCAGGGAGACTTTCAACCATTAAAGGCAGAAGACAAATCTAAGATTATTCAACAAAAAACCAAGTATACCCTTAACAATAGAGTCAACAAATGCCAACTGAGAATGTGTTCCCAGGTTTAAATTGCCAGACAAATGTCTTAAAAACACTATCACAGGTTTACTACCAAGGCAAAGGGGGAAATGCAGGATAAATAGAACAATGGGAAGTATTAAACACATATAAGATAAATAAAAGAAGCAAATGGAAAGTAAAACATAAATACAATAGATTATTCACAATAGAGTGCAGATGAGAGAAAAGAGTCCCTAAAATGAATGACATGGAAATTAACAATTATTACCCTTTGACCAGAAAATTTTACCACTTATGATGTGACTGGCGGTGCATCCTTTCAACATTTAAATGCTCCAGGAAGCTGTTGTTTGGACTGCTTCTTTAAGGGGCATAGCATTATAGGCTGAAAGCTTTCCCTCAGTACTGTAACACAAAGCTTCTTTAGCTGTGGGTAGAGACCTAAAAAATTAAATGTGAGAGTAAAACAAATTTGAAAATGCTTACATGTTCTGAACGTACAGTGATCCAACAATTAACTCAAAGACAAGTGCAGAATGAGTCTGTGATGCTGCCGCCAGTGCTAACCGTGTTGTGTCTCGTGACTTCACCATTGCCTTGTTCTGAGCACAGTCGGCACCTTTTATACTACACAAGTCCTCACATCATACAACGCAGCTGCATGAAGCGCCTCAGCTCAGATTTGAGATTATTCTGTTATTAACCACAGGGTTTTTACTCTATGTGTAAAATTTTCTGCTCCCATAATAATAATGGCTTAATTGGAAAATGAAAGCTTTTTCATATCTTACTACCATCATTCCTCAGCATGTAAGTATGGGCTTAGCCTAGCTTTGGATTGTCTTGTGCTGACCAACAAACACATTCACTCATTAGTATGCACACTCTCTTCCATCTTTATTAAATGAGGGAATTTAACACATAACAAAGAGTGGTTTTAAAATGCATTTCTTTGTGATTAAATGTCAATAAATGTTCGATTTATGCAACTATTACATATATATATATATATATATATATACCTGTTTTTAAAGCTTCATGTATAACTATTCGAAGTCTATTCATTTATTCATGTAATAGATCCATTCGTTTCTCCATCTAAGATTTCTGAAGTTGTGGATAACATACTCAGATGTCACCCTTTTACACAAATGGAGATCTGTTTCAAGTTTCATCTGAATATCCTCTTTCCACCCATGACTTCCTGTCTCAGTACCTGTCTTTCCGTCTCTCTTTCCCTTCCTCTCTGCCCTCCTTTTTACTTCCTTTTCTCTTTCCTTGCCTTATTTTTTCATGTTTTTTCTCTTCTCTTGTTCTTTGATGCTGAATTTTATGGGTCTTATGTGATCCTTTAGTCTTGCCTCTTTAATTCCTATGCTCTCACCCTCTTGGAGAATTCAGTGGTTTGTCTGTTTATTGCTGTGCTATAATAACTCACTGTCTAGTCTGGATAAATACCTTATTTATAAAGGAAATTCAGGTATCACCTAATATTCTGTAGACTCTCCCTTCACTGTCTTTATGATATCACCTGAACATACAAGTTTCTAATTTGATGTAGCTCATTTTCTTACTTTTACTATTTGTGATTTTGAGGCTTTATGCTTAAACCAATATTAAAATATTTATTTCTACATTTCTTTATAAAAGTTTTGGTTTTTATATATAAATATGGGATGTATTTTGTCATTTTTTGTTGATAATAGGACATAGGGCGTTTCTCTTAATTGTTTTGCTAGTGGATATCTGGTTGCTCTAGCTATGTTTGTTGAAAAAGTTTTCTTTCACTGAATTATCCTTGCACCCTAGTTGAAAATAATCTATCATAAATGTGTGACATTATTTACAAAGTTTAAATTTCTTTCCACTTATTCTTGTTTGTAGTTATATGAGCATTTTACTCACCTGTTCTTAGGTTAAGTAAGGTTAGTGGAGATTTAAAGTAAGATTTGAAATCAGAATATGTGTGGGCTGAGCCTTCTTGTTCTTTTTCAATATATCTGGAGTATCTGGAGTCCATGTATTTTCATATGAAGGAGGATATTACTTCCATATCAGGTTTTACCTGAACAATGACCAGCACTACTCAGGCATGAAGATTTTTAGGTTCCCAAGAATATAGCAACCATACTTAAATACTTCAAGGGTATTTTGTCCCTTAATTTTGTGTTGAAGTTTTGAAGTCAGCCTCTTGCAATCCCTGAGAGATATTGCTATCTCAGGACACTGAAGTGCTAAAACTATGCTCATCATTTTTTTCTAAAAAATGCACAGAAGTGAGAACTCACACAGAGTGAATTCTAGGCCAGATCAAATAAGGACAAGTGCTGAAATGAAGTTTCATGGGTTTGTTGTTGTTAGTTTATTTGTTTGTTTTCAGTGAGCCAGGGGTCAAATCATGATACTTCTGCAAAGACGGGGCTTCTGGAATGTACAGAACCATGGTCTCTTCTCCATGGGCTCTACACTTGTTAGTTTTGCAGCTACCATAGATGTGATGCTGTTGGTTGTCAAAGCCACCACAGAACTACAGGAATGGAGTGAAATGTAAAAATACCAGGAAACTCATTTTGATTACCAAGATCCAGCTGTTTGCCTTGCATGCCACTCTCAGGGCTATTTCAAGTCCCAGCTAACTGTCCTCATATCTGAATAAGATGACTGTGGGAGTCTCTGCTGTCTGCTCCCTGCCCGAGTTTCTGGGTGTTTTCACTGCCATTCTAGAAGTGCTTCTCTTCTTATTAAAATTTAAAGCCTCAAATCTCATATCAGTTCTGTATCTCATTTTCCTTTCAATCCAACATGCTGTATTCTGACAGTTCTTCATGTATTTGCTTTCATTTGTTTAAAGGTGGATAATTTTTTAAAGCTAATTTCCTTAATCACTTTTAATGTATACATCCCTTTACTTCAGATCAGAGAACAGTACCTTTCTCCACAAACTCTATCCATATTAAAGTATTAGTAATGCTAAAGTATTCAGTATTAAAACAGTTATAGTTTTCGATAAAAGCAAGTATTTATTAAAGTAAGATGATTTTAAATTCAAGGAGTAAAATCTAGTATTTACAATGTCCAAAAGTGTTGAAAAAGAATGGGGTCCCTTATAAAGGTCACAACACAATTGCTGGTCCAACAAACAAAACAGATAGACAGACAGGACTACTGGTTGCTTTTCTCCCTTGGAAGCTACACACAATACTGTGGAAGCTAGACCACAGGTGAGTTCCCACGCTGTCCTACCACATCCTGTATCCACAGTGAGTGACGTCATCAGCAATAGGACTTTACCTTCAGTTCTGGGAGGTAAGCAAGGACAATGACAATAGCCTGTAATGCTTTGAAGGTCTCTTAGACTCCCCTGACCAAAATATTTTAAGTGGGAATTTCTCTCTTCCCTTAACACCTTGAGAGAAGGTGTTAAGCTAGTTAGAGATTTTATTAGGTAGTTTATGGCTCTGGGGGAAGGGCTATTATCACAACAAATAACTTGGCTTTATTTAAACTATAAATTATGTGTATATGTAATTTTAGGTAAACATGAAATAATATAATTCTCTGTCTTTATCAAACATCTTCAGTTTTATTTATTCTTTCTCCCTCCCTCATCCTCTGTATTGACTTCCTTCCCCACTGCTGGGTTAGTCCCTATTTTCCCTATTTCCCCTTCATAGTACCTGTGTCCTGGTATTTCCCACTCTAGAGTGCCACCCTCTGCCATTCCCTACTTGGTTGTGTTTTTGCTTTCCTGGTTTCTGTGACTACTCCAGGTTACATACTCACTTCTAAAATGTTTAAAGCTAGGAGCCACAAATAAGAGATGTGGAGACTATTACAGAGATCCACAACTGTCAAAAGGCAGAGAAAAAGAGACTGCGGGCTGCCCTACCCCAACTGATACATGTACAATGCACAGAAGGCTAGAGAAAATTGCAAAAGAGAGGGCAGAAAGAGTGTAAGAGCAAGAGGTCTGAGAAGTCTGCTGTTAGATGTGTCCCTGCTCATAACAAGAAAAATGCATCCGTGAAATCTAAACGATACGATTGCATGAACAAGACTCAGCATAATGACGACTCCATTTGAGATGCTAACACCGACTGGGAAAATCCTGCATGGCCTTACCTCTAGAGGAAGAGCTTCAGCTGGTCAATAACTGATGAGACAGAGGAAGAATCAGTGTCCTCTAAGAACGAGCTCACATAGAGATCATCCAATCCCAAGTGGTCAGCCCTGGGCACATGTACATATAAGAAAGCTACTTGGGACCGGTGTGAGTGGGGGCAGTGGGAGTGATGTAATGCAATGCTCCACTATGAAATTACACACACACACACACACACACACACACACACACACATATATATATATATATATATATATATATATATATATATATATATATAACAGGGAGTCATATATATATATATGACTCCCTGTTATTTTCTCTTTAGCATTTGGTATTCTGTTTTTATAGTGAAATTTTTCAGTAAAAATATTAACATAATTTGTTTATTTGGCCTTAAAATATATTTGGAAGGCCAAATAATTTAGAACATGCAATATTGCTTGAATAAAATCCCAGTGGCCAAATGTTACAAAATTCAGTTTAATCCAGTCACTTGCAAATTCAAAAGCTACTAAAATGACAGCAAGAAAGTCTGAGTGGAAGGAAGTACCTAAGTATGCTGTCTGCAAGAATGGAGACCACCAGAAGTCCTCAAATATCTGTGGAGAAAAGCAAGAGCATGGAACTGTTTCAGTGGGTAAAGGAGAAAGAATTAAACATGGAGCTTGGATGCCCCTTGAAAATTCAAAATACATCAATTGAGTGAGAGTCCTCATTATTAGCATAGGTCTATGAAATGCCTTTTGAGTACATGTAAAAGCAAAAACATCCTCAAACACATTATTTTCTTGGTAAATGAAAAGTGCATGGTTTCAGAATATGTGAACGTCAAATGGTTATCAAAATTGAGGTAATTAGCATTTCCTTTGCCCCAAAGAGTTATTATATGTGTTAAAACATTTAAATTCTACACTTTTAACTGATATCAAGTAGACAGTAGAGTGTAATTGAGTGTACTTATCATCCTATACATTTGTTCCAAACTTACCCTGCCTAATTGAGAATGTGTCCTTTGATGATCTCTTCATTCCACTTCCTCGCCATATTCCAACCACAAGTGAATGTAGTATTTTTCATTCTGTGTCTTGCTTGCTGCACCTACTATAATGTCTTTTGTGATCATCAATATTGTACAACTGCCAGGAGCATTGTGTGGCTGGATAGTATTCAGTGCTGTGCCACATGCATCATGTTTCTTTACCAATTTGTCTGTTTATAGACACATACTTGAGTCCTCTGCCTTCGCTGTAGTGAATAATGGTGAAATGACTGTTGCTAGAAGGGACGCTCAGTTGCACAATTAATGACCAGCGCATATATGTACTTCAATTAATTCAGTATTCAGCGCATAATTGTAATTCTGTTTTCCTCACTTCTTTGAGTTTTCAACCATATGATGCAGTATGATGAAGACTGAAATAAAATAGCTCATCCTGTTTTCATCACAATTGCAGATAAGGAGATATTGGTACAGGAGTGATGAAAGCATGATTAAGACTTTTCCTCTTCTTCCAGTATTTTTCCTTTGGAAAAAACAAAGATCAAATTTATAAATTCACAAAGTGATTAAAATTTTGTTGGCTTGAATCAGTGAACAAAATCTTAGGAATTTTTAGATGAATTGCAATTTGTCCTGCATTTAAAGGTGACACAATTTGTAGGTTTCTTCTGTCTGTATGCAGTTGTTTTATTTAAGGTACTTGCTGATCTATATAGAACACCAAATGCTATCTGTGAAGTGTGCGTGTATGTGTGTGTGTGTGTGTGTGTTCCTGTCTTTTTTTGTGAAAATTTTGTATATTTGCATTCATGTGCAACAAACACATTACCTGTGCTGAATTCAAACCACTACTCCATTTTCAAGGAGAAAAGTGTCCAAGTTGTTGGAGAGTCTATCTTTTCATCTGCTTCTAAGCAAATTTGCATATTAATGTAAGTCATAAAATGTTTTGACACTGTATATATATTTCCATCTTCAAAAAGTCTTCAAGGGTTTTAGAACAGGACATATTTTAATTTAATAGATGGAGAATCTGAAACCTACAAAATCTGATTTACAGAGGGGTGTTCCCCAAGCATTAAACATAAGGTTGAGATGTAGTCCTGTTTTCTGCTCCTGCATAGATTTTAGCATGATATGTACCCTGAGTTGTATTACAGCCTATAAACATGTGCACGTATATTTCAAATAGAACAAACAACCTTCCTTAGAGGATCCAGGTCTTGGAAAATCTCATACCTTCTACTGAAATTTAAGGTGGAAATGTGGTTTTGGAAGACATAGACGTTTCTTCTGATTTTGTACATTACACAAATATTTGTTCCTTGTTCACACAGTTCTTCAGTGACTTCTCTTTATTTTGTCTGTGTATTCCATGTCTTCTCTTTGAATTTCCTCGTTTTGGAACACAGGGGAGGAATCAACTCCCAAGTATAGTTAGAATATTCCGATGGAGACTGAAATGAAAGTAGCAGACAGGAACTTGGGATGCCTATAAGACTTTGACTCTGCATTGAGTGCATCAGTTTCACAAGTAGTATCTGACTGCCACATGCTATACAGCTAACCACCATGTCAATTCACTGGAAATGTAAATACCTCCAATAAGGGCTATGAGAAGTAACCAGTGAGCACCCACAATCCTCTTTCAAAGAAGTAGAAGTTAATATTTCTTAAAAAATGATGTGGTCTGCAACATTTGCTTTCTTGATCACAAGTGCTTACTTGTCACTTTCAAGTTTCATAGAAAATATTCTACTTCATTACCAGAGGAAAATACCCTCATTTCAACCAATTTAACCCTCAACCAGAATTTCATGATAATTTTTTCCTTTTATTCATATGCTATATTGTTCTGGCACGAAGACCTGTGAACTAAAATACAAGTTCTCTGTCTTCCTAGACACTATTCTAAAATGTATTTTTCAAAGGGGAAATTTACATTAATATTAATCACTGAACTACAGAGATGTTCAAATATGTTTGGACAAATATTAAGAAATTTCTTATTCTAAAAATGTATAACGTGCTTCAGTTGGCTTAAATCATACTTACTGTAAAAGATTCGCAATTTTATTCTCCTTAAGTCTTTGTCTCTGAAAGTTTCTTTTTTTCTACATTTGTCTTCCTTACTCAGATTCAAAGAACACTGGAGAAGATGAGAACTGAGCAGTTGTCTTAGCATATGCACACACACACACACACACACACACACACACACACACACACACGGGGGGGGAGGAGATTTAAATCTAATATATATGTTTGAATATATATGCATATACCATATGTACATGTTTGGTTACAGTCGTATTCATTCATTATCATCCTCATTCACAATACATTTAAATTCTGTATCTCTTACATGAACATCTATGCTAATCACACTCATGATAGCTAGAAAATATAAACTGCTCAGACGTCCTTCAACTGATGGACAGGAAAACACAATGGGAATGTATTCATCTGTAAACAGAAATAAAACCATGACATTTGCTGGAAAAAGGATGGAGCTGGAAATTTATATTAGGTGAAACAACCCAGATTCAGAATGACAAGTGTTACATGTTTTGTTTCATAAGCAGAGTCATAAGACTTTCATCCTTATATATGTGCACATATGGGAGGTAGAGGTCGTGAAAGTGGGGTTTAGGCTGCCAGGGAAAAGAAAGGGACCAGCAGGAGAGAGCAGAGCGGTGGGAAGAGGACTCACGGAGAAAATAAAGAAAGGATGCTCAGGCTCATCTCCCAAGTGGTCCTAATCCATCAAGTTGGTGATCTAACCATCACATGAACCTTACAGAGTGGCTATGGCTCAGTTCTGTATCCTTCTTATTCCAGAAGAGAATGAGAAGAACTAAGAATGAGAAGAAAATGCTGTCTATGGTATGATTGTTTCATGGAAAACCATGGGATAGCTATACTTATTAGTTGTAATAGTAGTGTTGTTTTTGTCTGGAAACCATGCTAGAAACTTCTGCCTATGTATGACTGGCCAATCATCATACTAATAGGGTTTCTTAATGATCCTTCCTCAGGTTAGGGTTTGCAACATAAAGAGGAATCACACATAGTATAATTTTCAAAGTTCGTGATTCCGATAGGAGATATACACCAAGATACTACTTCTAACAGAGCAAAATGAGCTTCTACAAAATGATTCTCCCTGAAAATTAGAGCGTTTGATTCTAAAAACACAGCTACCTGGGGAACTAGAGCTGGAAGGTGAACAATCATCTTTCGATTGGGATTGAAGCTGGGAGCCCCAAACGGGCAGGGTGTTGCTGCCTTCTGTTTTGGTTGCTTTGCACAGGAGATCACAGAAGCAGTACCACGCACCAGTGGCTGTACATCCGAGTTAAAACTCACTCTCTTTTCAGCCGAGAAACAGAGCAGGAAAACCTTGAGAAATCTGGGATTCCAGAAAGAGAAAGTCCATGAAAGAAAAAAGCCCAGCCCCTAAATGATTGACACCTGAAGCAAGGTTGTATTAGCAGTTAGGATTTGAAGGTCGAAATCAAAGTCGGCACATCTGCCATCCGAGATGATCTGACTTCCTAACAGACAAACGCATGAGTTCACCAGGACAGGCCTTCAGGAAAGAGTTTTAGCAAGTGACTCTGTCTTCCTGCAGGCTTGAATAACTAATCCATGCTCAAAAGCCATGGGTTTCACTCTCTCCCCAAGAATACTGTGCTTGATGTTTCCAACTATTAATGTGTTGTTTTGCACTACATATCTTCTCCTTCTCAGAATGTCCGTCTCTTGAGTCTTGCTTAGATTGAAGAATATAAATGTTGTTAGCCAGACATTTTATTTCCCTGCACTCTGCCAGTTCCTACTAAAAATCTACAACCAGTAAGAGTAGAGATGAGAATTTGCTCACTTTGTAGCATGAAAAATGCATTAAAATAACTGCCTGTGCAGAATGTAAGAGAGGCTTTACTTATTCTTTCATTACTAAAATTAGTATCTTTTCATACTATTTTCTACATTTCTGTACATTTAAGAACATTTTGATTATATTCAACAATTGTGTTTGTTTTTCTGCTGTCTCAAGAGGATTTTCCATAACTAAAAAAAGCACCCCACATTATTATATTTGGAAGAAATATGTACCCAAGGTTTCATTTTTCCCCTCACACCCAATCTGTAAACAAATGAAATACTTTGTCTTCCATAGGTTGGTTTAATACAGTTTTATTTGCTTTGAAACTGATATCCTAGAACTCTCCTTAAATTTAAAATGCTGTTGATGTGATACTTTGAAGAGTAAGAAGTTCAGAATTTAGATGAGATTGGGCAAACCAAGTATGCTAAGGGTACAATTAATTTTATTAATTTTACACCTGAAACAAAGACTTAAGGTGTCAGGCTCTTTGCTCAATTCTGAGGATCATTATGTTACTCTGGCTCTGAGAAGTGATGTAATCTTATAACAATACACTACTGTAAACAAAGATGTGTGCGTAGTTTTAAAAAGCAGCCTCTTTTAAAACAAGACGGCAAAATTTACAGCCTTGATCATACCAGAATTTCCACAGTCCAATCCAAAAATCACTTTAGGTACAAAGAACCAGAAAACAACGATCATTGTGTGCAGCATGTAATAACCCTCAGGAAAGATCGAGCCTCTTTTACAACTTCTTTGACCTGTACATCATGTTTCCAATGAACAAATTTTAAACAAATAGTGAACAAGGGGAAAATATTATTAGCTTACATTTGCCCACTTCAGTGCTAACCTTAGAATATAAATTTATTTGTGTGGTCTTATTCTGGTCATGGATGACTGTCGTCTCTTATTTCATGGCTTGATTCTAACAAGACATTGAAATTAGAAAGCTGTGCCATAGAATAGCACACACAAAATGGGATAATACAAAATGTCTGTCTCTCCACCGTATCCTGGGCTGCCTGCTGTTGCAGTCGGTGGTAGATAGTCTACCTACTATGTGGTGATCAGCTTATTACTGAATACGAGATACTCTGCAGTATTGACCACACAACAATAATGTGTTTGAATCTTGAGCCTCTCCAGTTTTCCTGGATAGTCCTGTGTTGAAGGGTACCACTCCTCATTACTTTTCTTTAAGAGTTTCTCTCTTTAAACTCCCTCATTAATTTAGACTGTTTTCTTGTCTGGTTATAGAAATAGCTGTTGCAAAGAGATCACGTTTATGGCATTATGAATTTTACAGAATCAAACTTTAATTCTTAACAGTACTAATTTGGAAGTCAGGGGAGATATACAAATTACAAGTAATAATGCTTATCTCTAGAAAAATCAATGTCCTGTTTTTTTTCAATAGTGCATACTTTTTGCAAAAGTAATTTCTGCCCCCTGAAAACTTAGAACAATCCATTTAGAATATAAATCAGGTCATGTTGCTGTCCTATTAAATGCACAGCACCCACACAGTCTCTAAGGGAGTGCGCAGCAACTCAACTCTTCTCTCTTTCTCTCTTCTTCCACTCTCTACTACTCATTTCACTGCATCCCCTCACATTCCTCGAAGGCAGTAGGTATTTGGCACAGGGTAGAACCTTTGCATTCGTTTTGCTCCTCTTATTCCTTCATTCACAACTTCATCCACATGGCTGCCTCAAGCCGTTCTGTGGTCTGCCAAAACATCGTCTCAACCAAGACAGTGGCCATCAACCATCTTGACAAAAAGCAGAAATAGTATATTCACAGAAGGATCTGGCAGTGCAAGGAAAATCACTGAAGATCTGTTTTCACATTTTTTCATAAGTCAAGTGGAAAGAAAACTAATGCATCCCTATAGGATATGGGGAATGATCTGAAGTGATATCTATAAAAAACGTCTCATTAACTGCCTACACTGTACAAATGTAAAACTGCCTTTGAGGGGCTACAAGAAATGATGTTTCTCTGATTGCACGTATCCCACAGCTGTCTATGTATCTACATAATTTGTTTGTTGCTTTAGATTTCATAATTTCACAGATTGTTATACAATGACCTCCCTAGTGGTTATATAGCAAAAATAACACCATCATAATCTCTCATATGTAAGAAACTGGGTTGAGATCCTCCAACTAGAGAACTTTTTCTTCATAGCTTACAAGTGTTAGATTCTCTTATTCTAGATCCTACAACTACAAATTTAGGGGGGTTAATAACAATAGAATTTCCACATGCCACAGAGAAAATACAAACTAAAATATTTTTCCTAGTTAAAATTGTGTTGAAGAACCACATGCAATTTGATAATGTGTTGATTCAAATAGTAGTGAACTATTTCTGCTTATATGAGGAAAAAAAATTTTTTCTAGTAGTTACAGAAGATGTGAGGAGAGAGTTAATGGTACACTTTGAATTCCCGAGTTTGTCACCACAAATGAGGGGCTTTCATAGACCATAAAATTCCCTCCCTCCATTGCCAATTGCCCAGCTGCACCTCCAGACAGCCTCCACATCTTTGCTAATTGGATGGAACAGGCTTGCTATGTTTTTCTTTTTTCCTCACCAGCGACACAAGCTGTGTGAAGTTTTCCAAAGGGAATACCCTCTTTAACAAGATTTACTCCTGACAAGCTGTCAGAGCAGTGGAGGACTAAAGACTCAAGGAGGGAATATAAATGAAAATTGCTGCTTTAAAAACAATATTGCAGTCAGGATGCTTCTCCAGGTCATAGATACGTGGGCATGTTTCAAAGATTTTTAAAATCATTAGTCATGCTAGGAATAAGGAGGATTATGGGGCTACTCAAAGTTTATTTTTCTCTACGTGTGTAGTGAGTGTCATACATTAAGTATAATGGTTCCAGAATATTCCTTCAAACTTTAGAGAGTCATCATTAGCATAGTATACTGTATTTTCAATTTAAAAACTTAATTCTTCGTTCATCATTTAAGTTTTTTGGTGTGTACTAGATACCAAGGAAAACAAAGGAGTAAATTGCTTCTCTGTCCTATGATGAGTAGAAGTATTAAAACTATCCATATAATTACCAGATAAAGTAGAAATTAATGCTAACAATAAATACATAAAACTATAAATGTAGCTATTTGGAAGAACCAATTACTCTTATCATACTCTGGTTTTAGAACTAGGAAGTAGTTAAGGACTAATATGTATCTTCTCTTCTTTAGATAGGAGGAAAATCACATATAGCCCAGGTTAGAAAGACAAGTTTCTATTCTGTTCAGCTAATTAGTAAAAGGCTCAAGAGCAAATTACATTTTCTGAAGTCTATAACTTTTGATACAATGGATGTGCACAGTGACTAACTACAGTTAGCCTCGAAGCTCAAGAGAATTCAACACCTGGATGTGTTTAATTGAAAGCAGCCAATGGGTTGCCATAATCACTATTTAGAATCTTGGCCAGGATCATGTTGTATCAGATTCCAACTGTTCTGGAAAGAGCTTTTCGGGGTGAAATGAGCCATGGCATAAGAACAGACACAAAAGCCATCTCTATCGCCTCCAGTACCCTGTGAAACACCTAAATTGTGTTGTGTGTTAGGATTCTGCCGTTTGGTATTCATCACTACAACCACTGCTGCTATGATACACACATTGCAATAGCCTCATCAATGTGCATCCAGTGCCCAGGTGCATACTGCCTGCTAGGAAGCAACACCTGGATGTTATGTAAATGAAAATAGACATGAAAAGTACCTATGGCTTACATCACCACTGCCTTTGTCCTGCTGTGTTTCTCTTTCTGTGTGTCCTCTCAGTGGCATTGCACTGGTAAACGAGTGTGTTTTTTCTATAGAAGTCCTCTCTGTTCTTGTATCCCGACAATGATTGCTTCCCAGGCTCTTGACACCACCGTGAGAGTTTCTGCATTTCATTAAGTCCTTTAATGTTAGCATCTTCAGCGGTAAGCTAGTGTGCCAACCTCATCTGCCCTAATAAGATTATTGTGATGGGAGTGTGGGTATTGGGGTAATCTTCACGTTTATTTGTTGTTGTTTCATATTCACATTTTTGTAAATGTTATGTATTTATTATAAACAAAAAAACTCACAAAATTTAAGTTAAAAAAGCATAGCATGAGCATTTTCTCATGGTATTTTTATGATAATTTTTATTAAAAAATAGTAGGCACTCATTGTTTTACACTCAAATAGTTATAAGTGCTTTCATACTGAAAAGCAAGTCCCTTGATCAATGTACCGTCTTTTAACTGTTGAGCAAAATTCATTAACTGTTCTTCCCGGACTCACAGTCAAATTACCCCATCCTCAGACTCACTGGCACTTAGGTATGGCCACATGGCAGTTCCTTGGCCAGAAGAAAAATGGTAATGTATCACCTCCAGGCCTTCTCATAAAAATTTCCCATATGGGAAACTCTATGCTCTTTCTATAAGAAACAAATAAACGTAAGAAATAACACAGGCAAGGGAAAATCAAAGGATAGGAACTCAAGTCAACTTCAACAGCAAGAGCAGATGTCTATTGATCTGAGAGGTGGTGTCCCTGAGACCCTGTAGCTTGGCATCTGAGGGTACAGGAAAACACTGTCAAAAGCCAAGAACAATTTTTGTAGTGAAGAGTTGGGGCAGGGAGGGCATAATTTCATCAGACCCCAAACTGCTTCTGAAATAAACTACTTTCTGAAACTTTGAGATGGACAGTAAGTCAGATTGCTTGTTTTTGTTTTTTTTTTAACCCAGAGTTCTAGGGCATGTGGTAGGCATTGACTTCTTTCCAGAATTCTGGATTCCATGGGTGGCATATTTCTTAGAGCCATGGACTATGGAGCCTATGGCTATGATTTTAGGGGAATTTATATTAGAGCTTTTCTATACAAAGGATAGGAGTGTCTTTTTCTGTCTAGATACTTACTGCTGGTGGCAGGAGAGGGGACAGCATCATTTTGAGGTTCTTGTGTCTAGAATGACTTTAAGAGAAGCATTCTCTTTAACTTTGTGCTGTCTGGTGAACCAAGAGATGCCAATGATGAAATCTAGGAGGAATTTCTTTAATGAGTTTGAAAGACAGGGAAAGGACTTGAAGTAAGATGATAATAAAGGGGAAGGGCATGAGTAGGGAATGGGAGGAAACCAAAACCCCATCCAGAAGAGGTTTGATGTTGGATTCTCTGAGCCTGTTCCCTAAGTCTCTGAACCCGTCTCAACTAAGTTTGTATCTGTTGGTGTATTAGCAGTATTGATCCTGGAAGAAGACATAACACTCTCCATTGGCTGCTGTCAGAAGTACCTGCTTTGATTTTGAAGTACCATAGTAGCGAAAGACTCAATTTGATCCTGAAGGTCTTGCGTTGATCTGAATTTTTTTTAAGGCTGTACAAGAGCTGGTGAAACAGAGATTAACTGATGCAAAGAAACCTCCAGTTCCATTGTTACCCTTCAAAAACCTGAAAGAATGCCCAGAGTGACTAAAAGTGGGACAAGTTAGATGCCCCATAAGGTAGATAAAAAGACAAAGGTGTCCAGGAAAACCAGGACAATGAAGGATTTTTAAGGAACTGAAAAGGGGACAGCAGCATTAGGTTTAAATGGGTGTGAGTGGGTTAAGTATTTGAAAGGATTTTTCTAACAGTAGGGAAGTCAGGTCTTTTTCCTTGTCCCAGAAATATTGGGAACCAGAAGAGGACTCAGACAGATTAAAAGTGGGAAGGCCAGTGTGGTGGATAGTGTCAGGAGGGAGACCTGTGATGAAATGCTTCTGATAGTCTTGTAAAGTGAAGTTGGTGAGGTTGCATTCATAGGTTGGAGGGAACAGGTACTAAGGTATGCAGAGAAGTGAGCTCTACAGACCTGTAAGGGGTCCTTGTGAAGTAGGGTTCCTCCCAGCTGGTGAGGTGCGCTGTGTAGCCATTGGGAAGGAGTAAGTTTTAAAAGATCACTGAAAGGTAAGAGGTACAGACAACTTAAGAAAGCCCTCCCCACCATTTCAAAGATTAACTACCATCTTTATAGGTGAAGTGAAAACCTGAGGTCAAGGTAAAGTAGACCCATAATGTGGACAGGAATATTAAGTTAGAAATTTGAGACAACGAGGACACAGCCAGCAGAGGAACCAAGAGAAAGACCCTCTACCAAGTAGAATCAGATTGAGGAACCCCATTTCCCTCAAAATCCAGTCTCTCTTTGGGAGCTTCTTCTTTTCTTCTTTTATTTTTTGTCTTTGAAGAGTTTTTAACCCCCTAGCTTAGGGTTGGTCAGTTTGAAAAGGACATTGTGTCTTTGGCCAAGAGCTGTGGCATCCAGATCTCACCTTGGACTTTGCCAAGTTCATCAGCTGGCTGGGGAAAAACTCAACATGCCTTGGTTTTTAAAGTGCCAAGCTTTTGTCTCAAGATGAGTCCAGTCATCTTGGAAATTTGCCGTCTTTATTACTTAGTCATGGCCCCTCTCCTGCCTGTCAAGTATCTCTCTAACCCCTAGTTTATCATTTCCACTTCTCATAGGTCACTCTAACTGCCTGTAGGTGTTGGGAGGTGCTAACCAGTCTAGCCTTTTCATGCTGACCAAAATGGTGATGTATAAAGGGCAGCAGCTAGAGTGCCTCAGAGGAGGGCTGAACTAAGGAGCCATAACAAAGCTGATATGGCAACGCTCCAAAACCCAAGTCAGCCATTTCATGACAATGTACAACCTTGTTTCTTCTATGCAAATGAGGTGTCATCAGTAACATACAAAAAGTGAGACGGTTAGCACTGCTAAAATGTTTACTGAGAGTGTTGTTAAGAAAACAGTTGGGCCAGGTTTTGCCCTCATTAAAAGAAGAGAACAGTCAAGAAAACCATCTAAAGAACCCTTAGGGGCTTTGTCATAGGTGTTAGCAAAACAACTGATTTTTTTGTTGTTGTTGTTTTTGTTTGTTTGTTTGGTTGGTTGGTTGGTTACTGATGGCCATTACAAGATGTAAAGCCATTGGTTTGGCTCAAGTGCTGGAGACAATTTTTATTACAGTGTAAGTTCAGAAGTCAAACATCAGGTCTCCTTTATTCCAATATTATGAGAAACGTTAAGAAATAAAATTAATGAAGAAATTTTCTCAACATTATGATTAATGTAAAATGTAATCCTCCAGCTGGCTGGAATGTGTGCCAGAGCCCTGTAGAAGAATAAGACTGTGTATTCAGCTGTTTGCTATATCAGACTCCTGTATAAGGAATGAACACCTGAAAGACTTGGAAGAGACATCGGTGAAAGTCATCATCAAACTGGTAATTTTAAAGAGAAATAGAACCTTGTGAGGTCTTTTTAAAAATAGGCTTCACCAGCAGGTCCCTATGTACATGGGCATTCTGAATGATTTCCCCAATCCTGTGAGTTTAATTACAGGGTACCTGGAAGTCTCTAATCAGTGAGCATGTGTGGCAAGGGTGTAGAAGGACATACCACACCTGTGAGGAGCACTTTTCCAGAAACAGTGTTTTATAGTTGGTAAAACCAGTTTTAGGACTTGACCGACCTCAGTGTTTAAGATGATAGTTCTGTTTTACTTAACAGCAAGAAGATCCTGCAGTGCTGAATTCATCCAAGGTCATGCTTTGTATCTGTAGGTTTTGTTTTGTTTTGTTTTGTTTTTTCCCCTAGTAAAGATTCACTGGTGATAAAGAGCAATGTCTAAGGAGTTCGGTCCCTTGGACTGTTAAAGAAACATACTGCTCATTTTAATCCTGGTTATACATTTCTGCTGGGTACTTAAGACCATGTAGGTAGCCAGTTAACTAACCTGTTAAAGATCTCATCCTTAGGACTCACTTGGGCTTTGGAGGAACATCTGCCTCCTCTAGTCTTTTTACCTATTCGGCTTTCTGTGAGGACAAGTCAAAGGCCTTACCTGACTGTTACTTCACCTGGAAATGTGGAGGAAATATTTCGTCTGCATTGACTATTCTTCTCTAGACTTGGCAGTGTTTGGAGCCCACTGAGTGGGGTCTCCATGGCATCCCTGAACAAGAGAGCAAATGACTCCCCATAGTTATAGGACTCTCAGAGCTCCCATTACTTCCTGATATGTAGTTGACCTTGGAGAGCAAGGCAAGAAATAATCTACCTCAATTTTAATCTGTCTGACTACAGTAGTATAGGCATCCAAATACAGTTATTGAACACACAGGAAGTCAATTATATCAATCTGATGCTTTTTTTTTCAGAGTTAAAAGCCCAAGAGATCAGAGCACTAGTGAATAATAGCCTTTAGCTTACCACTCACTGCCATCCTTCCCCTGAGAGAGAGACCTTCTTGTGTGTGACCTGTCTTTTTATTGCCTTTCTGATGCTTTAAAATGCCCTATAATATCTTAAAAAGCCAGGCACTTCTAAATAAACTTTGATTAGGCATACATTTTAGCCAGGCTTTGTAACTGTTGATCTTTGTCCTTAGAAATTTTGACACAGTATGCATCATCTCTAAATACCATCTTTTATTTACTTTAAGTAACTTACTCAGCCCTTTAAATCGTGCATAAGATTTTAAGTTTTTTACTCTCTCTCTCTTTCTTTTTTCCCTCTGGGAAAATTTAGCCATCTCAATCTTCATATACAAATCTTTCTTTAATAAAACAATTTAAATGTTAACATTTTCTTTTACTTTCCGGCTTTCTTTCTTAATACCACAGGACATAATAACATTACTATATACCATATGTTGTGAGAATTTTCTCATGGTGGCTCACAGGGGGAAACCAAGCAATGTCTATCCATTCTACATAAGGGTCTAATGACAAATTGAAGTTCAATTTCACCAAAGTTCACTCTGGGGAGCCAATAAGTTTATTGGGCTTACTTACAAATCATGTACAAGGGGTTAATGACAAGAGTGTGAGTGACCAAAAAGTATTCACACTGGAAAATTTTCACCCAGTGTGTATGAGGGCTTCCCCATCATGACAGAGGTAGACCTCCCTCTCTCTAGTTTTCCTCAGTTTCACTGTAGGTCCCCCTCAAGATCCAAGACCTTGTGTAATTAGGGCCTAGTTGTATAAAACAAGCTGGGATGGCCTCGTCCATCTTTTCTTTTGGTGAAAGTGTGTTAACGTTTTAAATGTCCAGCTGTGACCATGTTAGGGAGGTATAGAAGAAGTTATGAAGATGGCTGTTGTTTAACCCAAAAGATAGGGTAGAGAGCCTGCATTCCAAGAGACAGGCACTGGTTCCCACTAACCTTCTCCGTAGTAGTGTAGACCAAGGTGGGGGGGGGGGCACCTGATGCTCAAGAGATAGGAAATTTTTCTTTCCCCCAAATCTGTACAATGGCTTAAGTTCCTGTTGTTTGTGGTGATGTCAACTAAAGAAACCTCTTGTCTCATGTGAAGGGGCATGGGACATCTCAACAGTTAGGCAGAAGGTCCTCTTTGAGCTTCGTAAGATTAAACATCTCATTAGCTGTTTTTACCATAGGCACCTGTGTGCAGTGAGAAAAAATAATAGTAACCTGTGTTGGAAATAGTCCACCCATTAGCAGTCCAGAAAGGCAGATGAGTTGCTCTTGGGTTGTTTTGTTGTTCTCTTTTTCTTCTTCACAGAGTTCGGGGTCCAGCCTGACTCAGGATAAGAATTTGAAGGACATTTTGGGACAAATATGATTAAGTTTGACATAGAATTGTCAAATCTCATCTCCAGAACCAGTTTCTCATTGAACTTAACAACACATGATAATTTGCCAATATGACATTATATATATACAAATTATGTACATGCACAAGTTATGTATATATATGTAACTGTAAAACTGAACTCAGTGGATTTGAAAACCAGATTTCTAAAAGAATTCAGGCCATGTCATAGGTTATATCTTCAGTCCCTGCCAGAGAAGTGAATAAAAACTGTTCCCCTGCTCCACAGCCACTTACAGTAGAGCTCCCTGCAAAGCTGCTGAAACTCCTGGGGTCCCTACAGATGCAAAAAATAAATAAATAAATAAATAAATAAGGTGGAGCCTGTGAGAAGGCATGGCTACTCTACTCCTGCTGTATCTGCCTTGGCTCTAGTGGCTTCCATTTGGACCCATAGCACGGATACAAATTGATGGTTGCACTCCTGGGATAATTAAAAACCATCAGCAACCACATTGGGCAGAATTTTAGGGTGTGCTCCAGGATGTCAACAAATTTCAACTGGACCCCTTGAGTCAAAGAAAAAGATCTATGGGCCAGCATTTTAGCCCTGAGACACAGAGTGGGCAAATGCCAGAGATGAAGAGGAAGAAAGGGGTTAATGGTGGGTAGATAGTGGGGAAAGGGGGATGAGGGAGATGAAGGTGTATGTAGAAAGGCAGAGAAAGAGGAAGAACCTGATAAAGTTTGATAGGGGAGTGCTTATCTGCTGGATTGAAATCTGACAGAGTCCAGAGAATTAGGATTAGAAGTTTGAACTAATAAAACATGATATGCAGAAATGGAGGAACAAAGGGAGTAGAGTAGAGGTAAGTGACCAGAGCGGAAGTGAAAGAAGGCTTATATATAGGGACATAATTGACTTTGTCATTTCATTGGAGGAATTTTGGTTAGAGATCCTTCAAGACCATGGTTTGAACTCACCAAATTTGGGCCAGCAATTCTGGTTGTCCAGGGTATATTTGGGCCAGATCAAAAGCTGACTTGAGGGACTTAAAGTTCTTGTCATATAGGTCCTTCACTTGCTTGGTTAGTATTACCCCAAGGTATTTTATGTCATTTGTGGCTATAGTAAAGGGTGATGTATCTCTGATTTCCTTCTCCGCTTTTTTGTCCATTGTATATAGGAGGGCTACTGATTTTTTGGAGTTGATCTTGTATCCTGCTATGTTGCTGAAGGTGTTTATAAGCTGTATCAGTTCCTTGGTGGAATCTTTGGGGTTGCTCAAGTATACTATCATGTCATCTGCAAATAGGGAAAGCTTGACTTCTTCCTTTCCGATTTGTATCCCCTTAATCTCCTTATGTTGTCTTATTGCTCTGGCTAGAACTTCAAGTACTATATTGAATAAGTATGGGGAGAGCGGACAGCCTTGCCTCGTTCCTGATTTTAGTGGAATTGCTTTGAGTTTCTCTCCATTTAATTTGATGTTGGCTGTTGGCTTGCTGTAAATTGCCTTTATTATGTTTAGGTATGTTCCCTGTATTCCTGATCGCTCCAAGACCTTTATCATGAAGGGGTGTTGGATTTTGTCAAATGCCTTTTCAGCATCTAGTGAGATGATCATGTGGTTTTTTTCTTTGAGTTTGTTTATATGGTGTATCACATTGACAGACTTTCGTATGTTGAACCATCCTTGCATCCCTGGAATGAATCCTACTTGATCATGGTGGATAATTGTTTTGATGTGTTCTTGGAGTCTGTTTGCCAGTATTTTATTGAGTATTTTTGCATCAATGTTCATGAGGGAGATCGGTCTGTAGTTCTCTTTCTTTGTTGTATCCTTGTTTGGTTTGGGAATCAGGGTAATTGTAGCCTCATAGAAGGAGTTTGGTAATGTTCCTTCTGTTTCTATTGTATGGAACAATTTAGAGAGTATTGGTATTAACTCTTCTTTGAAGATCTGGTAGAATTCTGCACTGAAACCATCTGGTCCTGGGCTTTTTTTGGTTGGGAGACTTTTAATGACTGTTTCTATTTCGTTAGGGGTTATTGGACTATTTAAATAGTTTATCTGGTCTTTAAGTCCCTGAAAAAAGAAATTGAAGAAGATGTCAGAAAATGGAAAGATCTCCCATGCTCATGGATAGGCAGAACTAACATAGTAAAAATGGCAATCTTACCAAAAGCAATCTACAGATTCAATGCAATCCCCATCAAAATACCAACACAATTCTTCACAGACCTGGAAAGAATAATACTCAACTTCATATGGAAAAACAAAAAACCCAGGATAGCCAAAAGAATCCTGTACAATAAAACAACCTCTGGAGGCATCACGATCCCTGACTTCAAGCTGTACTATAGAGCTACAGTAATAAAAACAGCTTGGTACTGGCATAAAAACCGACATGTGGACCAATGGAATCGAATTGAAGACCCTGATATTAATCCGCACACCTATGAACAAATAATTTTTGACAAAGAAGCCAAAAGTGCACAATGGAAAAAAGAAAGCATCTTCAACAAATGGTGCTGGCAAAACTGGATATCAACATGTAGAAGGCTGCAAATAGATCCATATCTATCACCGTGCACAAAACTTAAGTCCAAGTGGATCAAGGACCTCAACATAAATCCAGCTACTCTGAACCTGCTAGAAGAGAAAGTAGGAAGTAGTCTTGAACACATTGGCATAGGAGACCACTTTCTAAATAGAACACCAGTAGCACAGACACTGAGAGAAACAATCAATCAGTGGGACCTCTTGAAACTGAGAAGCTTTTGTAGGGCAAAGGAAACGGTCAACAAAGCAAAGCGACAGCCTACAGAATGGGAAAAGATCTTCACCAATCCCACATCTGACAGAGGACTGATATCCAGAATATATAAGGAACTCAAGAAATTAGACATCAAAATGCCCAACAGTCCAATTAAGAAATGGGCTATAGAACTAAACAGAGAATTCTCAACAGAGGAAACTCAAATGGCTGAAAGACATTTAAGGAATTGCTCAACATCCCTAATCATCAGGGAAATGCAAATCAAAACAACTCTGAGATACCACCTTACGCCTGTCAGAATGGCTAAGATCAAAAACACTGAAGACACCTTATGCTGGAGAGGATGTGGAGCTAGGGGAACTCTCCTCCACTGCTGGTGGGAATGCAAGCTTGTACAACCACTTTGGAAATCAATATGGCGATTTCTTAGAAAATTGGGAATCCATCTCCCCCAAGATCCAGCTATACCACTCTTGGGCATATACCCAAGGAATGCTCAACCACACCACAAGAGCACTTGTTCAGCTATGTTCATATCAGCATTGTTTGTAATAGCCAGAACATGGAAACAACCTAGATGCCCTTCAACTGAAGAATGGATAAACAAAATGTGGTACATATACACAATGGAATACTACTCAGCAGAGAAAAACAATGACATCATGAGGTTTGCAGACAAATGGATGGATCTAGAAAAAATCATCCTGAGTGAGGTATCCCAGACTCAGAAAGACAAACATGCTATGTACTCACTCATAACAGGATACTAGATGTGGAACAAGGATGACTGGACTGCTACTCACATCACCAGGCAGGCTACCTGGAAAACAGGACCCCAAGAAAGACACAGGGATCGCCCAACGACAGAGAAATGGAATGAGATCTACATGAACAGCCTGGACAGGAGTGGGGGTAGTGAAGGGCGAGGGTCGAGGGAAAGAGAGCTTGGGTGAGTGGGAGATCCCAGCTGGATCAAAAACAGAGAGGGAGAACAAGGAATAGGAGACCATGGTAAATGAAGACCACATGAGAATAGGAAGAAACAAAGTGCTAGAGAGGCCCACAGAAATCCACAGGGATACCCCCACAACAGACTGCTGGCAATGGTCGAGCGACAATCCGAACTGACCTACTCTGGTGATGGGATGGCCAAGCACCCTGATTGTCGTGCTAGAAACCTCATCCAACTACTGATGGACCTGGAGGCAGAGATCCATGACTAGGCCCCAGGTGGATCTCTGGGAGTCCAATTAGCGAGAATGAGGAGGGTTTATATGAGAGAGAATTGTTGAGACCAAGGTCGGATAAAGCACAGAGACAAATAGCCAAACAAACGGAAACACATGAAATATGAACCAATGGCTGAGGGGTCACCAACTGGATCAGGCCCTCTGAGTGGGTGAGACAGTTGATTGGCCTGATCTGTTTGGGAGGCATCCAGGCAGTGGGACCGGGTCCTGTGCTCATTGCATGAGTTGGCTGTTTGAGACCTGGGGCCTATGCAGGGTCCCTTGGCTCAGCATGGGAGGAGGGGACTGGACCTACCTGGACTGAGTCCACCAGGTTGATCTCGGTCTGTGGGGAAGGCTTTGCCCTGGAGGAGATTGGAGTGGGGGGCGGGCTGGGGGGAAGGTGGGGGGGGCGGGAGGGGGGAGAGCGGGGGAATCTGTGGCTGATATATAGAGCTGAATTGTGTTGCAGAGTAAAAATTAAAAAAAAAAAAATAATAATAATAATAATTAGGTTCTCCCATCTAGGAAAAATAAAGGAATCCTTCATAATCAAAAAAAAAAAAAAAAAAAAAAAAAAAAAAAAAAAAAAAAAAAAAGCTGACTTGAGGTTCAGTTGTTGAAAATGTTTTGGGAGATAGGCCAAAATGTTGTCTTTAGGAGTAGAGGGCTTACTGTTGATTTTATGGGCTTAAATGTATCATTAGCTTGATTCCTACTTTCAAGCAGTCCTCAAAATTGGAAGTTTTGCTGGAAATAAATTACCGCAAGCTTCTCTGGCATATGTAATAGAACTATTGTGAAGAATGGTAGACCCTTTGAGCCTGAAAAGACATGGGAATCTCAGTTCACCATTTGGGTATAAAAGGGCTCCTAGGTGCTTGTGTGTTCAGTCGAGAGAATGACAAGTTTTCCAGGTAGCTACAGAAACAGCAAAGATAGCCCTCCTGAGTGTGGGAGGTCAGGATAGATAGTAGGAAAAAGAACTAACTTGCTGTCCATGCCAAAAAGAGTACAGAGTGGATCTTCAGAAAATAGAGGGAAGATAGAAAATGTGAGATGAGAAAGACACCTGGCAAAGAAAAGCTTCCAGTCAGGCTAAACCTGCTGAGAAATCTTCCCTGGGTTCCAGCACCAAATGTCAGAAACAACACAGTGAGAAGTAAGTGAAAGAACAAGAAACAAGGTTGACTTCAACAGCAAGATCAGATTTTTATGGGTCTGGGAGTATCCAACCCCACCCCCAACCCTTCACCCCCGCTTCCCTGAGAACCTGCAGCTGGGCACCAGAGGGCACAGATTTTGTGTTAAGGGTAGGAAGGGAGAGGGCGTGGCTTCACCATCCCCAGGAACTGCTTTTCTGGATAAACAGCTTAGAGACTGCGAGTTGGGACATAAGTTAGAATGCCTCCTTTTGCAACCTTTCAGCTTCAGGGCATGTAGCAGGGGTTAGCTGCTTTTCATACTTCTGTGAGATCACTGAGAACTGATACCAAAAACTTGAATGCCCTGTATGGAATATGTGATCCCAGATTACAAGTGGTGCCGAGTATCCCCCAAGTGCATGTGAGCATTATAGAATTTGCGGTTTACACACTATAGCAGGAGCTAGGTGGTGGTGGCACACGTCTTTAATCCCAGCACTCGGGAGGCAGAGCCAGACGGATCTCTGTGAGTTCGAGGCCAATCTGTTCTAGAGAGCGAGTTCCAGGACAGGCATCAAAACTACACAGAGAAACTCTGTCTCGAAAAAAAAAAAAATAGCAAGAAGCTGATTTTAAATAGTTTGGCTCCCTAAATTAACCTTTAAAGAAAGCAAAATAGTCAATTCTGCAAAACACCAAAGCTACAGGGATAAAAGAGTGAAAGTTTTTTTAATTCGTTTTATCTGCAAACTTCTCGTGTGTCCTTGTAACCCTCACACAGCTCTCCTCATAACCAAGGTGGCCGTCCAAGCTCCTTTTGTTTTATAGCTCTACTTTCTCAGCACACGACCCTTATAGGGAGACTGTGAGATAAGGCAAGAATGGTGGGGTTCAGTGGAGCTCATCGTTTTTGTCAATCTTACTAATATTTTATGTTCTATTACTAGTACCATAGCTCTGGGTCACTGCAATGTTTGAAAAGTGTGACTTCCAAATGTCCAAGAGGGAAATCAGAATGCAGCATTAATGATTAGCCTTCCTGCCTACTGCACAACTCATATATATATATATATATATATATATATATATATATATATTCCAGAAAATTCCTACTTAATGCAAACATATTTCTACAATTGCAGATAAATGAAGATTGCCTACAGACAGTGCTTTACATTTTCAATTTTATTTACTATATTTTGAAAATTAACATGCAGATTATCCTCCCTTAATTGTTGTATTTATTCAATATGCTCATTATTGGGAGGATATTTATATTCATTTCACCTCTAACGGAAATAATATTGCTGTAAACATTTTTGAGTATGTATTATCTATGAGACAAATTCCTAAAAATGAAATTGCTAAGTCATATTTGCATTTTAATTTTGGTGATATCTTAAAGATCTATGTAATTTCCTCCCAGTGAATTTGTATGAAAAAAAAAATATATATATAATGATCAGTTTATAATATTAGTTATTTCCCTTTAACCCTGCAAATGTAACATTATAATTATGTGAAAGCATTATATGATTATATGTTCATATTTACATTTAAATGAACTTTGCTCAATAACTATTTTATTTCTAAGGTTCATAACTGTACAAATTTTTATACATAACTATATATTTGCATCTTCTTTTACCTCTTTAGTAATCCCTCTAAGAATAAAATTAGTAGATCTAAAGTGTGAAATATTTAAAAAGTTTTGACAGCTCATCAAATTTACTTTTAAAAATTATTCACCAATTCACACTTCCACCAGAATTATATAAGGGCCCAGCTTATTTTACCTCCATCTGAAGTTTTATCTAATTTTAATCTCTGTACATTATAAGTTAAATAAATCAATATGGGTGCTTCGGAGTATTCCTTTACACTGTGTGAATATATGTCACTATGATTGGTCTAATAAAGAAGCTGACTGGACAACAGCTGAATGGAATAAGGGAGTTGCCAGCCAGATACAGAGGGAGCAGGAGATGAATGTGCCATGCTAATGAAGGTACCGCCACACGGCAGAGCATAAATAAGGAATATGAGTTAACTTAAAATGTAAGAGCTAGGTAGTAATAAGCCTGAGCTATTGGCCGATCATTTGTAATTAATATAAGCCTCAGCGTGTTTATTTGGGAGCCACTGCGGGACAAGAAAACTCCTCCTATGTATAGGAAATTGATACTGCCATCTTCATTATAACCAATCTTCAGAGATTAACATGGCAGATTCCATCATCAAATTACTCTTAAGGAAGATATAATAATTTTTTGATATCCATGGGGAACTTGGTAAGCTGTCTAATCTGTGACCTGATCAAGCACAGGAAGAAAATTCTCTAGCTATATTATAAATATGTAATTACAGTTTTAGATTCATTATAAGAATTCAAGAGCACATCAAAAGGTTATTCACCATGATCAATTTAGAATTCAGTTTTCAGCTCTATCAACTAGCAATTTATTTTATTTTTTGAGACAAGGTCTCTCTGTATATAGCCCTGGCTGTCCTGGAACTTGCTCCATACACCAGTCTGGCCTCAAACTCAGAGATCAACTTGCCTTTCCCTCCTGAGTGCTGGGATTAAAGGTATGTGCCACCACACCCCAGCAGAAATTCACTTTTGACATCTTCTGTTGGAGTTAGGAGCCTTTGGTTTCCCACTGCACTTTGAGTTTGAATTATCATAATAGGAACCATACTTAAAGAGATTTTTTTCTCATCTATTCTATGTAACCATCTTGACAGAAAAGATAATCAAGATGAACATGAAGAAATTTTAATGTATCATTATAGTACATTATTGTTGTACTATTATATAATCTCATGTTACCTTTTGTAGTGATGCTTAATATTTACTGAAACAAAATGGAAGAGTTAAACCAAGGTATCTTTCAGAGATTTTTTTTTTAAATAAAAATATCAAGAAAATATGTGGTCAGTTTATTTCTGATTCCAAGTAAGTATTGCTCCCTAATTTCTAATTTATGTATTTTGGTAAATTTTTTTGATTGTGATTGTTAAAGGTTGTATGTATGTCTTTTTTTCTTCTTATCTATTCTAGAAAATCTCTCTCTCAGAAAATTTTCTAGGGACCTAAAAGCAACCTTAAAGCCCATCTGGTTCAAAACTTTCATCTTACTAATGAAGAGACCCAGGGAAGCAGATCTTGCTCCATGTGACAGAAACAAGCAGAGAGATAACCAACACTTCATTCCAATTAGTCAATGATTTTTGAAATTTATTAACAAGGAAAATGCATTTATCTATTGCATACAACAAGATACATGAGCAGTGAATATCTATACCAAATCATTTAGCACATGCATGGTCCTACATACTTGGGATTGTTATAAGAAGACTTGATAGATTAATTGAAGCAAAGTATCAAATCAGAAGTATGAATTCAAGAGCACTGCTGTGTTATACAACATGACAAGCACATTTAAATAACAAGATAAATAAATAAAAATAGAACACTTTGTAACCCAACAATGCTGTTTGGGGGTATATATTCAAGGATAAAAAAAAATCTGTTTTATATTTTATAACTGACTGTGATGGTGGTCATTTCTTTAAATAATAGCACACTTGCTTATATTCAAACATGAATTCTAAAGGGGTCAAAGGAGAAGATGGGGTTTACAAAATTTATTGCCAGATGGAGAAGCAATCTATTTAAAATGTCATGGTTTCCTATAATTCATCAACATTCCTTAGTTTAGCTAGTTTTTGTAAGAAAAAATACACAGTTTAAAACATGCAAAGAGTTTCTAAATATTTTATGCAAAATATTAATTCTGGGTGGATTTGAAGAAAACACTATTAAATTCATTGATTACTCTCTATCTTGACCAGTTAAAGGATCATTAAGGAGCACATGCTTTCTTTACTATTTTTCTTTTTCCTTCTTTTTTTTTGTTGTTTTTGTTTCTGTTTTTTTGAGACAGGGTTTCTCTGTGTAGGCCTGGCTGTCCTGGAATTGGCTTTGTAGATCAAGCTGGCCTCTAACTCTCAGAGATCCTGCCTCTGTGCCGGGATTAAAGGAATGTGCCACCACGCCCGGTTCACGTGGTTTCTTTTTGGTGTCCTTCCTCTAAAATATGCTAGTGCAATGGTGGGACAAAGCTTGTGGAAGCAGCAACCAATATCTAATTTGACTTAAGGCCCACTCCATGAGAAGGAACCCTTAACTACCTGACATTTTTTGGGTGACCTAGAACCTGAGACTAGATAGCCCAGGGAACTAGAGCAAAAACAAATACTACTGTTCTAAAGATGATGATGATGATGATGATGATGGTGATGATGATGGTGGTGGTGGTGATGATGATAATTAAAAAAAAAACATAGCAATAAAGTGACTCCTAATGACATTCTGCTATACTCACAGATCAGTGCCTTGCTCAGCCATCCTCAGAGAAGCTTCTTCTTACAGCACATGAGAACAAATACAGAGACCCACAACTGAACGATATGCAGAGAGTGAGAGACTTTAGAACACTCAGCCCTAAACAGGATGTCTCCATCAGATTCTCCCCTCAAGTCTCAGAGAACCCCAATGAAAGCAGAGGCAGAAAGAGTGTAAGAGCCATAAAAGACAGAGGACGCCCAGAAAACAAGGCCTTCTGAACCACCACGAGCAAAGCTCAAATGAACTCCCAGTCCTGAGGCAGCATGCATGGGGACTACAAAGATCCGCAACCAGATGCTTTGTGTATACATTTTGGCTTCCAGTTCAGTGGTTTTATGGGATCTTGGGGTGTGTAAACGAGTGGGTCTCTGTTTCATCTATCCTCTCTTGGGCTCTTTTCCATCTATTTATTTTGTTCAATTTTAATGTGTTAGTTTGGGTCTTATATTTTATTTCATTATTACCCTTTTATTATATAATTTTATCCTTATCCTGTTTGTTTTCTAATGAGAGACAGAAAGGGGGGGGGGATCCAGGTGGGAGGGAAGGTGGAGAGGAACTTGGAGGAGTAGAAGGAGGTAAAACTGTAATCAGGATATATTATGTGAGAAAAAAATCTATTTTAAATAAAAGGGGGAAAGAAGCACATGGTTTCTAATTAACTTTTAAAGTGAAGATATCTACGTGGATGCATAGCAGGTGTGTTCTCAAAGAAAACGTTAGGTGACTTCTGCTAAAAATATCTATGATTTTCCCATTTCTCTTCAGGTCGTGTACATCTTTTACTTGTTAAAAAAATATCTGTATCACTTTTAATGACGTTGACATTGTAGAATTGTTACACAACTCCCTAATGTTCATTTTCTCCGATAATAGCTCTATCTATACAATCCGAGTATAAGAGATGATGTTTACATTATTTATATTTACTTACTCATGATTTATTTAGCTTATAAAGTACAAACTGAAGCTTGTGTGTGACTCATACATCATTTAGTGATCAATTACTTCTGGAAAGAATGTCTAAGCCCATACTATCAATGACAACAGATTTGGGGCTTGTTGAGTGAAGGGCAGAAAGAAAAATCAGTGACAACTTGTCCATGCCCTGAGAACGTCTAGAACCTCCTCTTGACAGCATTTGCTTTTAAGAGTTGCTTTAGACCTTCCCTTTTATTCTATTCAGTGTGTGTGTGTGTGTGTGTGTGTGTGTGCAGCATTACAGTAACATTCAGAGTTGCAAATGCTTTCTTGGGTATCAGACATGAAAAGAAAAGACATGATTTAATAAAATAGACTAACACTGAAGAGGAAAGGGACAGATTTGAAAAGCATAAAAAAGATACTTAAATTCTCAGTTTAAATAAATGTAACACTACAACACAGAATATATTGTCTAGCCACTGACAGTGTTTGACCTTAAGGCTGATTGCTTTTGAAATTAGACTTAGTTAACTTAAATATTGTTGGCCTTCCAAGAACCCCAGCAACCTGGATATCACCCAAATTAAATGAAAATCATTGGCCATTTATTTCTTTAGAGTGGCTCTTTAGAAGTTTATGCCAAAACCAATATGTAAACAATATCAAGAAGGACTTCTAATCTTCTAACCACTGTGAAATTACAGCTTTCCTGAGGAAAAATTACTCCTCCCACTCAACAGCAATTGGAAACCTCTGGATAAAGACTTAGTGACTTCACATGGCATTGGATAGTGACAGTCTTTCAACTAAAATGACTTATCTATCATATCCAGACTCTTCTATATCCATTGAATGTGGTTCGATGTTCTAGTGCAAAATATGCGGCAGATTCTTTCTTTAAAAACAAAGCAAGATGGTAGTGTTAGTGTTGGTACAAGTCAGTCATTGGAATTCAAGGTAAAGGTATTCTGCAGCAGTCATCTGGACAGTGGTAAGAGCAGGGTCTCCATAAGCAGCACTTCTTCCCAGTCTATGCCTCTTGGCAACATATTTTCTTTTCCACCTCAAACAAACAACAGCAACAAAACCCTAAGAATCCTCAGTGAAGGTGAAATAGACGTAGCCCTGACATTCCCCCTGCACATGAAACCTGGTACTTTGAACAGTTTCTGAGAAAATATAAGCACACTGGATGTTTTCCTCTGCCCCTTCTTTTCCTACTCACTGGCTTGTCTGTTTGATCAGAGTGAGTCTCGGGTTGCCTCCTTTATTAAATAGCAAATGCTTTGGAATCGGTCTTAATGACGCTTGAGAATGACTGCTGGAGGAGAGGATGAAAGAGCAAGCTTATAATTTATTTCTTAAACGGCACAATTTTTAGTGGGGTGTGGTGGTACATGCCTTTAATCCCAGCACTCAGGAAGCAGAGGCAGGCAGATCTCTGAGTTCAAGGCCAGCCTGGTCTACAGAGTGTGTTCCAGGGCAGCCAGGCATACACAGAGAAACCCTATCTCAAAAAACCAAAAACAAACACACAAGCAAAAAGCACAATTTTGAGTGTTTAAAATTCACATTTGTTTTCAAATGAATAGAAAAATGAAAGCCAACTTCACGTTGTACCTAAGATAAGATTCAAAAATCAAAGAATTAATAACATTCTGTGTTTCACTTTTAAGACAGGGAAGAGTATATCTGGCTCCCCGCTCGCTGGGGAGATGATGCTGTGATGCTTCCAGGCTGCCCTTGCTGAGTTCAATAAACCTGACACTTGTCCTGCCGAGCTGATGTAATTCACATCTCACCTCCTTTCAATTTGTCTGCATTTCTTTGATCAAAACTGCTCTGCATCCGATGCTTTTATTCATAACCAAGGAAAGCAATTTGGAAGCTCCCGTTGGATTTCTTCCAAAAGGCACCAAGATGACATGTTTCAATTCAATAGCCAACTTCTCCTTAGCTTAAATATTTTAAGTACATCCAGACACTTATTTTTAAGTTAATAAATTTCTGACTTTGTTCAAAGAAGGGCACTGTTTTTCATTTTGTAGTCACGATACCTGTGTCTAATATGCTATAAAGCTATTATCTTTCCTTTTATCAAGCAAGGAATCCTAAAGCTAAGGAATTCAAGGTCACGCTTTGATCATATCACACTGACATTTGAGAAGCACTATCCTAAAATACTGCACATTAGAAGATGCAGTTACCACACATGAAGCTTGGAAGCAAGAAGCTCCTATAGCTAGTAACCAGCTACTTGCCATTAACTTTTTCCTTAACATTTAAGATATATATATATAGTCTTGTCATCCTACAAATTTCCCAGTTTTCATTATGGGTATAATGGTGTCTTCATAAATATCTCTCAGCACAATATAGTGGTTTTTAAATGATTAAAGTAGTGTCTCTGTGGTAATACAACAATGCTTACCTAACCCATTAATTCCTGTGTGATCTATAGCTAATTACTTCAATTATTTTATTTTGGGAGTCTTTGTTTCTGTTTTCTGTGAAGAAATGGAATTTACACTTACCACTTCTTCACTTACATGGAATAGACTAATAGGACAACAGAAGAGAAATTGTGCTTTGGTAACTTTTCTGTTACTATGATAAAGCACCCAGACAACACCAGCTGAAGGGAGAAGGGATATGTTTTGTTTAAAAGTTCCAGAAAGGATGCAGTCTATCATGGTGACGAAGGCAGGGTGGCAAGTTGCATGAGGCTGGCCTGTCACATGGCATTTGGAGTTCAGAAGCAGAGAGAGAACCAGAAGTGAGCCATGCTATAAAATCTCAAATGTAACCCCTCCTGACATACTACCACCACCTTGACATTTATATAACTTTCCCCAAAGTGATACCACCTGGGAACCAAGGACTCAACCAAGCACATAGGTGGATAGGGGGCATTTCACATATAAATCACAACAATTTTGTCGAGGGTTGAGCTTTAGTTTACTCTAAATGATTATTAAAAAGAGGAAATTAGTAGAAACTAAGTGTTCTCAATAGAGAGGTTAAAAGGGTGACTAATCTTGTGTTAGCTAAGTGTAACACAATGAGGTATTTTAGGGCCTGTCTTGATTGACAGTGCTACATCTTAGCTTATAAACATTTTTATTAGCTTACAAAGTGATACACAATTTCTGCTTCAGAAATCATCATGGCACAGAAGCATAAGCCAAACTCAGAAACTTCCCAAGAGAATTGAACAATAATTAGGTAGCATCCTTAATGTAGCCATTCTGGCATTATTAATCTTATATTTAATGAGCAAATAAAGTTATGTGCTATAGTTTTCTTGCCTAAGATCTCTACTATGTGTTTTACTTCTTATAAAAATAAGATACTATGTCAAATCATTTTTTTAAAATTTGGTTTAAAGATAAAATTAAGTAGAAGATACAGTGACCATTGTCATGTAAAATAACTGAAAATAGTTTGAAAAATAGTCTGACTCTTTGAAACAGGCCATGAATCTGGCTGTAGCAATTTCTCTAGTCATTACTAGAAAAATAATGTTACTTTGTAAATACAACAAAATGTAACATTTGATTACATCAAAAATCAGATATTATGTACTACCATATAAAAAGGCTTTTATCTTCTATTTCTTTTGGTTATCTCTAAATAGCATTATATATAAATTATACTCAGACACAAAATAAATAAATAACCAGAAAAAAATACCAAGGATTCCATTTGCTAGCAATACGGCCGATTGGATAATAAATGCATCATCTTCCATAAAAGTGTAGCTAAAGTGGTCTTGTCATTCTGTAAGCTTCCCAGCATTCATCACACGCAGTGCAGAAACAACAAAGATTCTACCTCAGAACAGGCAAGCATTCTGTGAGCAGTGACACTTTTTTTAAACTGTGGCCAATAGCTGACCTCACCTCTAATCAGCCTTGGAGAGAGGAGAGAGGACTAAGAGTGCTAACAAAACAGCACTTGAGTGCTGAGAAATTCAGAGAAACGCAGAAACTCTGAACAATCACAATTCAGAAAGCCAAGGCCTGGCTAGAGATTTGTAGACATCTTCACCCGTCTGTCCTTGATGTAAGTAGAGCTAAATAAGAAACAAACAAAATGACGGCTTCTTGGAGTTTTCACAGCAGCCAACACTGCTTGTGAGTCCTATTTCTCACCTCCTCTGGAAAAAAAAATCCTGAAAATTGTCGTTAACATCCTTCCAAGTAGTTGTTAGCCACAGACTCCAGGAAAAGGCAAAACAAAAACAGCTGGAAGAATGCATTTCAAACAAGACCCAAAAGATTCCTATAAATTATAGTAGAATGAACACATACACAAATAATTTAAATCATTATGCACAAACAATAGGATAAAATCTCAGTCCTGATCAAGAAAGGCTGCAAATGCTGAACTACTGGGGTAATTAACACGTTTTATAACCAAAAAAAAAAGTGTTTTAGAAAGTACAGCCATGTTTGAAAAAAAAAAAAAGTAAGGTCCAAAAATGAATTTAATGACATAGAAATTCAACTGATGAACATATTATAGTAGGAAAATCTGTTAGCAGCATGGAAAATAGCCATCAAGGAATCAAGCTGAATATAGAACGTGAGAAAGTACAGAGAAAAAAGAAACCACTTACTAGAGTAACACTATCCAAGAATAACCCATTTCAGAGCTCCAAAATACAGTAACATCATCTTTGGACAAAATACAATGGCTGGGCCCTGGGATACATAGTTATTAGTCACTGATCTACAGAGAGAATCTTGTCCTAGAAAACAAGCAAGCAAAACAGTACAAAACCACTCAAATACCAGAGAAAATATTAAAAGCTGCCAATGTTAAAATATGTCAACTATAAAACATCCATAATTATATATAAATAATTCTAAGATCTAGAACATGATGCAGTTATGTTTTTGTAAGGATGATTTTTCACTAAATCAATGTAGTATCATCTACTTTTCATCTCAGCATCCTGATATCTTTGAAGATTCAAACCAACTTGTTCTACATAGTGAGTACCTGGCCATCCAATGCTACAT